>NC_141149.1:153865949-154207824 GCF_053477565.2 Lygodium microphyllum
ACCAGAGGGAAACTGTAGAGTGACATCACCAATGCCAACAATAGCAAGAGACCAATCATCACCGAAGTGCATAGTACTAGATACAATGCGATAGGTATGAAACCACTCACAGTAGGGGGTCACATGAAAAGACACACACAAATCCAAGAGCCAACACTGTGCATGCATAGACCGAGCCTTAGTTAGTTGAGAGGCATCACATTTGAAGACGCTGCTAAGATGTAGTTACCATCAGACACCTCAGAATATGCATGACATTTATCTCCTCAACCTTTACGTTGGACTTTGTAGGTATAATGCTGTGATCATTGGATTTCTCCTGTAGCCATGAATAGATCTGCACATACAAAATCATAAAGAGCATTAAGCTGATACAAAACATAAGCAATAAAACACATCACAGCTCTCACCCTACCCCTTGACAAAACCAAGGCATGAAATCCATGAGGAGAAGGCCTAGCATAATTTGATAGAAAGCCCAAGCTAATCACTAACCAATTGCTCCAACACAGCCAATCTAAAAAGAACTATCAGAGAGGTCATCCTAAGTGGTGGTCTAAACTACCAACCTAACTAAGGACAACTCAACTAGGAGCTCCTACTAGGCGAGGACTCCTATAGCCTAAGCAAGAGGTATTATCGTTTAGCACAGTTTTCTGTTTATCCTTTTTTCATACTCAGGCGTGTAAAAAGGAGGAAGCTGAGCGTAGTGGCACAAGGAGAACAAGGCATGGCCTCATGTACTGTCTTGGTACCCAAGAACCTACCAAGCCCTTGCGAGGCGACACCTAATCCTTTTCTAACACTCACTTTTATTTTTGCTCCAACCTTCTTCTATTCTTATTTTTCTAGCTAGATGCCACCCCTAGGAAGACAAGGCATCGGCCCTAGGTCTAACTCGTCCCCAGGAACCTACTAGGCCTTCACAAGACGATGTACAACTGCTCAAGGATTTTTCTTTCTTCCCTTTTCTATTTTTTTATAAGGGTGAGAACCCCTTTTTACACACCTTCTTATATGTATTTTTAGCTAGATTCAGAACTTGTTCTTCTCTTGATATTTAAGTGCATGCTTCTCTAACTGCCTCACAACTAACAAAAACTCCTAGAACGGCTGGCTAGCAAGTCAACAGAACAAGGTCACTAGAACTCCCTTCGAAAATGTGTCTTTTAGTGCCTGACAGTGCCTTTACATGAGGCAACGACTACTCAAACCTCCCAAGGACATACATAACCTAAACTTGGGACTTTATGCCTCGATTGCTGGAAAGAAAGTACCCCCTTACATATGTATTGTTATTTGCTTAAAGGAAAAAACTCAGGAAGGGGATGAGACCACTTGGAATGGCCACAAGAAGCTCCTTCGTAGCAAAGGCTGCCTCCAATGACTTCATCAACCTATATGATGCAATCACTAAAACAACAAACCATTAACTGTACCTACACCAAACAGACATAGGGCCCTCTTGGCCTAAATAAATAGTACATTTGTATTGAAAACTAACTGGCCCTCTTGGCCTAAAGAAATCAAACAAACCAGCTCATATAGATCCCTCCTTAGAAGAAAGCAGATATATGAAAATATACTCTATTCCAGGGGAAAAAATAGGGCTCTTAGCCCTAAACTAAATGCATCAAGTTGTGACCCATACCTCCTGTATATATAGCAAGAGGCATACGCATAACATGTCATCTGACCAACCTATGGATCCATGATAATAGTGGTAGATGGGTCTTAGCTACTCTTTGCATTACCCATATCAACCATCGCCTGCCATATAATGTGTGGTTTGATAACATTCCCCACAAATGACCAGGTCTTGTCTCATTATCAAGAGCAACATCTAGACTAGGACCACAATTAAAGAAGAGATACTCTTCATAAGCAAAATTGGCCAGTGAATCCGCAAACTTATTCCAAGAATGTGGAATCAGCTGAAGAGATATACTCTCAAATTCATCAAGTAGGGTTATATCAGTTCAATGATACATATGAAGGATAGGATTCCGGGCTGTATATGTCTCATTGAGTTGATTTAAGATTAGATGGGAATCCCCTTTTACTAACAACTGTCGAATACCACCTTTCTTGGCAATATTCAGTCCCATAATCAAGGCTTTATACTCCGCCATGTTGTTAGTGAATCCTACCCCGAGATAAGCAGCTAGTTTCATTGTAACTCTACGTCAGGGATCTCGAATAACTAGTCCAAGACTCCCTTTTTTATTAGGGCCCCTAGATGCTCCATCAAAATATAATGTGTACGTCCACAATGGGTTTACACAACCAGCCATCCAGAACTTCCCTATTCATAATTATGATAATCAAAATTCAACATATTGAGAGGATGAACTGACGGCACCATCCCACCTTCATCATGAAAGACTACGAGGACGCTTGTCAAAATATGCAAACAGTGATGGCAGAAGACCTTAATCTCCCAAATGAATGTCCCGTCACCTTGCTCAGTCACTTTATAGCCTTTACTCCACCAGTTGAGCTTTCCCTGATGATATCACTGCTCTAAGTATGGGTGCTCCAAATAAGGGATCAGTCGACCCATCAACCTCTATCACTGTTTTCTTGCAGATGTCTGATCAAATGCGCATAGACCTGTAAGGTGCTTATGTCATTAGTGTAGTCGAAAATAATAAGGTTTCATCTTATTAAGATTAACCTTATTCTTAAACTCCACACCCCCAAGATCTGCCAATAATGCTGTGGATTTATTCTTCCCGATCCTGACAATCCTATAAGGACCATCCCATTTGGGCTCCATTTTTCCTGGAAATAATTCTCTGTGCACATCATAGTACAACACTACCTGTCCTTTCTTAAAAGTGTATTTCTTTGCTTTTAGGTCATGGAGCTGCTTCATCCGATGCTTGGTCACCTCCTGATGTAGCAACTCTCGAAAGTCCACACATAGCTGGATTTGATTATTTTTCTTCTCCCTGATCACAACTGGTGAACACCATTCAGTGTGCTGCACATGGAAGATCAAACCTGCTTTTCATAATTTCTGTAACTCCTCGAACAGCCCATCCCGCAACTCAAATGGCATACGCCTAACTTTCTGTCATGCAGGACGGCTTCTTTCCTTCAACGGAATTGTATGGACAGCGAGGCTGGGAGGAATGCCCCTAATTTCATTGTAACTCCAAGCAAAAATATTGCGGAACTCTTGGATCAAAGTGACATAATCCTCCCATTCCTCCACACTAAGCATGGACCCTAGCTTTATTGGCCGCTTATCGTCTAGCATACCAAGGTCTAGCTCGATAACATTTGTGTCCCTTGTGCTATCTTGAGCTTCTAATGGCTCGTTCAACATTACTTAATAGACATTTTCTGTGGTCAATCCCTCTTTGGATTCATTAGTCGATGACGTTTCCCTTGCAGACACATCTTCCATTGTCTCTAACTCTGTAGAAGATAGGGGAGCTCGCTCACTTTGAGGTGATTTAGGATATGCATCGACTACCACACATCTAGCACCTCTGCCAAATATCAATCTACTAGTGGGTATATCTACTTGATAGCCTGCTTGCAAAATCCAAGGTTGACCAAGAAATACTTGGTAACTCGGACGCCCTACAAATCGGATTACCCTAAAGTCCAACATGCATTCTACATTGGCAACTGTTATGTGGACTTTAGTAATGCAGCCCTTTGATTGTCTCAGACTATCATCGCGGCCATTCTAAGGATTGTGGAGGCATCTTTCTGAATTGCAAGACCCAACCTCTCCATCAATTCAAAACTCATAATATTAACCGAGGATCCTGTGTTGACGATAGCATTATCCACTAGAATCCCATCAACATAGGCTGCAACCCTTGGGCAGTGCTTTTCAGCATGTCCAAACTAGTCATCCCTAGCCATGTTATTCCCAAGGGTTCTATGATATAACTTGTACACAAGATTTTTTAAAATTCTTTGTGTACTCTTGGTGACAGCTTGATTAGTTGCAAGAGATTCACGTTTGATTTAACATCTCAAAGGGAGCTAACTAAATCAAAATCGTGATAATTCACTAAAGTCACTTCTCACGCCAAACCATCCACTCTTTAGGATGCTACACTAGCTTTATTGCCTCTTTTTTAACTCTCACCTTCTTTCTTGACACCTCTTTATCTCTCTTGGCGTCAGCCTTACTCTCTACGGGCTTCAGAGGTCCTCCTTCCTCATCAGGATTTAGAACTTGCATTCCTTTATCATCCTGTCTAGGGTTTCCATCGACAGGTTTTACATTATCTTTGTCACCTTTTTTTTTCCTCTTGTTATGGCACATAGGCTAGAAGCTTCAATGCTATTAACTTGCATAGCCTCGATGAGGCTCACCCCACTACCACCTGGCAATTCCTCGACAGTAGCCTTACCCCTTTGGAGTATTTGTTTCGGCCCATCATCCTGTTGAAAATTGTTTCCTTGCACATGATGATTAATAGGCCCTGGTTGTCGACTGCCTTGCTGAAGGAAACTAATCTTGCTCCAACAGGTTGCTGCTAAATGGCTGGACTTCTTGCAAATGTCGCACTTGACATTTGGGCAATTACGTGGATAATGTTGCCCACCACACCATTTGCAGTTGAATCTAGAGGGTGCACCCTCTTCGAGGCGTTGACTCCCTATTAGATTATATTGTTTCTTTAAGAAATTAACATCAACGACTATTTGTCAATATTGTTTAGAGATCATATCCGTGTAGGGCTTCATCATGTCCTTGACTTCCCTGAGGACATTTGACAAACTTGACTCATAGCCTTGATCATCTACCCGTTGGTCCCTTGGCCGCACAATTTGATTAGGCATTGGTTGCATTGGTTGTTGACCCACAGGGACAATGTTAGGGTTCGCTGCTTGGACTCCCACATTTGGAGGCATCTGACTAGCCATAGGCATAGTCACACTAGGCGGGGCTGGTAATAAAGGCACATTCGGCACCATGTTCCCTCTCCCGTTAGGGTTGGCCATCCCTATCCCTTGGCTTCCATTGCCATTGATTGGTTGCGAATTATTTCCCAACGCTAGACCCATATTGGGATTGGTTCGAGAAGCATAGGCTGCTTACAGTTGGGATTCTATTTCTTGCGCTCGTCTAATGGTAGTGTATATATCCACCAAGGTGACACTACTCAGATGCACTTGGATGCTACACCTAGATGTTAAAATCAAGACCATGCAATAAGTATTGTGACTGGGCAGCAGGTGGGATAGGGATAGAGGCATCCAATTTATGGAAAACCTCTTTAATCCTCTTGGCATATGCTCATATACCTTCATGCGGTTCTTGGCGTGTCAAATTCAACACACGCAGCCAATATTGGCCACCCCTCTTAGGGGCGAACTCCCTTCAGAAGGCTTCATAAAAGAACATCATTAGATGCCCTTCCTCTTGGATGTGGTAGTTAAACATCAGCTTTTGGAACTCCCTTATATGAAGCTCTGCATCCTCTTCCACTAACCCATTAAAAATGGGTAGGGGGAAACCTAAGGCTGGAAAATCCGCCATTCTTGTAAGGAATGCGATAGGTTGTGCCATAAGCCTACAAAATACACTAAGAAATTAGTTCCTTTGGATAGGTAGAGGCATCATATAGACTATGGAAGTGTGGAGGCCTACAAAGATGACTCAACAAGCTACTCAACAAAAGCAAATGCAATAAGAAATTGGTGGGTTAGCCAAGTGACTTTGGAAAACATTAAACCCCTACAAAAAGATGGTTGAAATGGTGGGAGCAGTGAATTGCACACTGGGGAGCGTTGAATTAGATGTAAGTTTGTGTGTTGAGATTTCATGTTGTGCATTTGACATATGTTTTTACATGACGCAAATTCCTAGATCTCCATATAGACTAACAAAAGTCTCTTTAGGAGAGAGGAGCATGCTCAAATTCCAAGTATTAACCTATCTGAGAGTGTCCATTCTAATTGGTTTTTTGGTGATGTGGAAAGAGGAAGATATTGCTATAGATGCATGTGTCACAAATATTTTGAACTCATACATTCAATGTGCAAAGTGGTTGGGGTTCATGACAGGGAACTGTATTTGGACCATCTATGGAGTCACTAATATCCATGGCATGCAGATAGCAAGCTCCAAGCCCTTCTATTATTGCAAGGCCAATGTAAGGAGTGGTTACAAGAACCCCAATGTATAACGAGCCAATAATTCATGGAGACAAGGAGATCGTGTAGAGAAAGAAAAGTGGTTATGTAGAATCTTTAAGTTCACATAGGCTAGAATATATCAAGGAGTGAAGGCAATGCAAAGCAAGAGATCTTCCATGATGAGGTTATGCAAGAGCATGGAGACACATCAATAGTTTGTGACATGTCGTTTTCTATTGTAAGAAGATTATGGGTTAGCAATATTGGAAACTTTCTAGATATAGTACTCTTTTTTTGGCGACGCAAGAGTTTAGCATATAGAAGAAAATATCGTTGCTTTCTCTATTTTGGATATATACATTTTTTTGGGAGTTCCCAAATGGTGATGCATGCATGATATATCATATATCTTCAGGATAAAAAAGAGCAATAGTTATGGCATGAGCTTTATGTAATGAAATGTCATGTCAACATCATTTCTAGAAGAGATCTAAGGTTATTTCAAAAAGCTCGAAAAATCAGTTTCAATTGGAAAAGCACGAAATTGAAAGCTCGCAAAAATAACACACTCTTCACCAATTAACCAAAGGAAGTGGACAATATCATAGATGGATATATGCTCAATTTGCTACAATGAGAAATATGTTCCCTCATGCAGATAATGATAGTATTGCCAAAGTCCTAAGCAAGGATATGGTTAAAAAATGCATTGGAAAATCGTAAATTTAGGGACATTGTAGATGGTGTCACAAGTGAGCATATTAGGGATGTGAGCAACTTGTTTACTGCTATAGATGCTCAGGGATTATGTGACAAGGTGGGAATGAGTTATGAGTCATATAGTATGCTCTATCAACAATTAGATACATGATTTAAGCAAGTCTTCAAAACTAAGCGAGTAATGCCTTTGCCAAAACCATTTCATGTGAAGAAGGCTCGAAAACAACTAAATGAGAAAGTTTTAGAACTAATTGGTGAGCCAACGCATTTGAAAAATACACACATATTAAAGTATGGTTCCAAAGAAGTTGCATTTGTATTGAATGCATCCAACAACTTTGTATTGGATATATGTAGGGTTTAGATTGTTATGGTCAAGTTCTACAATATCTCTATGGAAGAATGTAGAGCAAGCTTCCTCAAACTTGATGAGAGTGAGATTATTAAGGGGCAATAACTTGAACGTGTGATTATAATACTTATGAATCAAGAATTGGATCCCAACATCGATGAAAACCATCCTTTATACTTCAGTGTATAGTCAGAGAGTGAAATATGGTGGCTTGCAGCATTTGAAGTACCAAAGGAGGACTATGAAGTACTTAAAGTTTTTTTAAACCTCACTAATATATCCAGTGTTATTCAACAACAAAATAATGGAGCAATTTTACACATTGAGGGATTTGGGGACTATGAAGTTGAATGGCATCTTATAGGTGATTTAAAAACATTGAAGTGTATGTTTGGTTTATCAAATGCAGCAAATGCAAAATTTTTGTGTATACGCTGCATGCAAACTAGGAAGAAAGGGAAAGATGGAAAGAAAGAATGGCTTGCCAAGGCAAGACAACAAGGTGCTCCAACACTTGATCAAAAATTCATGAGAAATGGAATGCTAGTTCCAGTGAATCCGAACTGGTGCCCTATTTTGGAGATACCACTAACAAGGGTTCACTTTTGCACATTGCATTGTTTGGTTAGAATAATTGAGAAGCAAGTATATGAATATATATGCTTTGCATACAAGATGCAGCATGTGTCAGAAGCTGAGGCTACATGCAAGAAGGTAGAATAAGTCCTCTCTAAAGTTGGATTGCATGGGGGTTAAGTAGAAATAAAAAAGGACGAGAAAAAATCGGGAAAGAGTGGAAATATCCCTTGTAAACCATGATTTGCTAGACCCAAGGCTAGGAAGTTTATATCTCCACCTCGAGATGAGGATGGCAATATACTTGTAAAACAACCAGAGAAGTATGAAGCATGGAAAAAGTTGCACCTTGCTGTTCCAGATTGGAGCAATGGGGGACAAACGAGGATTGCAAAGGCAGAAGTGTGGATACACCTAGATAGATTAGCAACTCTCTTACAAAAGTTGAGGTTTAAGGATGGTGATGCCAATACATTTAAAGAGATAGTTGCTAAATTTCATAAGTCCATGGTGGAGGCATGGATTATGAACAGTATAACACAGTACATGGTCAGTATTGTCATCATTACAAAAAAAAATCATCATTTAAAATTAGTTTGTGTTTCTAATCTCTCTTCTTGTGCAGCATATACTTGAATCACATGGTCCATATTTTGCAGATGGCAGTATGGTCAACTCTAGACATGGAACGATCTCATTGGCAAGCTCGCTATGCTTTTCAAAAGGCAACTAATCATGGAGGTGGCATCAATGATTCCAATTCTATGAGGCAATTATTACAATGGTGGTATAGGAGATTAGAGACACGATATGAGGAAAAAGAAAAGAAGTCCAAAACCTCTCAAGCAGAATTTATAAGTAGGGCAATATATGAAGTGGGAAAAGCAAGATAAGAAAACAACATAGCTAGATAACGCCATGCAAAATGGTTAGCAACCCAAGAGAGAGATCGCAAGAAATGGAGACCTAGATAAAGATAATACTTTTGATGCATTTAGAGTCCACGAGAGAGCATAGGTACCCAAGATATGACACATCAATACTCCTATCTTTAACATGAGATGTCTTGCAAATTTTGTTTAAAATTTTGAAGGTTTGTCACTATGTTTTTCAAAGTCGATTTTGAGCTATGTTTTCTAATTTTAAAGTTCATTTACACCACAATAAGTTTAAAAGTTTCGTACTTAAGTCAAGTCTCTTCTTTCATTTTTTCCCATTACTCTTCACTCTACCCTCCACCTTTCTATCCTTCATCATCACAACCATGGCACGTTCCAAGCTTCCTATCAAGAAGGCACCTGCAAGAGCAATAGCTCAACACTCTTTTGAATCTAGTGAGCATATTGTGAGTGACAAAGGTCCCTTGGTGGCCGACAATGGTGGCCCTACTGCAGCTAATAATGGTGGTGCTACTATGTCCAACAATGGTGGCCCTAGTGTGGTCAATAATGATGGTTCGCCATAATCTAGAAATGGTGGTCCACATGCTCCAATTGCTCCACCTCCCACTACTGCTCCAACTAGTAATATACGTCCTCCAACACATAAGAAGTGAAGATGGAGACCAGGCACAGTTGCGCTACCTGAGATAAGAAAATTCCAGAAGAGTGCCGACTTGATTATTCCTAAGGCACCACTCTCTAGGTTGGTGTGATAAATACTGCAAGATCTGTAGATAGGGCATCATCACAAGTTCTTTTCAAGGAACCAGGCAAGGAATGTGGGGCGATGGTCAAGCCAAGCCTTGCTTGCTCTCCAAGAAGTAGCTGAAAGTTACTTGATTGATCTAATGGGTGATTCTCACCATTCATGGCTGACGTATCACTATTAAGCCCATAGATATGGTTCTTGTTTGTAGGATCGGCAACAATAAGGATGCATTTAATCTTAATGTCAACAATCTGCTTTGACAAGCTACCTTGTAATTGGATCTATGTTTTTAGCTCAGGTTTGGTTGTAGATTTTAAGGAGCTTAGTTTTGGTTTATCTTTCTAGTAGACCTTCAAGTATTTGATAGCAGTGGTCTACAAAGTGGAGCTCAATTTTACCTAGCTCTAGTTGTACTTGGTGCAATGCACTATCTACCGTGTATTTCATGGTTTCGTAATGCCAAATCTGATATTTGATCTTCTATTTTGCCATGATTTGCACTTTGTGTATTTCCAAGTTTCTAATTTTCAAAGTAGTTTTATTGAGGATAAATTCAATGTGCAATCACACACACATTGATCAGTTGTACATGGGCTGATGCACTATATCTTTACTATATTTAGCGGTTTGGCAACACTATATCCGATATGCGATATTCCATTTGACCCATGACTTATTTTTTGTGAATTTTTAAGTTTCCAATATTTCATGTAGTTTGGTTGACAACACATTTAATATGCAATTGTGCACACTCAGTGTGGTGTTGAGTTTTTCTGTTATCAGTGAAGTATAATCCAGTTAATGCATTTTCAAAAAATGATTGAACCATCAATTTTATAAATCAAAATCTGGTGAAACTTTATTCACATGCCGAGCATCATAAAAACTCATGGATATTAAAAAATTGGCCCTATCAGGGGATTTAGGGCCCCAGATGCCAGCCTTGGGACATGTGTCCCAGAGAATTCTGATGAGGCCAAATTTTTTTTGGGTTATTGATGTACCCTAGAGGAGTCCACATGTAAAATTTCACATCATTTGGATCACTGGTCATATTTTTCCAAATCCTAGATACATTAATTTAGGTTTAAGGGTTTTTTGAAAGTTTTGCTATAAATTTAAAGTTTCACCTCATTTTACACATTTCACTTTTGAGTTTTGAGTTTTCTCTCCTAGAAGACATGGCACACACCAAGCAAGCAGCCCGAAGACACCCCCCTAGAAATCCTATGCAAAGGCCACCTCCCCCGAGCAGCAGCAACAGCACCACCACCATTGCAAGCATCGATGGAAGCCATGCACAGTGGCTCTTTGTGAGATCTACCAGTACTAGAAGACCACACACCTCCTGATACCAAAAGCTCCATTCCAAAAGCTAGTGCGTGAGATTATGGACGACATACTCATTAAGAACAGCAGGAGGCACTTCCCAGATGGAACACACTTGCAACAATCTGATCGCTAGATTGCCCAAGCCCTCCTTGCACTACAAGAAGCTGCCCAAGCTTACGTCATCACTTGTTCAGAGACTCGGTCTATGCAACAGTACATGCAAAGAGTGTTACCATCATCGACAGGGATTTGCGGATAGTGAGGTTCTTTCGATAATGGAAAGATAGTCCTCGCAAAGATCAACAACGATAGGGGTGTACTACCAAAACATATATGGAATGTAGCTTTCAAAGAGATTTTGTAAAACCCTGGTTGTAATGGATCCCATGTAAAATGTTATGAATATGAATACAAATTTTTTGGTGAGTCTTATTTTTGTTTATTCGCTTGTTATTTGTTTTATTTATGGCTTTGAGTTATCGTTACATGTGTTCGAATGAATAAATGTTGTGCACGAACTCGATAAAGCACTACATATTAAATTTAGGGTACGAATTGTGTTGCATATAAATCCGATAAATAAACATAACATTCAAGTAAAAAACAATAATAGACAACGTGTATGACAAACTACATTGCACGCAAATCCAACAAATTTTGTTTTTCATTACTTCAAGAGAAGATTGCAAATTACATTACATTGGTGATGAGATATAACTTGGCACTAAATACATCTACTCTCTCCTAGGCTTCTTTGAGCTAGACTCCCCATGGTCAGAGCTATTCTTGATCATAGGCAGCAACACATTTTGCTCTAGTAGTTCTTGCCTAATGACATTGGGGTCTTCAACACCAGCAATCGTGCCACGGGCCACCATGGAAAAAAGTGGCCCAGACCTAGTATTAGAGAATAAGTAGAGGAGCTTCGAACGTTGACGCAACACTACTTTCTCCAAGCTAGAGTTCGTTGGGATGGTCTTGAAGGGCCCAGCCTTCGTTAGTACCCTCAACTTCAAGAAGTTCTCAGCAAAAGCCGGAGAGCATATCTTATGGAATACAATAATGTCACTCACAAGCTAGCCGATATACTCCTTCAATGCAGAGTCTTGCACCCTTCCTTAGCTACCAAATCAACCACCTTGTCTAGATGAAAATTCATCTATATAGACAATGTCCTGCATCACACAAGTTCAGCGTCAGACTCACTGCACCAAACTCACTATGCATGGAGTGTGCTAAAGATATATATATCGAATTCGCGTAAAAATTTACCAGTAGGGTATTTAGGGCATCGGAAGTGTGCACATAAAATTTTGTCAGGATTAGGCACCCAGAGCTGCCCTAGCCGGAGGCTCGTGTCTGGGTGCATATTCAAGCCCCCAGATGCGAGCCTCTGGCCAAGGTAGCTCTAGGGGCCCGATCCCGATAAAATTTTATGTGCACACTCCCGATGCGCTAGAGGCTCTATTGGTAAATTTTTACACAAATCTGATAACATTAATCCGATAACATTACCTTCTCTACATCATCTATCTACTATTGTAATGGAGCATCCAGGTCTACTCCTGCAACTGGGCCACCCTCGTCTCTCTCTTGCATAGTCGAGTCGAGGTCCAAAAATGCTTTCTTGCAACCACTCGAATTCCTCATCTGAGATCTCATACTGTGGCACCACATTCTCAATCTGCTCTTGGATGCTCACAATGGAAGAAATGTCATCGACACTCATGCCATCATATTGAGCCCCCTCATCAACATGTACTGGGCCACTCTCATCGCGTAGTCGAATCGAGGTCCAAAAATGCTTTCTTGCAACCACTCGAACTCCTCATCTAAGATCCCATACTATGGCATCACATTCTTAATCTGCTCTTAGATGCTCACAATGGCAGAGATGTCATTGACACTCATGCCATCATATCGAGCCACCTCATCAACATGTGCTGGCACATCTTGTATATCAAAATCTATAAAATCATCAGATGCATCACGCACCACGATACAATATAGCTCCTCTTCCCTTAGCTCCAAAATTTCTAATACATCCTGCATGAGTAAATATTCCACCCCCTCGATGATGATAGCATGGAGAGAAGCGAGGGGTGGCTCATCACTTTGCTGGCGTCTCAACAGGGCAAGGAGGTGGGTGCACAATGGCTAAGATTTGTGTTGCCTCTACTCTCAGATCAAGTCTGATATCCTCAGGCTCCCTCTCAAAACACTCTAGCTGTGGACAAGAGGGTGTGTCGATGTCTTCCTCACTATCCTCTTGCACCTCAGTGCACAAAACATGTATGGCAAATGCTGCATCACACTCGATGATTACAAGTTAGGGTTGTTGTCAACCTTCTGCCCTGAATTGATTACAAGGGAGTTCAATACTTCCTTAGCCATACAGGGTACTATCGATGGTTTTGATAAATTGTGCATTGATTGCTAGACCCCTACACAAGCTATTGATAATATTCGAATGGACTTAGGAATGCCAACACGCAAATGAGGAATTGAAAAAGGCTCTAACCACTGCACCAATCGTAAGGGCCCCAAATTGGAGCGTAACCTTCCATGTTTTTATCAACACTTTGAAATTCACAGTTATGTTGTGCCATGCTGGTGACCACAATCTAGACTATCCAGTGAGTTTTGCTAGCAAACAACTCACAGATATAGAAATGAAAGACTCCACAACTGAATGAGAGGGTTTAGCCATAGTGTTTGCTGTAAAGAAATTTTGGCATTATCTTCTGGCTATGCCACCCTTTATTTTCTTTGTTGATCATCAAGCCTTGATGTATCTAGTGAACAAACCTTGCGCATAGCTCGATGGTTACTTTTGCTTCTCAAATTTGACTTCTCCATTGCTGTACGCAAGGGAAAGAAACACTATATGTCTGATCATATGTCTCGCATACCCACGGAAGAAGCTGCTGGATAGGGAATTGGAGATGAATTGCCCAATGCACATCTATTCACCCTATCTAGAGAAAGAGATCTATTTAGAGCCGACTTGATGCCATGCTGGGCAAATGACATAGTCCAAGTGTTGGTGAGGTGTTGGTGGAGCATGGACTACCTAATCGACCCATAGAAAAGGCCCGAATGAGGCGATTCATTCTCAAAATCCAACCCTATCAATTATTAGCAGGCCAACTCTATCAGTTAGGGCAAGATGGATTGCTACAGAGATGCATGTGTGAGCATGAAATGCATGATGTACTACTTAAGGTGCATGACAGAATTACAGGAGGACACTTCAGTGGAGGTACGACAGCCCACAAGGTGTTGCAGTCTCAACTGTGGTGGCCCATGCTTTTTCGAGATGCAGCATGATTCGTGAAAGAAACATTGTGACAAGTGCCAATGAATCAAGGTGCCAATTCACAAGGAAAAAATGGTGTTGAGTCCCATCATAGCACCACAATAATTCAAGAAATGGGGGATCACTTTGATGGGGCTATCAGTCCCACGGCTCAATATTCGCAAGCCAAGTACATCATCGTTTCCACCAATTATCTCAAAAAGTGGACGGAAGCTCAAGTCACCATGAAAGAACAATGCATGAACCACTGCTAAGTTCTTATGGGAGTAGGTAATCTCTTGATTTGGCTACCTCATCGCACTTGTCAGTGATCAAGGCACACACTTCATTAATGAGGTGATTGCTCATCTCCTATCCACCTTCCTGATCATCCATCGGAAATCCTCACCCTACTACCCTCAAGTAAACAGCCAAGAGGAATCAACAAATAATATTCTAGTAAATGTCCTGACCAAGGTAGTCTCTGCTTTACACAGTGACTAGGATGACAAGCTATTGGCAACCTTATGGGCCTATCGGACAGCCTATAAAATGACTGTGGGATAGACCCCCTTCAAGTTGACCTATGGAATGAGGTAATTCTATCTATAGAATTCTTCATCCCTAGCTTGAGAATTTCCATTCAAGAGAGATGGGAGGGGAAGGAAGCATGGACAGAACGTTTAGTTGAGCTAGAACACTTATTGAAAACTTGGCTTCTAGCCACCTATATGCTAATTTGTGAAAAGGCATGATGCAAGAGCTGGTTTGACAAACACATCAAGCAGTGAGATTTCGAACAGGGAGACTTAGTACTGTTGTACTCAATCAAGGGACATAAGTAGAAAATGAGGTTTAGGGGGTTAGGAACTTTTAGGGTTCGCACCATAAGTCAAACCGGTAATGTGAAACTCGAAACCCTGGAAGGTGAGAACATAGGCTTCTTTAATGGTAATCGCATAAAAAAGTGTAACCCCCTACGCATCCACTTCATGAACCCTTGATGCTAGAAGCCCCTGTCAATGGACGCGCAACCACCATTACAGAGATTGAAGCAAAGGATGAGAAAGTAGTAGCTTCGGCTTACCTGTGCATGACCATTACAACCTAGTAGACACATGCCATTGATCCATTGATCGATGAGGGCATTGACTTTAATGTCTTGACTTACAATCATTGGACTCAAATCGGCAAACCAAAGTTATAGTAGCCCACTAATGCCAAACCCAACCCATTTGGCGGCCGATCATATGCACTTCTAGGAAAGTGGAAAGTTGTAGTCTCCATCGAGTTTGAAAGCTTGCCCATGATCTTTTATGTGTTTTCAAATGTGAAAGATGCAAGTTTGGAATCACTCTTAGGACACGAACCTTTAAGAAGCAATCCCACTGCAATGTCGACTACCAATCACAATGCATCCACTTGGTCATTGGAAATGCACAAATTGTAATAGCCTTTAGCAAGGGCTACACGAATCGATCACCACCCACAAAGCCACCAGTAGAGAAACCCACCATCAAGCCTAAGGAGGGGGGTCGTGATTCGTCACCACTTGCCAAACCTCAGCACCAGCAAAAAGCTGACCACAAAGTGAAAAACCTTGAACACCAACTCAAATGGGTGCCAAAATATCCAAGACCGCCACCTAGGAGTGCCCAACCACATACTTGTAAGGCTAGAAATCTTCCCTCGAAACCTAGGAGGCCTCAAAGAAACTACAGATATCGATGAACGGTCCAGCCGCAATGGTTCCCCAAGACCTTATTGTAAGCATAAGGCTTTTACGAGGGTAATACTTGGATTCGGGAACATAAAGCCAAGATAGCCAAGAACACCACTCAAATGCCACCCTCAAGCTTGACCACACAAAGCATCAGTGTCACAAAAGCCTTTGGTTGCAGGGCCCATTACCCTTCCAAAATCTAAACCCATCAAGACTCAACAAGTCCATCCACCCAAATCACAGCTCGCTACTCATAAACCACCTCAACCTTTCCCTACTAGTATCCCAACTATCGCCCAATCATCTAATAATGTGCCACCCACTACACCGGCCATGCCTAGTACACTACGGCCATGCCCCTAGTTAGAACCACAACTAGCACTGCACCCGTCAGTTGCTAAACTATCAAACCCAACCAAACCAAAGCCACTTGTGAGTCTTAGACCCTCTTACTAGCAGAGATCCATTTTAACCTTGGCCGCCAACTTAGCTAAGAACACAGGTGATGACTTGATTGCTTGCCTCAGATGATTGGATGCCACATTTACTATGTTGGCTAAAAGCTACGATCGACTGGACCTAGGTCTTTTGGACGAGCCTTTAGAAACGGAAGTGCGAACACTACCTTGCTTATGGGAGGAATCAAAATTCATGTTTGTTAAAGCTACCCAGGCAGTCGAGGAACTCATTGTCACCGAGCTTTCCATTGCATGCAAACAACACCTTATCACCTCTTATGACAAGAGCACAGTCTTTGCCACATACCAAGAAATTTTGAGAAGTTGAGGCAGCTCCTGAACCACAATAACTCCTCTTTCTTACGCAAATGGTACTCCCTTCGACTTCAGTGGGCACTAGAAGGATGCCAAGTCATGACAAATGTTAAACAGAGATGCGTGATCAAAACCACAAAGTATGACTTGATGTATGTAGCTCCAACTTCCTATAGGGTGTTGGCCACCATTTGTAATTGACCCCTTGAAGACGATTGTTTGTAATCGACCCCTTGAAGACCATGTAAGAGGGCACCCACATCTGGATCGAATCCTCACTGAGGAGGAAATACACATTGCTAGTCAAATCGATTCCAGTGACTTCCTCACAGATGTTCTCACCTACATCACTCAAGTAGGCATCCATCCTTGTGACATGGATTGCTATGTTAATCTAGAATACAATGCGAACTTCTATGACTGGCTCATGCAAAAGTAAAACATCACAACCAAGCACTGACCACCCTCCTTGACCTCTTAAACCTTAATCCTAGGAAGGATTCTTCTTCTTTCCGCAGGGGGAGGGGTTAAGGTGCAAGTGTAAATAAGAATAAAACTCAAAAGCAATGGAAAAAAAATCAAAACCAATTCATGATTAAGAAAAAGGGTCATAAAATTTGGGATGTATGGATTGCTTGAGGAAGAAGTTTAATCCTATAATTAAGCATTTCAATTCTGCAAGCATGTGATCTTTTTGCTCTACAAATAATTGATTTGAAAAGCACTAATGGTGAACATGACTTCATGACAGGCACCTAGCATGGTAGGCCAAGAGAAAGCCAGCAAGTTGCCATTTTCAAAAGAAAAGTAGGCAAAATATGGCCTTGCTATGGAAACAAGGACCTTTAACCAGTTCTTGTTCAAGCACGTCTTGAACTTGGAGGATGTTGTGATGGAGAAACAAGTAGTGAAGAAGATTGTTGAGCAATGCCATATGCAAAAGTACATGGAAGCAATTGGCCAAGCCGTCAACTACGAGAAGTGTGCGGAATTTCTTTGGACCTTTGGTAGAAATGGCGACAGCATGATAGTACGGGAAAGAGAAGAAGCCCGCCAAGTCGAGATCGAGTTAACCCCAAAATTGGTGAAGAAAGCATTAGGCCTAGCCAATAAAGTGGAAAGGCAACTGAAGAGAGATGTATATGCCATGTTAGGAATGGACAAGGTGGTGGTCCACACAAACAATGGCATCATCTTGACAGACATCCTTGACCCAAAAATCCAGCTCCAAGCCAAAATGATGCAAGCACTATTCTCCAGCCATAGGTACAACTCAATAATGAGCTGAGTCAACGTGCCTATGATGGAGAGCATTGCAGCAAGATCCCTTGACGAAGTTGAACCTAAATGGCTTTGTGCGGAAGATCATTGAGCCTTCAAGAAAAGCACTGGCAATAGGAGGGAGACCAGCAGGAGGAGAGTCCCTTGCTACCAAGGCAAAAAGAAAAGTGTCATCCTCAAAAGCCTCTACGATCCGATTGGGTGGGGTCTTGACAATTATAATAAGGGAAGCATTGGGGGAAGGACAGGATGAAGAAGGAGTCAAAGAAACACCAAAGAGGTCATCTCCTCACCACGAACAACAACCACACTCCAGTGAAAGGATGGTGAGTGAGGATGAGCAAGGACAACAAGAAATGCAAAGTAGCCAACAAAAACCTAAAAAACCAAAGAAGAAGGATTCGCAAGAGAAGGTCGAGGAGGAAAGCATGAAAAAAGAAAAAGCAAACTTACAAAAAGCTAAAAGAGAGTCTAAGAAGGAAGAGGAAGAGAGGAAGAAGAGAGAAACAGAGGAGCCAAAGAGGGTGGAGGAAGAATCAAGAAAATCTGACAAGGAGAGGAAAAGAAAGGTAGTAGAAGAAGAGGAGGAGTTGAAAAGGAAGGAAGACGAAGACATGGCTCTAGCAACATGCCTATCTATAGAGTAGCTATGCAGGCAGGATGAGTTGGGCACCATGAGTCCATCTAGAGATGAAGGCCTAAGCTCAAGCACAAAAGTGCCAGATATCACACCAACCATAGTGAAATAAGGCAAGGGCAAGGCCCCAATTGATCCCACCCCTACCCTCATAGTGCCTGCCACTCCCATAATCATATCCGCACCAAGCTCCATGGCCAAAATGGATGCTACTAACCTCATGGCCTGGGTATAGTACTATGTTAATAAGAAAATGGCCCAAGGAATGGGAGAGGATACCCCCATAATAGGAACTAAAACACTGGTAGCAGCAGTAGATGCCGAGTCTAGGCAGGATCCCAAGAGGTAGAAGAGGGAAACCTCCACAACCTCACCTCCAACCCCACAACAAAGCTACCACCTACAGACTATGACGAATACATCAAGGAGCTCCTCTCGCAAACTAGAAAAGGAAAAGTAAGATAAGAAGATGGCATTGGACGAACTAGAGGTAGAAAAGGAGGTCATGGCTGCGACACAATTAGAGAAAACTCATCAAGTAGCCATGTGCCAAAGGGAGATAAGTGAGATAATGGAGTAGCTGCAAGCCAAGGATGAAGCAAAAATTGATTGGCAGGAAAGGCTGGATGAAGAGACTCAAGCCTTACTGAGCCTACGATGCCATAATGATGAGCTTGTAGGGCTCTATGATTGAAGACCTGCAAGGGGAGATAGAAAAGGTCCATAAAGCCATAGAAGAGTTAGAAGTGGTAAGAGAGGAAAGAGCATGTAGATACCGAGAGGAGATCAAGAAATTGAAGCAAGAGGAAACCTTAGAGCAGGAGAAGCAGCACTGGCTAAAAAGAGAGATCAAAGATCAAGAGTAGAGGTTGATGATACTAGCTCAAAGGCAAGGAGAAAGCCTTGAGGAAATGGAGAAGAGAGTAGAGGACTAGGCGAACCATAATGAGAGAAAGTCAAAGCTTAGGCACACTATCTGGCTCAAGTGGAAAAGGACAAGGTTCTAGCTGAGAGCAGAGCAGAGGCAGCCCAAGTGAGTTTTGAAGCCCAGCAACACGCATTCTTGAACACACTTCTGAATGTCACTTAAATGGAGGAAGGGGAGGTCATTGACTCCATAAAGAAGAAGCTAGGGATTGCATGCAGGGCCTTGAGAGTAGGCCTACATATACTAGTGCAACCCGTGGGTATCAACCTTGGGACCTTGAAGAGTAACAAAACTATCTATTGCAAGCAAGCTTGGCCCCACAAGAAGTCGATGCACTAGGGTTCGCTGAGAGGGCACAATAGGCAAGCTAGCAAGGAAAAGAGGCTTACACAAGCTTTGACATGGGACCTCATGAAGAAGAACTTGTCCCATAGCCTCCTTCTCCATGCCCAGAAGAACAGCAGCAGCATGTAGACACCTCTACTGAAAGAAAAGTGGAGCTTAAGAGGAAGAGGCAACGGATGGTGGAGCAAGCAAAGCGAAGATTGAATACCAAGCCAGTAGTGGCACTAACCGCCCCCATCCCACCAAGTCAAGATGATGGCCGAGTGAGCTTCAATGCCAAACTTGTGATCTGGGAGCAACATGAGACTGCTAGAAGGCCCTTCGACCTTAATTTCCAATTCCTTGCCAACTTGCGCAGAAGAGTACTGCCAGTCAAGGTGATGGAAGAGGTGATTAATGTGGGAAACAAGCTAGGAGACAAATGGACCTTAGAGAGAGAGTAGAATCCCACCCTATGGGGGACCGAGGACACAAAATTTTGACAAGATAAAGTTTTTGAAGTGCCTAGGGCTGTGAAGGGCTATGAATGCCAACGCACATGGAGGAGATGCATTTTTTATGTGAACATGGATGCCTGGATGGCTTTTTGTAACACCCTACCCTTTGAGAGAAATAATCCAACCTTCATGCCATATTCGAGAAGGGTAGGAGTGGATTTTAACCCAAGCATCCATGGCCAGCACAACTTCCCATGGATCTATAATGCTAATGCTACTAAACCTGAAGATGCCCTTGTTTTCACACCAGAGGAGAAATATGATTCAATAGTCTACTTCATCGATGAATTCTCCTCCTGTCCCAATCCCGCCTTCATCATGACCTGCAATTATCTTAGACTACTTAGGATACTACTTAGATAGGATCTCGTGCCATAAGAGGATCACCTTATACCCCTCTTTTTTTATCCCAATGGAATAGATAGTTGCAACATGGCAAGATTGATGATGCAAGCTGCTCTACTTTCTTCATTTTTCTTAGCCCTCTTGGAAGATATGAATGATAGCTACTTCACATGGTGCAATCATCCACTTCTTTCCACCACCACTCTCCAAGTACGCCTAAACCTCAGAGGGTACATGCAGAGTTGGCAATTCCTTAGTAAATCTCGTAAGCCCCCAACTCCACCCTCTCTAGACACACGGATGAAAAATATTAGCCCTCTTCATGACTATGTAATTCCAGAAAAAGAAGAAAAGAAAAGAAATAAGAGACTAAATGAAAAGAGAAGGAAATGATAAGAAAAAGCAGTTAGCTCCACATTGGCCACAGTCACTGCACCTAGGGGTTCTCAAGTTAGGCATGTTCGGTGGCCTTAGTCAGTTGGCTAACCTCCTAGCCCATTTCCATTCCCCACTTCATGCTTAGGGCATCTCAAAGGTAGGACTTCCAAACCTATCTCCCTAAGCCACATGCTGCACTCATAACAATGCACAAACTAGGTCCTCAAGTGTGCGACAACACCCAAGCTTTGACCCAACTCCCAGTTCCACTAGCACGAACAAAATGCACCACACGATAAGGTAGACATGCCCCTAGATAGTGCACCTTCTTTTCCTTTTAAGTAAATGAAAATGATACAACCCACTGACTTAGGAGGCCCCATCATCCACTCAATTCACTCTCATCCCTCAAAGACCAATCCCCATGAAACCCTATCATCGTCGACTTCCATGACCGCTGTCACACAATGTGTCACCATGCAACCGAAACAAAGCAAAGGAAGACCAAGGAATTCCAAGTCAAAAATTGAATGAAGAAGCTCATTCTGCTCATGCAGGAAAAGCGTAAGAGATGGAAACCTCAGAAAAAAACATGGGAAGCTCCGAATATTTGAAGAGGTCCTCTCAAGGATGAGGGAGGTCTTGTCAAGGATGAAGGATGCTCTCTTAAGGACAAAGGAAAGCACTGAATATTCTAACAAGGCTCTCTCAAGGATGAGGGAGCACCTCCAAAGGCTCTCGCAAGGAAAGTGTGAGGTGTAATGTAATTAATTTTATAATAAGAAGTGACGGGTTTCCTCATGTGCAAGTGGTAAAGTCTACATAGACATAGGTGAAGGGATAAGACAACTTGAAGGGAATAAGGAAAACCCATGTTAAGCTCACGCCATAACAACCTTGGAGGACGTGAGGAGGCATCCATCCAACACCATTGTCAATTTCAAAAACATATCCATCCATCCGTTATTCTCCAAGAAGGATCTGTCTAACACGATCTTCAATTTCAACAACAAACAGATCCACTCAAGGTCAGCCTTAGGGACGGACCCGCCCCAACTATATCTTCAATTTCAAGGGCATCTGTCATAAAAGAAAATATCTTGATACTTTTGTAATTTCGAATCATGCTAATTCCATACCTTGTAATTTCCAGCCTTTGTAAATTCAGCCCTTGCCTATGTAAATGTGCCCTTAACTTTGGAGATGAGGAGTTAGGATAAAGAAGGCAAGAGGCTAAGAGAAGACATCTTTTGGTTCATTAAAAAATCTTACTGTTTACTTTCTTGAAGTTAGCTTCCTTCTTGTTAGATGAAGCATCAGCCATGGTTGTCATATATTCATTTGAATTCTCATCATCAATACATGGCAAGATGTCTTGGTGCAATAGTTCTTTGTTACTTTATGTCTAATTCAGTTTAGTTAGATTTCTTTTCCTGGTTGAATGCTTCATTACATTGGTATCAGAGCTTAGTTTAGATCTTGTCAGAAGTCATTTTCATGCAATAGATTTAGTTACAGTGACTAGGGAGTGAAAACCACAGTTAAAATTCAGTCACAAGAGTTAGTTCTTCCATAACCATGGTTTGACATGGAGAACTCTTACAAACTGTGACTAAGATGGAGGTTCTTGGCATGAACCAGTGGACAATGGTGAGCTCCAACCATTTTGGCAGGTCGTGACTAAGATATGGACCAAAATTGGGGTAAGCTTGAAAAGAATGAGAGTTACATGACTTAGTCGAGCTTAAATTGTGATTAACTTTCAAGAACAGGGGTTCTTCACTTTTCCTACAAGCTTCTCTCATGGAAACCATGGAAATCTCTGATCCTACCTTCAAACTAGAGCCCCAAGAGGAACACCAAGGAAAAGGAAATTCTCTTGCAAGAAAGTCTATCTTGTAACATCAACAAGCTTGTTTATCATGTTTCATATGATCACAATGAAGAAAAGAGCACTAGGCACAACAAATCTTCATACAGCATCATGTAGATCTCCCACGGATTTGATAAAATCAACCATATTCTTCAACATCTTCATAAAATCCATCAATAGAACAAATAAAGCAAAGGAATACACCATCTTTGAATGGAAATACATCACATAGTATTCATCTTCAATATCTTCATAGTCTTCTCTCTCAATCTCTCACATACAATCACTCTGGTTGAGTAGAATTGGCTATCTCTGACTCTCTCTTTCTCTCTCCATCAATAATATATCATATCCTCACTACAATCTCTCAAAATCACTCTCAATAATCCTTCTTAGGTCGTGGATACCCCTCCCAAGAGGTATGTCTGATATGAAGAGTCACCAGAGCCACTACAGTGTCCTTTCATAGCTCACTACTGTCACTTCACTCTAGTCTTCACTTGAGTCTTCAGCAGCTACTTCTTCCACTTCTTTTAGCTCTTTTGCACTTGTATTCACCTCTTTTCAAGGCTAGAAAACTTTCCCAAGCTACACTCTCATCCATCAGAACACATACAGAAGCATACAGAACAGTCACAGAATAGTACCAGAACAACTACAGTACAGAACAGAACAGAACAGAACAGAGACAGAAGCTCTACAGAAGACCTACAGAAGATTACAGAAGGTCATCAAAACCACATAACTCATTCTCAAACCATTTCAAACTTTCACAAACCATTCAATAAGCTTTCACAAGATCTCAATCTTCATCAATCAATACTCCATCCCTCCTTACAGAAGACAATCAGAACAAAACAGACCAAAACAGAACAAAACAGAAGGTATACAGAACCAATCAGACCCTATCAGAACATCACAGAACCACCAATAAACATCATGAACTTCCAAAACACAATCATTATCATCCAAAACACTCTCAAACCACTTCTAAACCAATCAAGCATCTCATAAAATCAACCATTCAGCTCTCAAAAACAACAAAAATCAGCCAAAAAAACAAGTCATTTCAACACTCAACATATCCCCACACTTAATAAGGAAGCATCCTCACGACCCAAGAAAAAGGGAATATAAGTGCATTTAAAATCACAACTTTGATCTTCAATATCTTTTCAAAAAGAATCCATCCACCACGACCCCAACTTATCACCTGTAAAGCTGATATAAAAATACAAAGAAAGGAAAACCCTTTATACATTAACACTTCTTATCAAGCAAAAAATCACAACAAATTTATAAAGGATATAAGAGTTTTCTTCTTCTTCATCAGCATCAGCTTCAACTCTCCATCCATGACTCCATCACCACAATTCTCCAAAATGTAGCTCGCACGAAATCCAATAGGAAACCACCACGTTCGTTTTACATAAATGAACTCACAACACAAACACTAATACATAACACAACCATCTGAATGACTCCTCCAAAAAGAGAGGTTTTCATTAAAAAGCATCCACCATACATTGAAAGGTATCAATGAAGATGATCCCTCTTGAAAGATTGATGTTGGAGGAAATGATCCATAGACAAGGATTCATCTACAAAGGTTTTGGGAGGATTTTGAAAAAACTGTCGCACATCCTTTCCAACAGGACTAGGTATCTACTAGGCAAACAAAGGGCATGAAAATACAATATATCCAGCTGTTGGGAATCAATGCTCACATTGACATTCATGCACAACTTTGGAATAGGCTTGGAATCATTATGAGAGTGCCTATGCATATACGCCAAGTACCAAGCAAAGTGAGCAGTTAATCTCACTGAAGGATCTGCAGACTGTGAATACTGCTGAGCAAAATGAACATAGTTCTGATAAGCTTGACTGGAAGCTGTCCATTCTCCTCGAATTACTGGCCAATTAATCTGAGGTCCTGTAAGGGAATCATCCGAACTCCATCCCCTTCTTCTAGAAATCTGATTATCAAACCCGTCACAGTCACTAACCAACTGAGGTGGTTGAGATATAGAAGTGTTAGGAGAGGGTAACAGAATAAGGAAAAGTGGATGAAGTGAGGGATAGGAAAAATCATAAAAGGAAGAAAAGATTAAAGAAGAAGTGGCAGAAATTTGGAGGGAATCACTAGGGAAGGATGTTAACTGATGAATAGGAAATGTAGAGGGTACATGAATGGATGGAGAAGGACAGGGTGGAGAAGGGGAAAATACCCTATCCTCAATAAAGGAATAGTATGTAAAAATGGGAATTTGAGGGAAAGATGAAGGTTGGAAAAGAAGGGGTAAAATAGTTGTGGAATTAGATTGACAAAGGGAAAGATATATAGCATATCGGGGAGCCATTTGTTGGTAATAGAGGAGGGTAGGAACAGAAGGTCCTAAGAGAGATCGTCTATGATAGGCATCAAAGAAGGTAGCATCAAACGGATTATGTTTTGAAAGATAGGCTAAGAGATCCATCCTCAGTTGATTAGTACTCTGGGTAGAGATAGGAGCTGTGTTTTGTCGTTGATTCAGGACCACAGAGTCAATCATGGGATGCCACGAATTATCATGACAATCAGCCACTTTGGAGGAATAACTCTGGAACATGTCAGCTATGCGCAACTCCAAATGGTTGACATACAAAACAGCCTGTAAGACCACAGCCCCCACATACCATGCCATATCCACCTCATCTGGAATTAACAGGTCTCCTTGTAGATACATGGTTGACATCAACATGGTATCTGGTGTGACAGAATCTTCAAACACCATCCTTACTACCTCTGTCAGCAACTCAGCAGACCAAGCCCCACTCCATCCATCCTATGGAAGAGGTAAATCCATCGTGGAAAGCTTCATGTAGAAGACCAACTTCTGTAATTGGTAGTGGACAAAGAAAGAATGGTCTGGTGAAACATATTCCTGAAACTGTTCAAATATAGACCATAACAAGTCCATTCTGGACTGTAATCTTTCCACTTTATCTTGGAATAGAGGACACAAAGTAGCCTGTCTCTGAAGAGCAGCCAAGTCCTGTTGTGAAAGAGAAGGGATCAAGGGAACATTAGGGCTTGGAGGAACAGACCGTGACTTTGCCAGTTGATCTTGCAACTGCTTGATTTGGGAGGGTTGGGGGTAGCTTGGAACTCCTGCGCTTCTCTGGATATCCTCTCCTTCTCCGCTGAAAGGCTAGTAACCTGGGATTGAGCCTCTAGTAACTGGATCTTCAAAGAAGAGATCCCATCGCTTTGGGTGGCAACCAGTTGGGTTTGTTGTTCCATTTGCTTAAACAAATCTGCTAGGGTATCCTTAGCAGAAGCTAACTCAGATGTTGCCTTATGCAACTGGTCCTTAGACTGCATGAGTTCTTCATAAAAAGACGCATACAGTTGTTGAACACAGGCGGTCACTGACAATTCAATGGAGCTCAGAATATCTTTACAGAGGAAAGGAATTGCATCTCCTGAGACTAGACTGTTTAGGGAGGGAACTGATATGTCCAATGATCCTTCTCGATGTGCTCTGAATAGGTTATTACAAGTGAGATACCCAGGGAGATCACTGCCAGAGGTAGCAGGGATGGGCACTGAAGGAAGTACGAAAGGAGCTTTATCCGTTACCCGCTTCAAGCGTTTGCGCTGGATGACCAGGGGAGGCGGAGAATCATCATCCTCTATGTCAATGGGTTCTGACTCATCTGAAGGTGGAGGAGGAGGTACGGGATCTGATGGAGGAGGTGGAGGCACAGTCTTCTGTAAACCTGAATAGGTCAAGAAGGCATACAAATATGATCCATATGTGACATTGGTAACATTACCCCTGGTGACTTTGACGAAATGTTGATCCATTTTAGTGAGGAGGTAAGTGCTCCAATCAATAGCAACTCCTTTCAACACCATCCTGGAAGCTGTAAAAAGCTCTTTGGACAAGTACTGGGATGGCGTTTTGGCAGGCATAAACCTGTCCTGGAGAAACTGACAGATCATCTTCCATACGGGATCAGTGATCATGGAAAAGGAAACTCCTGAAGCGTTGATCACCTTCTTAACATCCAGCATTTCCCTTGTCTGCTTTTGCAACAGCTTCAGAATCTCTTCATTAGAGAAAAGTTGACGAGTGGTAACGAAAGGTTCACCTTTGGAGGGAAGAGATAGAGCCTTCCCTAAGCCTCGAGGTGTCAAAGTCATAGCAATTCCCTGGACTAGTCCTGTCTTCTTGCCGTAAGAGGCCAGAAACTCATCACATAACGACAGATCCTCGGGAAGCAATGGAAAAGAAGTAGCCACAAAAGCAGCGAGTCCCGCCGTCGTGAGAGGCTCAAAAGTAAGTAGGGAAGAGTAATCCCTACTAACTAATGGGACGTACAGGATAGGGGGAGGAGCATGAGAAGGCGCCATTCAGATGGTTACACACACACCACAAACACAGACAATCAAGGAGAATGCATGCAAAGCAACAGACAAAAATCCAAGGATAAGAGAACAACCAAAACAATAAAACGTGACTCGACCAACTAACCCCAAGCAAACCACAGCCTAGAAAAAATTTGACATGACCTTGAGACAAATGCGACCGAAAGCTTCATGCTATGCATCAGACAAACACCCAGAACCCCGTATCAGGCAATAAAAGAAAAAACTGCACACCGTACACGTAACCGTAACAAAGACAGAAAACCAAAACAATACCACATCCGACACATATCAAGACTACATCGTTGATAAACCAGTGTTTGACTGTGGAAATAACTCTAATGACTGCGCATACCCATCCCACGAAACGATTCGTTAAAAAGGGGAATTAAGTGCAGTGAAGGGGAATTAATTTAACGAAAGGTTTATTTTAAGAAATTATTAAAAAATGGGTGAATTTTTATTAGGTGATAAACCTTAGCAAGAAAACGGCAGTTCCTTCTTATAAATTTAATTACCAATTATTAGGTGAAAACGGTGCGTTAATTCGAATCCCGGACTTTGATACCCATACTGGGTCTCTAAATGCAAGTTCATTGATTACAAATTAAGGTGATGTGGAGCGCTTTTTTGCCAGCGCGTGCTCTTGTGACGGCTGGTTCATTTTAATTAAAAATTATTAAAGTGCCTCTGTAGCGCACGTAGCGCGTGCTAAGTGAACGGCGGGTTTATTTTAATTAAAAAATATGTGTTTTTAGCGCAAATGCGCATGCTATGGTGGTGTGTAGGGTGCATTTATGTTAATTATTGGATTGTTTTTTTGTGTGTTTTGTTTTTTCGTGGTTGGGTTTTGTATTTTTATATTAACCGTGGGTTTTGGGGGAGCTTTTGTTTTTTTTTGGTAAAAAACATAACAAATAAAAGGGAAATACCTGGTAGTGGGTGTATGAAAATGCAAAGAATGCGCTCTCCTCAATCCAAAAATATCTGGATTTTTTTCGATATTTTTCAGGTTGTGGTTTTAAGGAAAAAGGATTTTCTTTTTTGTTGATGAATTTAGGTATTTCATGAAGTATTTTTTTTAGCTTATAAAATATACAAAAAATAAGTAAAAATGTTAATGGAATTTTTAGGAATTTTTTGAAAATTAATTTGGAATTTTTTTAGCATTTTTAATGAATTTTTTTCATTTTTTTGTTGGGCATTTTTAAAAAAAATTGAATTTTAAAATGGTTTGAATTTTTTTCTTGAAATTTACAGGCTAGAAAAAGATGGCAATTTGTTGTAGAAATAGTGGGAATTTGTCTAGAGTTTTCTGTATTTTGTTTTTCAGAATTTAAAGTGTTTTTTAATGATGTTTTTGTTATTTTTCAAGGTTTTGGTGTTTTTGTTTGTTTTTAAAAAGGTTTGCGGGTTTTTGATTTAAACAACTGGGAAAATACCCAGAAATAGGCTGCGTGGCAGCTGCGTGTCAGCAACCAGCGAACAATCTTCCGCACCCGCTCACGATCAAGCACGAACAATCACCCACACGCGCGTACACACCTGCGCGTGTGTCTGCGTCTCGAGGGTGTCTGCGGGTGGGACGGGGGTTGACAGGGGGGTAGAGGGATTTGTATGTGTTAGCTGCGGGTGTGCGGGATGGGGGGGCTTATGGAGGGATGTGGTGGGGTATGGGTTTATGTGGGGGTAGGACGGGGGGGAAGGGGGGCTTGTGTGGTGGGGTGGTGGGTAGTGGTGGGACTAAGGGGTGTGAATAGGGGGCTAGGTAGGAGGTGGGGGGTAGTGTTCTTTCGGGGGGGGGAAAAAGGCCTGGTTGGGGGCAGGTAGGGAGTGTGTGGTGATGGGGTGTGAAGGGGGATTAGTGGGGGGGTGGGGGTAGTGGGTGTGCTGGGGGAATGGGGGTTTAGGTGGGAGGGTGTGCTTAGTGGGGGGAAAGGGGGCCTGGTTAGGGGCAGGTAGGGAGGGTTATGCAATGGCACGTGGCAGGGATGGAGGGTCAACGGACGGCGTGGGAGGTGGCACGTCAGCGTGAAGGGGATGGCGGCCACCCAGCGGGCTCCACGTGGCAGGCACCGAGACACGTCAGGGCGAGGGGCGTCGCTGGCGGGCGGGCTCCACGTGGCAGGCACAGGGACGGGGCGCAAGGACGGTGGCGCGAGCGGCTTCACGGCGAGGAGGGGGCACCCGTGGCAGGCTGCGTCAAGGAGCAGGGCAGGAGGGCACTTCAGGCGGCCGCAGGCAGCCACGGCGAGGATCAGGGAGGAGGGCGGCAAGGCGTCGGCACGACAAAGGCGGCGTGAGAGGGAGGGCGCGGGCGGCCACGGCGGCCAGCAAACGACGTGGAGGAAGAGGGAGGGGAAGGAGGGGAGAAGAACAGGGAGGGAGGGTAAACGGGAGAAGAGGGAAGGGGAGGGGAAGAAGAGGGGAAGAAGAAGGAGGAAATGAAGGAGGGGAGAAGAACAGGGAGGGAGAAAGGAGCAAAGGAGGAGGAGGTACGGGAGGAGGATGGAACAGAGGAGGAGGAGGGGAGGAAATGGAGATGGAGGTGAAGAGGGAGGGAGAAGAAGAGGAGGAGAGGGAGGTGGAGATGGAGGGAGGGGAGGGACACGCAGAGCGAGAGAGGGAAAGGTAGTTGGGGGGAAGGGGTAGGGGAGAGAGAAGGCTGGGGTGGGGGATAGGAAAGGGTATGGGGGGGGGGGGGGGGGGGTGGAAAAGGGTGGGAGGGGTACGCCCATGGGAAGGTGTCCATGGGAGGAAATGGGCAGGGGGGCCCAAAGGGTTGCCCGGGGGAAAGGGTAGGGGGAGGAGTGCCTATAGTGGAATGGGCGGTGTATGCCCATGGGAGGGTGCCTATGAGGATGGGGGTGGGGGTAGGATGAACGGGGGGGGGGGGGATGCCCATGGGGTGTGGGTGGCTATAAAGGAATGGGCGGGGGTGCCCATGGGGTGCCCATAGGGTGGAAAGGGGCGGGGTGCCCATAGATGGTATGCCCAGGTGTGGGAATGGGATGGGCAGCTCCCATAAAAGAAAGGCGTACCCCCGTCCTCTGCGCGTGCGCGGGGCGGGGTAAAAAAATTTGCCGTGACGGGATCGAAAAAGCACCAAGAGGGTGATACGGGCCTTGCGGATGCGAGCGGGGCGCGTTAAGACGCGTAAAATTGAACAAGGGCGCGTTCACGCGCGGGACGGAGCGCGTAAATACTCATAAACATAAAGAAAAATTAATAACTCCCAATCCGGACGTCAAAACAAAATAGCGTAAAAACAAAAAGTGGGCGGGATGACAGGGGAAAAACAAGAAAAATGTGTGACAGAGGTTCCGGGAGGGGTAAAGGGCGGTCACATGCAAAAAACACAAAAAATGAACCAAAAAACGCAAGTAAAAATTAATATCGGAAGATCCGTGCATCGGAATGAGGTGCAAAAAAAAGGAAAACTATGCAGAAAGATGTGCCCGACAATCCTATCACATCAAAACATAGTTTCGACGGAGATAAGATGTGTTCACGTGGGAAAAACCCAAAAAACAAATCTGAAAATGGGATCGAAAATTAATATCGGACAAACTGTGCACCGGAATGACATGCAGTAAGAAGGAAAAATGGCCGTAGGAAGGAGTGGCACAGGATTATCACATTAAACTGCAGTTCCGGTGGAAGTAGGAGAGGTTCACATGCAAAAAACTCCAAAAATACACTCGAAAACTCATTGGAAAATTAATAAGTAACAATCCGGAAGTCGAAAAAGGGTGGAGGAAAAAGGAAAAAGGTAGGGAAAGTCACGGAGAATACGGCTGTCAAATCAAAGTGGAATTCCGATGCAAACAGGGCAGGTTCACATGGAAAAAATCAAAAAGACGCACGAAAAAGTCGTAAAAAACCGAAAAATTAATATTGGACAAACCGTGTATTGGAATGACATGGCGTAAAAAGGAAAAATGACAGGGGAAAAGTGGTTGTCAGGGCTATGATGTCAGATCACGGTTCGGAAGTAAGAAAAGCGCGTTCATATGGAAAACCGGCTAATTTGTGCAAAATGCTTCAAAAATTAATAACTCAAAAACAGTGTACCAGAACAGGGGTAGGTAAAAAGGAAAAATGGTCAGTTCAGAGGGAAGAACATGGCTATAAGGTTGGATGTGGACTTTGGTGAACGTAGGGTGCGTTCACATGGCAGGACCTCAAAATCAAGGAATAACGAAAAACTGCAAGGGAACAGCCCCAAGGGTGGGTGGAACATGAACGGATGGGTGGGAAGGGACCCCATTAGAGTAACAGCAAGGCATGATATACATGCATGAGCAGGTTAAGGCATATGCAAAAGGGTATGTAATGTAGACGCGCAGGGACTCGTCCCCACACTTAAGACCTTAATGGATAGGATTAACCGAGTAACAGGGACCTAGGACCATGCCACAGACCATCCACTAACGTCCCCACACTTAAAACATGACCATCATGGAGAAACAGAAGGTGTAGGGTTAGAAAAACTTGGCCCATTGTGTCAAGAAATAAGGTTGAGTGGCGATGGCACGTCCTTTGTTGTTGTCGGTTGCTGGAGGTACCAAGGCAACTTCTCGGCACACGTCCGTCATGGCAGGGACCACGCGGCAGTACCCAGGGAGGTAGCTGGTTGAAAGAATCGAAGGAAATTCGTTGTCGATGATGAGGGATATTGCACTCAACTCACAGTCACTCAAATGGAATGAAAGAACAGTCACTCGCCCCATGACTAATATCACTCGAGGAAGAATGATTGAAACCCATATCTCATACCCGGTTTAGAAATCAACAAGGGAATGGTGCAGAAGGAGTATGCCAGGGTGCACAGTTGATGGTGCATTAGTGCGTCCAACCCGTCTGGCATAAGTGCAAGGAGGAAGGCAAGGGAGCCTTATAGTGCAATGTACAGAACAGGGTGACGTGTCTTGTGATGACGGCAAAGACCCATCCCGTGGGTGCATAGGGAAACGGGAACATACCTGACTCCAAGTATTGTAACGTCCCTCAATCTCACCTCTCGGTAATTGATTGAAGAAACTCCAGTCACACTCATCCCACCCTCTGTCTCACGCTCTGTTGATAGATGCAGAAGGGCAGCCTTTTCCTGAAACCCATTGATGTAATCCTCACAGTCACTTGTGCAAGGGTTGTATGCCTTGTGCTGATTGGATGGTGCAACTGTGCATCCCGCCCTGTGCCGGCATACGGTGCGAGAAGGAAGGCCAGGGAGCCTTATAGTGCAGTGCACAAGAACAAATCGTGCTTTGTGCATTGAGAGGCCCATCTTGTGCGTGCAACACCCATTCACACTTCTCACCTCTCATTTGATTGAAGGGAAAAGACTGGTCACTCACCCCACCCTCTGTCTCATGCTCTATTGATAATTATAGAGGGCAACCATACTCACTTCCCCATCTGGTTAGGATGAAAGCTCACATCACTTGATTGTTTGTTGATGAAGATCACGTCGTCAATTTGCTGAAGAGGCGTACCCAGGGATGTAGCCATCAAATCGAACGTTGTGTTAGATAGAACATGTCATCTGCTAAAGGACAGTTAGACGCTCTTGCAGAGAGACCCAGGACACAACGTACCAAGGGAGGCAGCTTCGGAATTGGATCCTAGGGATATCAATCAATGAATCCATTTTTTGGACTGCTGGGTGTTGCCACCTTTTCCACAGCCAGCTTCCCGCCCAAGGGTGTTTACCACCTTTTCTTGGAACGAGGCCAACTATGACAGGGAAGTTCTTCCTTTTCTCTCATAACAGTTTTGTTTTTCTTATTTTTTTCTTATTTTTTTCTTTTGTTTTCCCCTATTCCTAAGGGTGTTTCCACCTTTTCTCGAAGAATAGGTCGGCATGACAGGGACCTAAGTCCTTTTCACCCATGACCGATATGTATATTTTTTTCTTTTTTTTTTCTAAGTTTTTTTTCGAATTAAGAAAGGGAATGGTAGAAAGACCATTTGTCAGAACCAACCTCGCCACTGTCGCTGGTGGAAAATAGAGGATAAGAGATCAAGGCTGGAAGGGGGGTTTGAGGGGACAGAGCGTTGCGTCCACTTCATCAGGAGTGACTGAAGAACGGCTATCAAAAGTAGCATCATAAGAAGTACAGTGCCGCGCCAATGAGGGAAAAGATCAAGTGACCGTAATTGTCAAGATCCCCAAGGAGGGAAGTACTTCTTCAGGCGATATCCATTGATCAGAAAGGGATCATCAGAGGCATCCATGGTCTGCACTTGGACAGAGCCATTAGGGTTGACGGCAAGTACCTTATAGGGGCCCATCCATTGATGTTGGAGCTTGCTAGGAAACTTGCCAAATCGTGAATCATAGGCTAGGACCAAATCACCTTCTTTGAACTCCTTGTGCTTGATGAAGCTGTCATGGTAAGCCTTACGTCGAGCTTGCGTGGCTTCCATGCACTGTAGAGCCATCCTACGAATTTTGTCTAAACATTCCAAGTACAAGAGACGGCGTTGCAGTGAATCATCGTCCCCCAAACGCTCTTTGATAGCCACTCTCAAAGAAGGTAATTCCATTTCAACAGGGAAAACAGCTTCTGTACCATACACCAGCTGGAAAGGTGTCTATCCTGTTGCTGCTTTATAGGAGGTTCTGTACGCCCAGAGGGCCTCTGTAAGTCGATCATCCCAATCACGACGATGTGCGGCAATCGTTCTTGTCAGAATCGAGCAGAGGATGCGATTGGTGACTTCGACTTGGCCGTTGGCTCTGGGGTAATAAGGAGTGGACTTGCGATGGCGGATCTTATACAACTCTGTCAACTCTTCCATGATTTTGTTAAGGAAATGAGTGCCTCTGTCACTTACCAGCTCTAAGGGACTGCCAAAACGGGTGATGATATTCTCATACATGAACAGGGCCACGCTGTTACCATCGTCTCGCTTTAGGGCTTTAGCTTCACACCACTTTGTGACATAATCCGTACATACGAGGATGTATCGGTTCTGTTTCCTTTTGGTAGGAGGATCGATCGGACCTACGAAGTCGATGCCCCACTTCTCAAAAGGCTTCAAAGGAAGGATAGGTTGCAGTGGCATGGCACTTGTCTTGGTGGGTTTCCCCATTCTTTGACAAGCATCACATCTTTTACAGTAATCATAGGCATCCTTGTGGATGGTAGGCCACCAATATCCTGCCAGCAGAGCCTTCTTGGCTGTAGCTTCCCCCGCAAAGTGGCCTCCACATGGCTTGTCATGGCAAGCCTTCAGAACAATCCCAATCTCATTTCCTACAACACATCTTCTGAGCACTTCATCTTTGCCTTTCTTGTACAGTGTACCGTCTAGCAGGGTGTAGGGGGCTGATTCTAACATGAGCTTCTTCCTTTCCCGACTAGAAATACCAGGAGGGTACTGTTGGGTTGCCAGTAGATTGGCAATGTTTGCATACCAGGGAGTTACAGTTTCTACCAAGAATAGGGAAGCATCAGGGAGGTCTGGGTCATCCTGCTCCTCGTCTGCAGTTTGTGGGATACGCGACAGATGATCAACCAGAACATGGGAACGACCAAGCTTAGTAATCACCTCAAAGTCGAACTCCTCGAATAAAAGGAGCCATCTCATCATTCGTCCTTTCACATCTGCTTTGTTCATCAGGAAGGATAGGGCCTCATGATCCACATAAAATTTAAAGTGGGTAGATAGGAGGTAATGGCGAAACTTTTCTAGGGCAAATACCATTGCCAAGCACTCAAGCTCTGTCACGGTATAGTTCCGTTCCCTATCAGTGACTTTTCGGCTTGCATAATAGATGGGTTGATCCAACTTCGAGGAACCCTTCTGGCAGAGAACTGCACCTAAGCCTTCAATGGATGCATCAGTGTGTACATGAAACTCTTTCGTCCAATCAGGAGGTTGCAGAATGGGTGCCTCAATCAGACACTGCTTGAGAGTGTGGAAGGCTTTGTCACATTTTTCCATCCAAGTAAACTCTGCATCTTTCCTCAGAAGCTTGTGCAAGGAGGTTGCCTTTGTTGCAAAATGAGCTATGAACCTTCTGTAGTAACCCACATGGCCTAAGAATCCCCTCAACTGTTTGAGGTTGGTAGGTGCTGTCAGAGCTGCGATCTTTTCGATCTTTGCAGGGTCTGTTGATATCCCTTGTGCAGAGACAATGTGGCCCAACAGAACTCTAGAAGAGACCCCATAGATGCATTTGTCGGGGTTGAGGGAAATCCCATACTCCCGGCATCGATCAAAGCATTGTTCCAAGTATCCCCAGTGTTCACGGATCAAACTATAGACACAGAAGTCATCCAAATATACCTCAATAAAGTCGTGCAGATGATTTTGAAATGCAGCCATCATGACTCGTTGGAAAGTAGCAAGGATATTGCAGAGCCCAAATGGCATCACTTGGTAAGCGTAGGTCCCCCATTCTGTGGTGAATGTTGTTTTGGACTGGTCTTCTTCTGCGATTTGGACTTGGTTGTATCCGCTGAATCCATCCAGAAGGGAATAAAGCTCATGTCCTGCCACTGTGTCCAACAATTGGTGTGTGAAAGGGATAGGAAAGTGATCCTTCTTCGTCTTGGAATTCAACTTGCGGAAATCCACACATATTCGCAATTTGCCATTCTTCTTGGGTACAACCACGATGGGTGAAACCCATTCACTATTTGCCACTGGATAGATGAACTCGGCTTTCAAAAGCTTCAGCAGCTCTGCTTTCACCAATGTGGAATAATTTGGGTTCATTCACCTTTGTCGTTGCCGTACTGGCTTGGCATCAGGCTCCAAGTCAATATGATGTTGACATATTGTGGGATCAATCCCCTTTAGGTCTTTGTAGGACCATGCAAACACGTCCAAATTTTCTTTCAACAAGTTGTACAAGGTTGACAACTCCTCTTCTGGGAGACTCCTACCCACCTTCAAGTAGCGTTCAGTGCCTTCTGCATCCACAAAAGTTAACTGCCTTTCACCTTCTACTTCACGAATGAAGGTCCCACGGACTGCTTCTGGATACAGATCCGACTCCTTCAAGGGAGTGGTGTCCTCTTCTGATGTCCCACTAGAACCAACTTCTTCTTTTGGTGGAGACTTAGGTTGCTTCTTAAGATGTTGGAATGGGATTAGAGCCGTTTCGGGTTTGGTTTCAAAATTAATTACCTCTTGGCTTGAAGACTCATCTTCTGATGACACATCCAGGAACGTCACATAACAGGGACCCTCTGATGCCTGTTGGGTTTGTGGGATTGGTGCTTGTTGGCACGGTGCATCATCATCATCTTTCTTAGGCAAAGATGGGTTAGAACGGCATGAGCCACTACTGAAAAATGGCTTGTTCTTCTTAATCCATTCCTTATAAAGGTTTTGCATATGAGAAGATCCATTTACCAGACCAAATGGTACCATCACCATTCTGTCCCATAGCATGAGCTCGTCTACTTCTGATGCTTCTGGAACTTCTTCTCCATATATATCCTCTTCAGCTGGAATAGATTCTTCTGGCTCACTTTCATAACCTTTTTCGTCCATATCATATTCATCCTCTTCTGCCTCTGTCTCTGGCTCTGCTTCTGCTTCTGCTTCTGTGTCTGCTTCTGCTTCTGTCTCTATAGGAGCTCTGTAACAGAAGAGCAGATTCTCTGTTTCCTCTTCTGATTCTATCTCTGCTTCTGCTATGGCCATGTAACAGGGAGAGCAGTATATCCATGCTTCTATCTCACAGTCAGAAGTGATCTCAGAAATCATTCCCGGTTTAGGCAGGAAGTATTCACCCATTGATAATGGCTTTGCATCTTTTGGAAGTCGGCTTACAGTATCCACTGTTAAGGAACATGCCACTGTTTTCTTAGGAAGGATCTGTTTGACAGCATCTTCGTCTGCTGATGTTCCATCTGTAGCCTCGTTAGGGGAGTCAGAAGATAATTCCAAGGAGGTGGATCCATGTCCTTTTTGAGAACCATACAGTTTTAGCACCACTTTGTTGGGTCCTCTACCCAAGGTCAAGGTTCCTTTGAACCAATCCGTCCTTGCTCGGGCTTCAAAAAGCCATGGTCTGCCCAATAACAGAGGGTAGGATGTACCATAAGAGTTTGGCTTCACCACCAGATAGGTTAGCCAATAATCTTTTCCAGCCACTGTAGTCTTCACATATGGGAGAATACCCAAAGGCTTGATTCTACTCTGATCCGCCAGTCTGATGAGCCATTGGGTTGGTTGCACACCTTGTAGGCCTAGATCCTTCATTGTCACATCCGTCATAATGTTCACTGATGAACCTCCATCAATCAGTGCATTTGCAATAAAGTAGCCTTCTATCCACGTGCTAGTCTCTGGAGTACCCGGATCTAGAAAGGCGTTAGCTACGTCCATTTCTTTGACAGGCTCTGGAGCCTTGTTGGACTTTGTTGCTGTTGAGGGAGCAATCCTTAAACCACGTCTCCTTGTCAATATACTTTTGAACCTTTTTCGGCAACTGGGAGACAACATCAATAATTGTCAGAATGTGAGGTTTGGTTTAAAGGTATCTAGATCTCTGACCAGATTGTATTCCTTAATAGGATCCACTGGCTTCTCTAATCGGTTAGGGAATGGGGCAACACCCATTTTCAATTTCCCTCTTTCTTCCAATAGGGGAATCATGGGAACTTCTTCTGCTACTTGCGGCACTTCCTCCTCTTCTGTATCATGGACCTCTGGTCCTGTCTCTATAACTATCTCTGTAACTCTTTGTGGCACTGTAGTGCTCTGTATGGCACTGTTAGGCTCTATTCTGTTTTGTTCTTCTCGTGGAAGATTGAACTTCACTGTTCTGGAAGGAGGGTTATTTTCTTTCTGAACAGGTGGTTCATTCTTCTTTGCATGTGTGATGGCAGCAACTTCTAATTCCACTAAATTGGAGGTAGGCTCTTAAGCCTTGGGCGGACTATCAGTAGCACTGTTTTTCACTGGGACTGGGCTTGGACAGTCTTTTGCAGTGTGGCCTTCTCCTTTGCATCGACTGCATAAGGGCTTGTAATCCACTGACCTTCTGGGATTTGGACAATTTGGTGAGATGTGTCCCTTTTCTCCGCATTTGTAACACTCCACTTCTGATCTCTGACCACCGCCAGACTGTCTTCCTCTGTAACTTTGGGAAGGAAATCTTCTGGGTCCGAAATTAGGACCAAACTCTCTAGGCTTGGGTCCAATATCATGTGTTGTCATTTTGGATTCCAGCAAGTTGAATCTTGCATCTTCTTCCTTCCTTCTCCTATCATGCATCTCTTTCAAAGAGCAAATGTCCTCTGTATGGTTCTTCCGCAAACAGTAGGAACAGAAGGCTCCAGGAATGGTCGGTTTTCATGTACATTCAGTAGCTAAATGGCCTGCTTGATGACACTTACCACACCCAGAATTTGACCGCATCACATCTCTTCCTGCTCCTGCAACATTGGATATGCTAGCGGTATTCACTTTCAACGTCTGTAGTTGTTTTATAATCACATCCATCAACTCCTTTTTTATGTTTGCAACTGAGTTGGATAAGTAATCCTTCAAGCTTTCTCCTCCAGAGGTACTAGCAGGAGGGTTTTGAGGAGTCTCTGTAATCACTGCATAAACCGGTTGGGCTGGTACAGAGGGGTCTCTATTCTGATTCCGATTCAGAGCTCCTGTTTGAACTGTTGGCTGTTGGCTCTAGTTGGTAGGGTTCATGGATTGTGGCCACTGTGGATTTGGTGCACTGTACTGTGATACTGGGGGCATCTGTTGGTAGGGGTAGGGAACAGTCCCTGGAACTGCATTTGGTGGATACATCATTCCTGGCATCAGAGGAGGTAGGACTCCTCTTCCTGAATTCATCGCCAATCTAGCTTCCACTTCATCGTACAGCCTTGCAGCTTCTGTTGCAGCTTGTAGTGTGGCTGGTCTTTGTAGCTCCACAAACTTACGGACTTCTGGTTGTAATCCTCTGAGAAACACCCCCTTCTGAATGCTATCATCTAGATTATGGTTGGTCCATCTCTTCAGGATGGATTCCATTCGTGAGACATAGGCTTCTACTCTTTCTCCAGAGGACTGACTTAAATTCATAAATTTCTCTCACATCCGCTCTTGAAAACCTTCACGCCTAAATTTAGTGAGGAAGGCCAACTTCAGGTCATCCCATGTGCCAAAAGTTCCTGCTGCTTGTCTCTCATACCACTGAAACACCGCGCCCTTGAAAGTGGCGGGGAATATGGCTAACCAATGCTCAGGGGTTCTGGCATTGTTAGCCACACACGCTACCATAAACTCTGCTACATGAAGATTGGGGTCTTCATTGTACTCTCCCTTAAAAATTGGCAATGGGACTACATTCGCTGGCCTGTCATCAATATTTCCAGGACGGATCTGGCTTGGAAGTGGACCTCCAGCAGGAGGAGGAAGGGCTTGATGTGCCATTGGGACTTCTTAAAGAGTTCCGCAAGGGCGTCAAAGAGGGCTTCTGCCGCGAGCTCGTTCTCAGCCTTGATTTTTGCTTTCTCTCTTCTCACGTACCTCTGGACTCGTTCTAACGCTTGCCTCTTTATTGCGTCATTCATCAGGGGGTTGGCTCCACTATGTTATTAGTGCTCCACAGAGGGTTAACAGAAGGCTTTAGTCTCTGGAGGACTCCCTTGCCAACATTTCTTCTACTTATTTCTTTTCAACGTCCCTGAATTCTGCTTTCATGCCACTGCACAGAGGAAGGTATTCGGTTTTGAAGGTGTCAAAATGCATCCGTCTAAGCATTGTGGTGGTGCCATCATCATAGTAACGCCAGCTTCTGACGGTTTCAACAGTGTATGTTGTGAAAAACACTTTGTCTACCAACTTCCAGTGGGTTGCTAATTGAACAAATAGAAGATTATCAGTACACCAAGCATCCCATGTATCTTGCTATTGAGCATCCACGAACAAATTCCAACTCTTTTCCTTCTTGTCTTTGTGAACCTCTACAGACCAAGACTCCTGAAGCTTCTTCACAATCTCCCACTTGATGTTGTTTGGAAACTTCTCAATGAATGCCAAATCTTCCATAGATGGTCATTCTCTCTGTTTCTACTCTTCAGTTTGTTCCCAAATAGTTTGCCACCAAGATGCAAGTTTCTGCTGCTTCAATAGGAAGAGGAAACTGTCCACCACATAGAGCATGCATCATGATGGTGATGTGTTTCTGCCATTGTGGGATGAACTTCTTGTGGAAGGTGGCTTTGATTATGAGGAATTCCAACTCTTTAGTGGAAGAAGGAACTTTACAAACATCCATTGAATTCTTCTCTTCTTGGCAATGCCATTTCCTTCATTTTCAGCCTCTTCTGGTGCTTGTTGATGGCAAGTTTCCCCGGCTGCGCACCAAAAACATGGAGCCCCAAGAGGAACACCAAGGAAAAGGGAATTCTCTTGCAAGAAAATCTATCTTGTAACATCAACAAGCTTGTTTATCATGTTTCATATGATCACAATGAAGAAAAGAACACCAGGCACAACAAATCTTCATAGAGCATCATGTAGATCTCCCACGGATTTGATAAAATCAACCATATTCTTCAACATCTTCATAAAATCCATCAATAGAACAAAGAAAGAAAAGGAATACACCATCTTTGAATGGAAATGCATCACATAGTATTCATCTTCAATATCTTCATAGTCTTCTCTCTCAATCTCTCACATACAATCACGCTGGTTGAGTAGAATTGGCTATCTCTGACTCTCTCTCTCTCTCTCCATCAATAATATATCATATCCTCACTACAATCTCTCAAAATCACTCTCAATAATCCTTCTTAGGTCGTGGATACCCCTCCCAAGAGGTATGTCTGATATGAAGAGTCACCAGAGCCACTACAGTGTCCTTTCAGAGCTCACTACTGTCACTTCACTCTAGTCTTCACTTGAGTCTTCAGCAGCTACTTCTTCCACTTCTTTTAGCTCTTTTGCACTTGTATTCACCTCTTTTCAAGGCTAGAAAAATTTCCCAAGCTACACTCTCATCCATCAGAACACATACAGAAGCATACAGAACAGTCACAGAATAGTACCAGAACAGCTACAGTACAGAACATAATAGAACAGAGACAGAAGCTCTACAGAAGACCTACAGAAGGTTACAGAAGGTCATCAAAACCACATAACTCATTCTCAAACCATTTCAAACTTTCACAAACCATTCAATAAGCTTTCACAAGATCTCAATCTTCATCAATCAATACTCCATCCCTCCTTACAGAACAAAACAGAACAAAACAGAAGGTATACAGAACCAATCAGACCCTATCAGAACATCACAGAACCACCAATAAACATCATGAACTTCCAAAACACAATCATTATCATCCAAAACACTCTCAAACCACTTCTAAACCAATCAAGCATCTCATAAAATCAACCATTCAGCTCTCAAAAACAACAAAAATCAGCCAAAAAACAAGTCATTTCAACACTCAACACAAACCATGGACTCTATCTTGCCATTTGACCTCACAAGCATCTTCCTTGCCACTTGAGCTTTCCATGGACTACCAATATTGAGTGTATTACTCATTTTTTTCAACGTGGTATGAGAGTATGCACGCTGCGTGATCTGTGCCTGATCATATTCCTGCATCACGTGGTGAAATTTGGAGCTCATAAGCTCTAGCTAAGCCATACCAAGCTCCTACTTCCTTTGGCAGTTGGTCTCTTCCAAGATTTGAGGAGATTTCTTCCATCTTGAGTTTTTCCTTCTCTCACAAAACCCTAACAGGGACAGTTTTGGATAGCAAGCTTATTTTCTCAGATTTCTCATCAGGATCATGGGGCTTTTGGTCAATCTCACTTCCTGAAGCCTCTACACAAAGGATAGTACCAATGTTGCATGGATTTTCAGCCATTGTGGAAGAATGGAGTGGATTCTTGAAGCCATTGCATGGGATTTTCAGCCATTGTGGAAGAATGGAGTGGATTCTTGAAGGATTCATGGAAGGGGCAGCCAATGTCAATAAAAGGAAGGGAATTATTGGATTCTCTTTCAAATTTTGAAGTTCTTGAAGCTTACTTTATACAATGAAGAGTAATCAGCATCTTTAACTCAAGTGGTTTCTCTATTGAAGCCTTCTTCATCAAATTTTTGTTCCAATGGTTAGTGGGAGCACTTTTCATGAAGATTCTTGATCAAGAAGCTGGATATTAGCATTGGAAAGCTAAAATGGGGATTTCTTAGATTAATTGATGCTGAAATCAAGCTTTATTTACTGAAGTCAAGTTCTATTTGGGGAGATTCCTTCATCAACAACAACACTCTTCTTCTACCAGGTTAAGAGGTATTCTAATCAATTTTAGTCTCTTTATAAATCCTTTTGCTGAGCTAAGTCCAATTGATGAAAGAGGGATTAAAATGATAAAGAATCCCATTCATTCTATCAAATGCATTTCATGAGGAAATCCATAGAGCTATGTTAGTGATTGATCATAGCATAATCAATCTCATTCACTGAAATAACCATTTCCAAGTGCCTCAAATTCTCATTTGGATTGTTTGCTCCTTTCGTTCATTGACATGAGTAAAAATTTTACCCAATGGTAAGTGGAATAAGAATTTTTAAGCAGTGAGTCATTGCTGAGGTGATCCCTTACCTATTCCCAATTCAACTTCAACCTATTCTATTCAAGTTCTTGCATATCATCGAAAGGGCAATCAAATTCTTTTCATTCCATGCATTTCATGCTGATTTTTAGAACTTAGCATTGAACTGCCATGTATATACCCATAAGGAAAAGTGGATGCTAGGCGAGTTGGTAGGATAAAAGAGAGGTGACCTCCCCTACTGAAAAGGACCTTGAAGGGGAGCACAAAACAGCTTGAGAGGAAAATTTGCACACCCCTCAAGTCTCGGATCCCACGATTTAAAGTTCAGGTGCAGGTACCACCCAAGGGAACAAGAATTCAGCTTTCAGCATGGTATTTTGACAGTGGATCAGCATTGAGGTTTTGGGATAGGTTATACAAGCAAGGTTCCATTAATCTTGAAGTCTACTATGGATTATTCATTCATTCTGGTTATTGTAGAGGGTATTTTCAGTTTTGGCAGATGTATGGAATTCCCTTACAGTTCTACACGGTTGATAGGTATATGAAAATTGAATATACAAGTCACTATATGATCAAAACAGAGCATTCATTGGGTGCATGAATTTCCAGATAGCTATAGTAAACTGTCTACAGAATTTTTTGTATTCAACTACTTTCAACACTTGATAGTTGGTTAGAAAGGGGACTTCTTAAGCTTCAAGCAGAGCCAAAGAGCTTGTTATTCGGAGCACTAGAACTCAAGATGTTTGAGTTTTTCCTCTGCTGTATATACAGGACAGGAAGTTACTCATGGCAAGGAACAAGAAAAAGGATCCTATTTTGGAGACCATCAATGAAGAGCTGAGAGAATACCAACATGAACATGAACATGAAAACCCTTAAGAAGCTATATACCATAGGCATTATGAGAATGAAGAGATTGATGTAAGTTCCACTCATTCTTCTATCAATCAACCAATGAATGGAGTTGAGATGTCCCAAGTTTCCATGAACTCTAACAGCCTACAACAACTCTCAAATGATATTAAAGAGATGAAATCGGGTATGAGGATGGGTATTGACAAGTTAATGACTATCTTTAGTGAAAAGATGTTGCCTATAGCTAGTCCTAATGTTCCAAACCCTCCTTTGGCTAAAGACCAACCCAAACCCTCTACTCCAAAGATGGGAGGACAATTTAATATTAGGGAATCATCAAAGGCTAAAGATTTTATATAGCCCACTTCATTTTAGCCTCAGCCCTATCAATCAAATGCTTATTCTCAACCACATGGGCAAGATCCACATGATAGGATTCAAGAAAGCTCTAGGCATGAAGAGGACATCCATGGTTGCAATCCATTTTATAAACAATTCTACCCTCAACTTAATATTGGTGGGCATGAATAAGGGCATGTGAATTCAGCCCCAAACTCCTATGGACAGCAACAACACAATCCTCATACTCAATTCCAACTTAATAGCCCAAGCCCTTTATCCAATCATGGTTGGCCTCAACAAAATAGTGGGCAAAAACCACCATTTAATACTCCTATGCATGGACAACATCAAGGGTACCATTGACAACCTTTCAATATGGGTAACACTCATTTTCAGCCTCAAGGACATTATTTCCAGCCACAAGGTCATGGTATGTAGTATGGACATCAAACCCCATTTGCACAAGGAACTTGGAATAATGAATTCCCTAGGCAAGGCTCAATTGGTAACTCTTTTGGATAACAACACCATAATGGATAGCAGCACCACAATGGGTAGCCACCTCAATATGAGAGAGAGTATAAAGAGAAAATTGTCATCTCAAATTTCAAAGGGAAGAATCCTTCACCTACGGAGTTGGAGGAGTGGTTTGACAAATTGGAGATGTACTTTTCCCTTTATCCAAGGCTCGAAAATGCCAAAGTGAAGTTTGCAGCCCTTCATTTAGAAGGCTATGCACATACTTGGTGGAGATATATGACAAGAATTGGGCATGACTTCTTATTGTGGAAAGCACTAAAGAATGCTATGATTGAAGTCTTTATCTCTCCCATTGAAAAAGAGCGCTTGGAAAAGAAATGGTACACCCTTGAGAAATGTGGTCTTCCGATTAGAGAGTATTCAAATCAGTTTTTAAACCTCTCAATGTATGTTCATGGAGTCTCCAATAGTGCCAAATTGAGCAAGTATATATTTGGTTTGGAGTCTACCTTATCATCTGAAGTTCGAGCCATGAAGCCTACATCTTTGCAAGCTGCCATTCAATTGGCTAAGCCTTATGGGAAAAAATACAAGAGTTTCCAGCCAAAAACAGGGCATTTATTTCAGCCTACACAGTTCCCAAAGACATCAAGCCATTATGGGCATACAAGGACTGATTTTTAGCATGGTGGGAAGCCAATAAATGTTCACAGCAATACCTACAGCAAGATACCAACTTTTCCCACTGTTTATGGGCCAAAGCAGGGCATCAATTTCAGATCTAATGCTGAAAATAAGTTTGATGGAAAAAGGACTGATATTAGTGCCAAAATTTTAGCCCCTACCCAAGGCAAGCATGTGTCTAATGACAAGCTCAAAGAAATGTATGCCAAGGGTCTATGTTTCAAGTGCGGGGAGAAATGGTCACCCGACCATAAGTCCAAGTGTAAGGCTAAGAATTTGAAGGTTAGTATGATTTTTGAAGATGATTCTGATGCTGAACCTATTGAGGGAAGTCTAGCACACCTTGAAGGCTCTACTACTCAAGAAGAGATGCATGAAAATGAAGATAGTATCCTTGACGTGTTTTATGACCCAATGGATGGCTTTCCTTTTGATTTGAGTGGTCATTACATGGATGATTCTTGGACTGATTTACATCCCTCGCTATGTTTCATATCAAATGACGCATGGAGTGGTTCAAGAGGGGATAATACCCTACGCCTCAAAGGACAAATCAACGGAAGGACCACTCACATACTCATTGATACGGGCAGCACACATAGTTTTATTAATTCCAAATCACTCAATGGGTTGAAATTGAGTACACAAGATGTGCCTTCTTCCCTAAAAATCCAAGTGACCAATGGAGATTTTGAAAATAGTAATCAATGCTGTCCAAATGTTCCTATCACTCTATCTCCATTATGCACTACATCATGAGTTTGATTGCATTAGAAATGGGTCCCATTGACATTATACTTGGCTGCAATTGGCTGAAATCTTTGGGTAGATTTACTATGGATCTTAACAAGCTTGAAATGGAATTTCAATGGTGTGGACAGTAAGTAATCCTACATGGTGTTGAGAAGAAGAAAATAGAGGTGATCAGCCCTAAGAAGATTAAAAAAGAGATAAATGCAAAGGCATACATGTTCACTATTCTTCTTTCAAAGATTGATGAGGATCAGCCCTCTCCTTCTACCAATGACATAGATCCATGTCTTTGCAAGTTGCTGAAGGATTATGATGATATTTTTCAGCCACCTTCTTCTCTTCCTCCCAAAAGAGAAGTGGATCATCCTATAGACTTGCTGCCCAACACCAAGCCTATTAACAAACCACCTTATTGCCTCTCCAAGGTGGAAAGGGAAGAGGTAGAGCGTCAAGTGAAAGAGCTATTAGAAATGGGTCTTATCAAGGCAAGCCAATCACCTTTTGCCTCTCCGGTCCTTCTTGTAAAGAAGAAAGATGGTCTTTTCTATCGACTACCGCGATCTTAACAAAGTCACTATCAAGAATAGGTATCCAATACCTAGAATAGATGACCTCTTTGATGAATTGAAGGATGTAAGGTGTTCTCCAAAATTGACTTGAGATCGGGGTACCATCAAATACACATAAAGGAAGGGGATGAGTTCAAAACAACCTTTAGGACGGAAAGAGGCCTCTATCAATTCATGGTTATGCCTTTTGGTTTATCCAATGCTTCAGCCACATTCCAATCTCTTATGAATAAGATACTTCAGCCCTTGCTATTTCAGACAGTTTTGGTATTCTTTGATGACATTTTAATCTATAGCAAGAGCAAAGAGGACCATTTACAGCATGTCAAAGAAATCTTTGATATATTGAGGAAGCACAAACTGTTTGCCAAGGCATATAAGTGTTTGTTTATGATGAAGGAAGTTGAATACTTGGGTCATATAGTGGGAGAACATGGAATCAAAGTGGATCCTAAGAAGGTGCAATGAGTCAAAGAATGGCCTACCCCAACTAATGCTACTTCTTTAAGAGGTTTCCTTGGATTATCATCTTTTTACTGTAGGTTTATGAAGAATTATGCTCATGTTCAGCTCCTTTGACCGATCGACTAAAAAAAGAGGCCTTATTTTGGGATGAAATTGCTGACAAGAGCTTTAATGAGTTGAAGCAATTGCTTATTTCAGCACCAATACTAGTTTGCCCTAATTTTTCCAAGACTTTTACCATCTACGCCGATGCTAGTGGTAGAGGTTTAGGGGCTGTTTTGGTTCAAGAGCATGGTATCATTGCATTTGAGAGCAGAAAATTCGATGATAAAGAGAGGGAGATGCATGTATATGAGCAAGAGATGCTTGCTATTCTAGATGTGATCAAGAAATGGCATCATTATCTCTATGGAACACATTTTAAGGTCAAAAGCGATCATAGGGTGTTGAGGTATTTCCTTTCATAGCCCAACCTTTCTCCCAAGCAAAAGAGATGGCTAGCTACCTTGCAGTCATATGATTTTGAAATAGCATATATGGCTGGAAAGGATAACGGTGTGGCAGATGCGTTATCTAGAATGTGGGTATGTAGTTTATCTACAGTGTCTACAATTTATAAGGATTGGATAAATGACATCCAAGAAGAATATGTGCTGGATGAGCATGCTGTCCAAATTTTAAAGAAATTGCAGCAAGGACATGATGAAGAATTTTCGAATTTCAAAGTGCATAATGGACTCTTATGGTTCAAGGGTAAAGTGTACTTGGTTCCTAATAGTAAATTCAAGCTGAAAGTGCTCCATGAGATGCATTCATCACCAATGGCTGGACATTTGGGTCTTTTCAAGACCTTTGACAAGGTCCATAAAAGTTTTTATTGGAAGGGTTTATGGAAGGATGTCAAGGAGCATGTATCTAAGTGTTTAGAGTGCCAACAAAATAAGGACTCCACTTTATTACCGGCCGGACTCCTTCAGCCTTTACCTGTTTCTATGGGAAAATGGACCAACATTTCCATGGACTTTATAATGGGATTACCTACTATGAGTCATGGATGGAATAGTATCTATGTGGCTATTGATAGATTGACTAAATCAGCCCACTTTATTCCAACCAAAATACAATATTCAACAAGACAAGTGGCTGAGCAATTTATGGAAGGTGTGTTCAAGCTGCATGGTATGCCAATGAGAATAGTATCGGATAGAGATAAAAAATTTATGGGCAACTTTTGGAGAAGTCTATTCTCTTCTATGGGTACTTTTCTCACTCCTAGTACAGCCTAACACCCCCAAACCAATGGGCAAACGGAAAGGATCAATCATTGGGTGGAAGTGTACCTTAGGCATTATTGTCATGACACACAAGCTTTATGGGATTGTTGGATCTACCTTGCTGAATTTTGTTATAACAACACGCATCACATGAGCATAGGTATGTCTCCATTTGAAGCACTTTATGGGTAGGAAGTCCAAATCCCATCAGTTTTGTTTCATGAAGATGTCAACCCCCAAGCAAAGGAAGAGTTAGAAAGGATGGAATCGCTCATGAGACAATGCAAAGATAGCATAAGGAAAGCACAAGAAGTAATGAAAGCCTATGCAAATGAGAAGAGAAGACATTTGGACTTCAAATTTGGAGATTGGGTGTTTCTTAAAGTGCCCAAGACACACTACGCTTCATTGAAGGGTGGGAACAATAAGCTTGCTCATAGATTTTATGGACCATATTTGGTAGTGGACAAGGTTGGAGAGCTTGCTTATAAGCTTCAACTACCTTCTTCCACTAGAATACATGATGTATTTCATGTTTCACAGCTCAAGAAGTATGTTGGACCTGAAGTGCAAGTATTAGAAGAGTTGCCACCAATGGATGAAGAGGGACTTTTTATATATGAACCTGAAAGTATTATTGGAAAGAGAGAAAAAGTGCTCAGAAATCGTTCTCTTATTGAGTACCTCATTAAGTGGAGGAGCTTACCTATAGAGGAATCTTCTTGGCAATCATCCACTTATGTGAATGATTTTCCTTGGTTATTGCAGGATGATACATGACAGACTGTGCAGGGACAGCTTGCTATGAGATATTTTTGTTGGCAATAAAACTGTCCTGATGTTATTAAAAATTGATTTTGACATTATGGGGTGATACTAGGGATTGTATACTTCATTTCTATACTTCATATGGGTCATTTGGACCATTCTATCAAAAGTTATGGCATTTTTTGTAAATCAGCCTTGTTTGGACAGCAGCCAGTTTACTCACAGTTTGGTATACATAAAGGTCTTTCTTATATGGAAAGTGCTTTCCTATCGTATTGGAGCTACATGGACATGATTACTATCATCCTTGGCTTGGATTTGGTCCATTTATCCTTGGTTTGAGGACAAAACCATCTTAGGATGGGATGGTTTGTCATACAAGAAAATATCTTGATACTTTTGTAACTGGGAATCATGCTAATTCCATACCTTGTAATTTCCAGCCTTTGTAAATTCAGCCCTTGCCTATGTAAATGTGCCCTTAACTTTGGAGATGAGGAGTTAAGATAAAGAAGGCAAGAGGCTAAGAGAAGACATCTTTTGGTTCATTCAAAACTCTTATTGTTTACTTTCTTGAAGTTAGCTTCATTCTTCTTAGATGAAGCATCAGCCATGGCTGTCATGTATTCTTTGTAATTCTCATCATCAATACATGGCAATATGTCTTGGTGCAATAGTTCTTTGTTACTTTATATCTAATTCAGTTTAGTTAGATTTCTTGTTAGATTTCTTTTCCTAGTTGAATGCTTCATTACAATGTCCAACATGATCTTCAATTTCAAGGGATAGATCCACTCAAGGTTAGCGTTAGGAGGGACCTGCCCCAACTATATCTTCAATTTCAAGGGTAGATCTATCCTACACCATCCCCTACAAGGGTTTGTATGCAAACTCAAAAAATCCATCTCCCTACACCCATCCCACCTTCCAACTACTACCCATCAGTGCCATGGGACTAGCACTAGGCTAGTGTAATATTCTCGCCACAACACTTCATATCAATAAACAAATTTGGGCTTGAGGTATTTTTAAAATTACTCATTGAGCTATCACATAAGTGACCACACGTAATTTTCTTGATATTGAGTCTCGCATTAAATCAATTCCACAATTCGACATGAGAAGACACCTCAATAATCCCAACAAACAATACATCTCGTAAATAATATTACCATGGCTTAATCATATAATTTTTTCCACATTATATTTGATTTGGCATTCCCGATTCCATTTAATGTGTCGAGGATCATATTGATTCATAACCGCAAGACAAATCGCAAAAGCCTCAATCAATAGATGAAGAACGTGCAAGAACGAGCATGATATTGAGTAAGTTAAACATCAAAGAGTATGACATGACTTTATATACTAGATAAGTCATGACTTTATATAATAGATGAAGAATGTGCAAGAACGAGCATGATATTGAGTAAATTAATTATCAAAGAGTATGAGATGACTTTATATACTAGATAAGTCATGAAGTAACTAGGCCAAAAACCACCAAAAGAAGTTGTTTTGAAGAAAAAAAAGACGTTTTTGAAAAATAAAGCAAAAATACATGACGTTTTTAATGCTTGGAGGGAGAGAGAGCATTTAAAATTCATCCCCATGCCACCATCCAATAGGTAGGCAATCAAAATGAATATGTAATAAGGTCAATTGGCTCTTGACAAGTAGCCAAAAGAATCAATTGACTGCATACTCCCCCTCATGCCTATAAATACACCCCCTCTCCTTCACAAGAAAAGCAAGAAGGAAGACCTCTTGATGATGGCAATTTTTCTCTACTTCTCCTATCCATTGAAGCTTGAGCCTTGAAAGAGGAAAATACCCCCCTTCTACCTTATTTTCGTTTTCTCTATCCGCTACTACACTTTCTCTCCATATGACCATATTACTAAGCAAAACACTAACAAAATTTTTCTGGATGACCACCAACTCTCCCTAAACTACCACGTCAATTTCACCTAACATTTGATGGCTCTGCGAGGTCACAAAAATTCAAAAATCCATTTGAAGTAAGGGAAGCAAGAAACGCAACCGATTGAGAAAATGACACGGTAGGAATTGGCAAGACCCTCGTTACAGTAAACCTGAGAGAGGCAACATCTCATCAGTTTGAAAAAAAATAATGTTTTACAAGCTTATTGCTATATTTGGCTTTAACCGATTATAAATGCATTCTAATAAAAATGCATATAAACTGTCGCTTAGGAAAATAACCTAAGTAATATAATAATTAGCTATTTAGTGAAAAGACAATTTCACTTGGAAAAGGATTATATGCTTGTCATTAAGAAAATATATGTGATCATAATAACAAAAAAAAGGTAGACATTATCAAGGACGGGAATATTTTATCATTTTTCCATGAAAGTGACTATCTCTATTTTATTTTGCTAATGATAAACAGATACGTATAAATTGTAAAATAATTTATGGAAAATCATTTAGATAATATAATGAAATAATCTATGTATTAAATCAATAGAAAATTGTATAGGAAAATATATACTAGACACACATAAATTAGGTGCGTGGTAATATAATTCTATGTTTGAAAGATGAAAGAAAAAATATACTTATGATTTTTGCATTGCGTGGAATAAAGTTTTCAGAAAAACAATCAGCATTGCACTTATGCCATAGCTAAATGAAAATTGATATTTCTAGATAACGTTGAAAGTTTTGCAAATGATCAGACATTGTCGATTAAACCATAGAATATGAGTAGAATAAAGTAAAAATTATTTTCTTACTGAAAACACACACAATACTAATATTAATGATTATATTAGCGAGAGTGTCAATATCATGAGTTGACCCACGTATGAATTAGCGAGAAAACCTAACCTAAAATATGGAGCATGTTGAAGGAGAAACAACTATGAAATACTCGACAACCCTAAAACTATCAATATTAGGAAATTAAATAAATATTAGAAGTCTGTAGGACTTGTTGGACATTGATAAGAATTTGTCGATACAAATTCTAAAGTCTAAACAGACTTGAAAAAGCATTTGAAATCCTACTAAGCGCGGGTTAGGGCAGGGTAGCACATGAATTGCCAGCCATAGGCATAAATACCCATATTATCTTTTAGGACGGAAATAACACATTTTTCATAAGGATAAAATAGACTTCTCATGATTAATCAGATCCGCGAAATAACTTACGGATCCTGAAAAAGAGTTGCAAGTAGGAAGCGAAACCCTAAGAATAAGATGGGGCCTTAATAGAGAAACCCTATATTTGGGTGGAGCTACTTCCCATGTTAAAAACACTCACTGTTGTTTCTTTTTTATTTGTACATGCATTGATGGTTGCACAAGAAAGATTGACTGTGCTTGCAGCAGTTAGATCTGATTGTAAATATATAGTCAGGATAATAAGAGAAAAGATTGCGCTATGCCTCGATGTGGAACCATGCTCCAAGGAAGATTGTTTTATACTACCGCGAGGAGCTTTGAACTGACCTCGACGATGAGAGGTTGCTTGGTGAGGAATCCGTTAGGCAGGAGAAGACGGGAGTGCCAGGGGGAACTAGCCGTTAATCTCCTGATTGCTCCTAGGAATTGCCTGACCCTCACGTGAATCAGGATGGGATCCTGGAGTTCCCGATACTAGTGAAGGGACAAAAATCTTAGAGGGTTTCTTTTCTTTTGCACCGAGACAAAAGGGATTTTCTGGTGAATGGAGGTTTATCTTCTACATAGGCAGAAGGGAAAAATCATTGTAAATAACTTTGTGAAATATGTTTTGCCAAAAGAATATTTCTCTATCTTTATGTTGTGCCCTAAAATTATGTGAAGGAACATGTGATAATGGGTTAATTAACGAAGCTAGTTTTACATGTTATAACTTAATGTGATCGGTAATTACACTAAAGAAAACCATTTGTGGAAAGCAAGTGGGCGAGATCCCTAATGGATCTGTCCTACGGATCGATTGTCCCAGTAAGCTGGGAGCTTCTCTCAAGAGTTTGAACGAAATGTTAATTAGGGAAAATTAGGTAGAGTCGAGCGTTGACTTACCTAGGCTTAGGTCTTAAAACCTTGATCAGAAATTATCTCAAAGGTGCGGCGGCTATGGCAGAACTATATTAAGGATCCCTGAATCCTAACCGATTTTTACTAGAAGCATTGCACTCCATGAACCAAGGGTAACTACGATCACTCCAGTTGGACCAGAAGCCCTTATGGGACACCTCCAATGGAGCTAGCTGATACATCGAGACCTCAGTTGTCAAATTAGGACCTTGAGCTTGCAGGTTAATCCTCTTGGGGACGACTAGTACCTTCTGTCATGGGGTGGATTCTAGGAAACCTAGACGGTAGACCCTGTGCATTCTCGCGAGTGCCGAGCGAAGCCATCTAGGATAGTTTCCCAATGAACCTCTAAAACATGCTACTAGCAAATTTTTGGGCAAGCACGTGACATCTAAGAGGGGAGTAATGTTAACCTTAGCATAAGAAAAAGTGGAAAAAAGTGGAAAGGCACAAGCCAGGAGCCAAAAGAGATGACACAGAAGGAAATCAAACACAATAGAAGAAGCAGAAAGGGAAGCGGTCGAAAGTGCAAGGGCGGCCTCAAAAGCTAAGAAAAAGGCAAAAGTGCATTTTTAAATGTGAGACGCCCCCAAAACTTTTTGTAAAAGAGCACCAGGCTATCTCATATGCACATTTTAAAAGTAGATGGGCGGTAGGAAGGAAGCTAGGAAGATAGGAGGATAATGGTAAAGAGAGCCTATGGTAAGGATATCCATGTAAAAAGGGGGCTAAGGGGATGACCATCCAAAAGGAATTTAGGTTTTTTTAATATAAAGTAAAAAAGTGAATGAGGAGCTCATTCTTTGGTGTGTGGCAAAGTGGACTCATCTTCTTCTCTTCTTCTCTTCTCTTCTTGCTTGCTTGTGTGTGCTTGAGAGAGGGAGTATGAGAGTGTGAGGGTGTGAGTGTGTGAAGGTGAGGGATCTTGGAGGTGAAGCTCTCCATCATCACCTCTCTTCTTCTCTTCTCTTCTCTTCTCTTATCTCGTGCATGGCTATGGAAGATGGAGCTTGGAGGTGGAGGCTTGAGGATACTTGAGCTCGCATCTTGAATCATGGAGCTACCGGTGTGCTTAAGGGAGGAGGCAACTTGTTTGGGAATCAAGGCAAGCTCACTACACCTTGGTAGGATTGAGGATGCATTGGCTAGGTGAGAGATAACCATAGGTGTTCATGTAATAAAGCAATTTTCATGTTGCTTTAATTAGGAAATTAGTCTATTTTGGACTGGAGTATAAAAGGCAAGAGGGTGCCAATGTAAATCATCTTTGAATCATTTTACATATCTCCACTTCTTGGAGCTTGAAGGTATTTTCTTCCCCACCATTGTAAGGGGTAAGTTCCTTGTAATAGCCTTCATCAATTGATTCTCAAGCTTCCATGGCTTCAACATTTCTTGTAGTTCTTGGTTATGAGACATCTTGAATTAAGAAATGGCAAGCTATGGTTTCCAATATTTCTTGTTAATTCAGCATTTCCTATTAGTTTTGTATCAATTTCCATTTAAGTGGAAACCTTCATTTCATTGGTATCAGAGCTTTGCTTTGATCCATGAGCAAGGTCAATTTCATGTCACTATCAAGTTTTAGACATTAAATACAGGGAACTGCAGTTAAAGATTTAGTTACAGGGTTTGGTTACACCATAACTGTGACTAAATCGGTTCTTCTTCAGCAAAACATGGTTATCTTGAAGCATTTGACCAAGATCCAAGGAAAAATGGTGGAGATTTTCCAAGTTTAGTAGGTTGTGACCATGTGGTAGGGTATTTTGGAGGTCCTTGGTTCAAAAATGGGCTACAGTAGGTTGGAAGTGACTAAAAGTTTCACTACTTTTTGAAGAGACAGGGTCTTCTCTCTCTTCCAAAGCTTCCATTGAACTTCTACCTCAAGCTTCCATGGAGGCTTTTACTCATATAATCTTCCATGTTTATCAGGGACCTAAAGCACCATTTGGATGAGATTCTTGGAGTCTTTAGCTACGTGCCTTACACCATTTTGATGGGATTTCATGTCATGTAGGATGCTATCTAGCCAACGCATTTCATACTGAATTTCATGCCATTTTTCTTCACGAAATCAGGATGAAGCTCATCCCTTGAGCTATGGAGTCTTTCACTCAATCATTTGGAGCAATATCTTCAAGATCTTGGCCTCAAACATCAATTCTTGAAGAATTGGCTTCTTGTTGATGCCTTTTAGCTTCCAAAGGTCAAAGGCAAGCATCTACAACCGACATTGAAGCATTTTGAAGAGATTTGAAGCATTCTTCTTCTCTTTATGAAGGGGAAAACAGGGCAGCCATGTATTTCATGAAATTTTTGGTCAAATGAAGCTTGATTCATGGGGCTTTTGATCTTTCTTGCTTCTTGAAGCTTTTGTCAAGATTTGAATGACTCTTCTTCTCAAATTTGGGAAAAAACAGAGCAGCCACTCAATTCTTTAAAATTTTTGGTCTTACAAGGCTCAAATCATGGGGCTTTTGTATTCTTCAGCTTCAAGGTCTCATTAAATCTAATACATCAAAGGAGGGCCAACATTGGAGCAATCTACCAAGAATTGAATGAATTTTCTCTTCATGAAGGCAAGAAGATATTGAATTCTCATCAATTCTTGATTCTAATCAAGAATTGAGGCTTCTTCAAAATTCTTGGATTATCTACAGCCTTTCTTGAAGACATTCAATCAATGATGGCATTCTCGTAATCAATTGGAGCGTCTTGATTGCTTGGAGTTGGAGCAAGCATTATGGGGTTCTCTTGAAGCTGAGCTTATTCCCTTCAACTTGGATCAATTTGATGGTGGATTTTATAGAGTTGACCAATTGTGATTCATCTACCATTCTTCAACATTAATCAAGAGGTAATTCTTATTTCCTACTCTTAATTTTCCTATTAATCCACTTGTTCAAGCTTTCCAATTGCTGAAATGGAAGAAATTCAGAGTAAATCACTGATGTCATGATCATATAGTACCTTACCTAGGGATTGATTGATGTTGTTTACTAATTTCTAGCTTAGTCCATTCATAAATTAATGCCCAAATGATTGCATAGATTGATTCATTTACTCCTTGCTTTGTTGCTTGATCAACCCATAATACAAACTCATGCAATTTCCTTTCATTGTTTCTTAACCTCTAACTTTGGGGTTTTTGTGATTCAATCCATAGAGAATATCCAATAAATTGTAAAAGGTGAGCATAGTAAATCAGTGAGTCATTGATTACTATTGGTAAACCATTCTCATCCTCAATTTTCATACATTTTATCCTTCAATTCTTGCATACCGTGAAATGAAAAAATCGTGATTTAGCCATGCATTGCATTCCTTGATTGTTAGAACACTAGCTCTGCCATGTATATTTCGATCGAGGAAAAAGGTCAAAGCCAGACGAGATAGCAAGACAAAAGAGAGTTGACCCTCCCTTGCTATTTAAGACTCCGTAGGGATGCACAACCTGGTCCGAAAGGAATTTTGCACACCTTCCAGAGTTTCAAAGCCCATGTAGGTGCCCGTCATACTATTTTATCCCTCACCACAGGTGTGGTGGACCACAGAAGACCACTTGGGAAAGAGTGGATGAAGATTGGAAGTCTCATGGTACCAAACATAGTTGCTTACCAACTTGATCTACCTCGTACCACATGCATTCACAATGATTTTCATGTGTCTCAACTCAAGAAATATATTGGGCCTAACATACAAGTTCTTGAAGAATTACCTCCTCTCGATGAAGATGGTTTAATCATCTATGAGCCCAAAAGAATTGCTCGCAAGAGAGAGAAGGTTCTAAGGAACTGTATTGTTATGGAATACCTTGTCAAGTGGAAGGGATTGCCTATGGAAGAATCATCTTGGCAACATGCTACTTATTTGGATAAGATTCCATGGCTTCTTCAAGAAGATGGTTAGTTCTTTGTACAGTGGACAACTTGTTGTATTCATTTTTTGTCATGATAATAATTGACCTATCAACATCAAAATTGGATTTTGATGATGTGGATGGATACCTTATGAAGTATACTTCATTTCTATATCTCATATGCGACAATATGACATTTCTATCCAAAGTTATGGGTCATTTACTATCACTACCCTGTTCAAGACAGCATTCCAGGTTTCTACTGTTTTGAGCTTACTTTGGGGATTCTTCTCAATGGAAGATTATCTTCTTCAATGGACAATTTCAACAAGGATATTCAGCATTGGCCTCTCATTTCTTCATATTTATCATTCATATATCCTTTCGCTCTTCAAAGTTTTGAGGACAAAGCTTTTGGGTAGGGATGGATTGTAATAAAGCGATTTTCATGTTGCTTTAATTAGGAAATTAGTCTATTTTGGATTGGAGTATAAAAGGCAAGAGGGTGCCAATGTAAATCATCTTTGAATCATTTTACATTGAAGGTATTTCCTTCCCGACCATTGTAAGGGGTAAGTTCCTTGCAACAGGCTTCATCAATTGATTCTCAAGCTTCCATGGGTTCAACATTTCTTGTAGTTCTTGGTTGTGAGACATCTTGAATTAAGAAACGGAAAGCTATGGTTTCTAGCATTTCTTGTTAATTCAACATTTCCTATTAGTTCTGTGTTAATTTCCATTTAAGTGGCAACCTTCATTTCAATTCACTTGAAACGCTTGATTAATAAGTTGTTCGTGGGTCTTGGCGATTGAGCATGAGCTCGCCCCTATAGTGGTATGAGATGGAAGGGTTCATGAATGCTTCATCCTCATTTGGCTCCTTTATGTAATGTATCATAGCATCACTCGATGGATGGGTCACAATGGGTCCAGGTTGTCCAAGTGTCCTTGTAGGGTTGATGTCCATCCTAGGGACATCTCGCTTTAAGTCATTGGGTATTGGGAGAGATAATGGAGCTCCCCTTCTAAAGTTTGATGGCCTATTCCCTAGGTAGTATGGCTAATTATACGGTTTTGGGTATGGAATTCATCTTGCCAATTCACAATGCATTGTGTTATGTCCAAACCTACCACAATCAGCACATGGTCTTGACCTAGTATTCAAGGTCTCAGCTAGGAGGCGATTTCCTTTTTGCAATGCACGCATTGCACGTGAGATTGTGTAGTCCTTTCTCATCATCTATTGAAGCTTAGCCAACTCTAGCTTCATATTTGCCAACTCTTGCCTTTCCCTTGTCTTATGTGCTCTGGCTAGATCTCTTGCTAATGGTTGTATCTCTCTATGAGGATCTAGAGGTAGTGCCATCTCAGGTCATGGTTTTGGAGCTTCTCTCCTTGAGAAATTCATCTACATATATGGCTTCTTCAAAGACCCTAGCTAGTATGTCCCTTTGTAGGTTTAAGTTGCTCACCAAGGCCTTGTAGAGCTCTTTGCTTCAAATTCCATTTATAAATACAATGGAGGCTGCTCATTCGTTAGGTTGTTCTGCCACTGGGATTCTCTTGAAGAGACTCCACATGTGGGTGATGTAGTCTTATATATCCTCCTTATCCTTTTAGGCTAACATTCATCAACTTGAAGATGAGGTTGTTAGAGTATCCTACTTTTGAGAACCTCTTGATGAAGAGACTCTTGAGGTTATTACAATTATTACGTTTGGCATTGTCTAGCTAATAAACCGCATCTGTTCTTTCTTCCCTAGGCAAAGTCAAAAAGCTTGTGCTTGCTAAGTAAGGTCCATGAGGCCATTTGTCTTGCATACTTGCTCAGACTACTCCACAAAGCTGTACAGGTCATTTCTAGGCTGATACTTGTCGAGTTACTTAGCAACCACATGTATTTTGGTCATGGCTCTTAGAGTTTGGCATGATTCTTAGTCCTACTAGCAACATAGTCACTAGGACTACTCCGTTGTGCTTTGTAGCTATGTTTTCTAAGAGTTGCTTTATGATAAGCTCACTCAACGTAAGATCAGCCTCTAAGGCTCTCTCCTTCTCAGCATTTGGTCCTGCCCTAGTTCTATTAGCAAGAGCTAAGACCTCATACATTTCTATGTCTTGTCTTGATTTCAAAGTTCGCTTCTCTTGGTTGTATTCGACTATTCTTTGCAGCACTTTCCTTGCCAACTTCCTCTCTTCCTCAAGATCTCGGCTATGATGTCCTCGTGGCTAGTCTACCACAATGCACCATTTTGATTCATAGGTTGTAATGGTTTACCATTTGTTGAATGTTAACTAGGAATTCTCCCAAGTTGAGCTCGTTGTCTCAAGGGTTAGTGCTAACTCCTGGCATATTGGTGGTTTCCTAAGCGACTAGGGTATCAATCACATTGATTAAGTTAGGTAAAGCTGCATCCTTAATTGTGTCGGTTCTCTTTTCCTTCTCTGTCACTTGACAATTCGCAATTATTCATTTTAGGTTATGGTTCTCAAGTTCTATTCGGATTCTCGGGATTCGCTTTTATTAGTGGGTTTATTCCTTTCTTAGACCCCATTAATGTGTTCCATGTTATATAAATCTTTTTTTTTTTTTGCAATGTTACATAAATTGGATACACGAGTGGTGGAGTGGACTTGTGCCAAAATCAAGCTTTCTATCTTTCCTTTTTCAATTCAAGTGTTTATGTGATGAAGTGTGTGAGTTCAATCATAATCAATACAAATGCACTCCCTTCAATTAATTTTAGGTAGTTGCAGCTCTCCTATACAAGTGGTGGCCACTCATAGTGGTCCACTCTAGGTCCCTTTGCACGTTTGATGCATGGTCTAAAGGATAGTGGGTTCAGGTTGTCTGTTTGGACCTCTATTGGCAGTGACCGCAGTTGCTCTTGGATTTTCGGGTCTCAACCCTCCATTTCTAAGCAATAAGCCAAGTTATCAACTCTCTTTATGATTTGATATGGGCCATAGAGCCTGTGAGCAATCTTGTTGCTACTGTCATACTTGAGAGTGGAGTAACAGGACTTCGACAATTTCAAAAGGATCAACTCTCTCTCTTGAAACTTCATGTGTTGTCTCCTCTCATCAACATAGAGTTTCATATGATCTTGTGCTTTTTAAAGATTCACCTTACATTGTTGAAGTAGAACATGCATGTACTCTAATTCCTCTTTTCTCTAAGGGTTTATCTTATAATTGAAGAGGACTGTAGGGAGGAGGACCTTGTACTTATATAGTGCCTTAAAAAGAGAAACCCCAATGCTAGAGTGAGTGGAGTTATTGTATGCAAACTCAGTCAAGTGAAGTTATAAATCCCATGTTGTACATCATGGAAAAAGTGCATTGGATAGGTCTCAAGCCATTTATTAGCCCTCTCAAAATTTCCATTATTTTGGGGTTGTTATGGCGTGGATGGAGTGAGCTTAATGCCCATAGAGGTGAAAAATGCATGCTAGAAGTTGGTTAAATAAACTTACCATCTCTATCATGTACTACGACATGTGGTAATCTATGCAATTTAAATACATTCATAAATTGAGCAGCCACTTGAGACATTGAATATTGAGTCCTAGTAGAGATAAAGTGGGCATCTTTTGTGAGCATGTCCACTACCATATATATGTTGTTCCATCCTTTCTTACTTATGGCCCTATTTGGATACTTCTATCAGAAGTTATGGCATTTTTCTTCAGCATGCCCTATTTTTTATAGCAAATTGTCTACTCTTTATAGAGGCTATTTCTTGAAGATTTGAAGGCTTCAGTTTCTTTTGAAGATACCCTGATTATGTATATGGCAAAGGCTTTCCTTTGTGTCTTTATTTCAACAAATAACTCTTTACTATTTGATTCCTATCACATTTTTTGTACATCTAAAATTAGAGCAGTACTCTATTTCATCCATCATTCTTTGCCATTGTAACTTTGTTTTTGTGGGTAAAACCTTTGAGTAGGGATGGATTGTAAGAAGTTAGGAATACATGTGTTAGTGAGAGAGTTATTAATAATACCTTGTCACATTGATATAGTATTAAAGGTGTGAGACATGTAATTTTTGGCATCTTTTATCATATTACAATTATTGTGTCTCATCTCACTTGCTTGTACTTAACTTTCATGGCTTCTCTCTCTTCTTTTCTATCTTTGTAGTCTTTTTTTCTCCTCCTCACTCTTTCTCTCTCCTCGTTTATCTCCCTTCTACTCTTCTTTCTTTCACCTCTCAGCACTCTCTTTGACAAATGTAAGTAAAGTATCTTACTCCTTTCAACTCATCAAGTAAGTCATCAATCTTGGGCACGGAATACTAGTTCTTGAGTGTAATTTTGTTCTAGTCTCTATAGTCAATGCATATTCAGAAGGATCCATCTTTCTTCTTGACTAACAAGACTAGGGATGCATAAGGAGAAGAACTCAGCTCAATAAACCTCATCTTAAGCAACTCCTTGACCTACTTTGCAACTTCTTCGCATTCACACTTTGAGATTCTATAAAGGGATTTGTTCACTAGCTTAGAATAGGGTTGTAGGTATCTAAAACTCTTCTAGTAAGGCCTTCGATATTAAATTCTTGGCATGTTTTGAGGGGGGACTCATCTATGATCTCGTTATTCAAGTGCAAAACAAACATCTATGAGTATTTATTAAATTCCCATTTGAGTTGCTTTGTTGTATCCTTAACTTCCTCTAAATGGATGAGATGCCCCTCCATGACTAACTTCATATACAACTAGAAGTCCATAGCAATTTTTCTAAGTGTTTCAACTAGTTCGCAGCCCAAGATAACATCAATGGGGCCATTTTTTAGTACAATTAGATCAACTGATGTCACATAATTTTCAGCCAAGCATAGGGGTACCTTAAAGCATATGTGAATGATGGTTTCCTCATCATTGTTGACCACTTGAACTTTGAGAGAGGCTATAATTCTATCGAAAAACATTTCAATGTATCAATAGATGAAACTATGTGTGCTACCAATATCCACTAGAATGAATACATTCTTTCCATTGATTTTTCCTTGAATGAGCAATGTGCTAGGGCTCTTAATGCCTATCCATGCATCCATAGAGATGGAGAAAATGGAAGTGCTAGCATGATAGGCTATAGTAGAGACAATCAAAATGGGGCCACAAGGCAAGAAACTACGTGGGTCAAAGGGAAATTCATCCAATGGGTTATAGACCTACTCTTGCTCTAAGTCCTCTTCATACTCATCAGTATTAGCATATTCCATGGTATTTACAGTATTCAAATCATTTGAATCCTCATCTTCATTTTTCTAATCTTCCATGACATACATGCTATGAATCTTGACCTTGGCTATTTTTGTAAGGGCATTTTGAGGCATGTACTTATCCCTGAACTTAAAGAATAAGCCCTTTTCTTTTTTGTCCTTCACTACATCTAGGGATAAATTTTTGCCCACCTTGACTACTCAGGGATGATGTATTTTTGTGGTATGTTTTCAGCGTATTTACTATCTCCACATGGACAAAGTGCTATCCCAAAACTGCCTTTAAAGGAAAGGTAAGTGGAGATTTTAGGGATTGGTAGTAGACATGGATTTCCTCTATAAATGCAACCATATTGAGCCCTAACTTATGGGAGTTCTTTGCTAACCCAAAACCATGCTAAAAACCCTCGATCTTGCAGTATTTTTTTTACATATCTTTCAATCAATTTGATTGCATCACATAAGGTAGATGGTTTTTGATCCATTACATCAACTTGTCACCTATAGATGTATTTGTGTAACTTAGCATCATCACTTATGCTCTCAACATGCATGGTCAAGTTCATGAACTAATTTTTGTATTCTCTTACTCTAAGGTTCCATTGGTCAAGTTGATACAATCGCCTTGCCAACTACTCCCAACTACTCCTTTTCCACTAGAAACACAAATACTTGATTCATGTGCATTTAAAAATCTTTCCAATCAATGAACTAATGATTTTTTCTACTTATGTAGCATTACCATGTGTGGAAAAATCCTTCCAAATGAACAGGGGAAAATATGATTTTCTTATTGTTGGGGCATGGGTAGATATGAAAGTATGACTTTAGTTTGGAGGTCTATTCTTCCAAGTTAGATGGGGATGGTGATTGCCCACTGTACTGGGTGAGAATGATATTATCATGGAGGTCATTAGGGCCTTTTCCATGAAAACCTTATTGCCCATACATGCCAGGATACCCATACATAACATGTTTCCCATGAAAGCCATGTTGTGCATTAAAGCCATGTTGCCTATGAATGCTATGCAAGCCATGCCATGATGTCCATGATTTCCATGTCGGCCATTAATTCCATGTTGTACATGATTGGGCTATCCATATAAGTGCCATTTGGACAACCATTGTTGGAAGGGCTCTTAGGGTAAGAGGTCAAGACTTTACCAAGGTCTTTTACCAATGGCAAACAAGGGTCTCACTAGGGGTGTTGGCTACATGTTTAACACAAGAGATCTCAAATAGTCCCTTCATTTCTATGTGGGAGGAATCACCAACCTCATAAGTGCTAGATGGGATACCCCTTACTCCGATGATGCCATGAGGACCATGTACTTGCTCCAATGGGGAAGGCCATCATGCTTGAAGCTTGGACTCATTTTCCTTTCCTTGCATCAAAGTGGTAGCTAACTAGGCAAGAAGAGAGATGGATGAATGTTTATTTAGTCCAAGAGATAGAGTGGGCCATTTTTTCAATTTCTTCATCAATCTTAGAGAGCATTTGGTGACGGTTGGTGACCATGTCATTATGCCTCTCCATATGGTGAAGTTAATGCAGAGATAGGGTGTGGTTGAGCTTGTTGTAGGGATTCGTATCACTTCTTTTTGCATTTCTCCATTTTTCTCTTGGGTTGAGCTAAGCTCATCATTTATGGATGCTTGAGAGTCTCAGATGTCCCTTTGAAGCTCTTTCTAGTCCTTTCCTTTGCCTCTATGTCATGCCATTTTAGTGCAATCCATAGGACCTTATTGCATGGAAACTGTTGTAACTCCGATTGGAGACCTTTTTTATTTAAATCAAAGGGAACATTTTTCTCTTTGTAATGATCTATAGAGATCTCCGACATAAATTATATAGAAAATTTTGTAAGCATAGTTTTGTGGCTATTTGGAAATTCTTGCACCATGTCTACTTTGTGTCTATGACCAAATTTCCACTGTTTGACCTCTTTAGGGAGACTGAATTCCATGTGGGTCCTATTACAAGGCATATATATCACTACATACATAGTGGGGACTCAATACATGGGCTAAAAATGTCTGCAACTCACTGAGAAACCCGTACATAAGCCCAAAATGCCATACATCCAACCCTTTTCCAATACATTTTTCAAGAACCCATTTTCCATTGTCAATGCCTTCTCAATGGGATAAAGGGAAAATGGGTGGGAAAAAGGGGAGTGTGCTTGCACTTGTAATTGAGTATTGGACTCTAAGACTTGAGGGTGTGCAAAGTTCCTCATCAAGTTGGGTATGCACCCCTTTAGGGTCATTAGTGGCAAGGAAGGGTCACCTCACTCTTGTCTTGCTACCTTGCATTGCATCAATCTTTTTCCTCTACCAAAATAGACAGTGAAAATAGCATACTACGCTAATAAAATAGCACAAAATGTAAGTTTGATAGAAAGAGCTCTTTACTTTTGACGATATGCAAGGGCAATAGGAAAATGGGCTAAGGAAGGAAATACCTTAGTAGCTTAGTGACTCATTGGCTACTAACTTACCCCTTTTACAATTTCTTTTAGATTCACTCAAAGGAAGCACACAAAAATCAAATATAGAAATATTAACCCAATCATTAATCATTGATGCAAATGTATAATTAAATGAGGCTGATGCTTTCAATTGATCCATTATGTGTAATAAGTGAAGAAGAGAGCTGATGCCTAAAATCTCTCAAACAATTGCCATAGGTTTAGTAAACGGATAGAAAGAGAGATTGGGACTAATTACACATATCTCTTCCATGCTTGGAGTAAGTGGATGAAGCTTCCTTGATCAAGGGACCTAAATCCTCCACCGATTCAGCCTGTGTGAGCAAGATATATTGAATGTGTTGTAACCTTCAAGAGTTTGAAGCATGCACTGATAAATCGTACTTGTGTCAGCTTTTCTTGGCTTCCACTTTGAGATATCAAAAGCTTAGGTAAAGCTTTCATGGCTGTCCATGAAGAATCCTTTAACTTGGAGCTTCATATCCTCAATCTTAGGCAAACTTGATCAAGAGTGGTTGCAGGTGGACCTTGGGGGTAAAATTCAAAGGTTTCTTAAAGCTTAGTTGTCTTGGGCTAAGTGCCTATGGTGGCCATCCTTTGCTATACACAGTAGTTTTTAACTCCAAGAGATGAGGACTATCGAGAAAGTGGAAGGAGTACAAAGATAGCCATGGAGGATGCCGGTTTGCTCAGGGAAATGAGACTTGAAGCTCAATTAGTGGAAAATCTCAGAGTGCAAGAGAAATGGTAGTAGACCAATCAATGCAAAATGTGATGCATTTTATGAGCAGTCTTATAGGTATCCACATGGCTCACAATAAGTGACAATGATGCTCAATGTGCTCCATATATCAACCAAGGAATGTTCCTAGAAGGTCACTGATTGTCAAGACCAAAAATGGGCTTGACACTAGCTCTATCGGCTCTAGCCATGGCTCTAGTCTGCCGGGCTTCTACACACACCAAACAACCCTCATGGCCTCACGGCCAAGAGCATCTGGATGATACGAAATGGTTTGTGTAACTAATGCACTTGTAGACACATAAGCTTCAAATTATAGTCCAACGCTTTGCCCATTCCGACTCCAAGCACAAGGAGCTTCACATACATAAGCGACTACTTCACCTCGATTTACATATACAAAGGACACCCCCCAGATGAATGATGTGGCCCCTACGGCTCTCCTACACCCCAAAGATTGGCCTTGGGATATGCCATCTTAACACATAAAGAACAATGAAACATAGTCCTCTGTTTTTATTTTTTCGATCTAGGAGATTTATTATTTCTTCACACAAAATTTTTCAAGAAATAAGCGCTCTAACCTATAGCAAAGGAACCTCTTTTGCTCAATGTAGGTCAATAATTATACATATAAGTGCTATACATTTAGGAGTTCTTCTTTGATATATCGTGCTTCGTGCATATGCAGTGTGTCATGCCCTATGTACTCAAATAGTCTTGATAAAAAACCAGTCATGTGATGTGTAAAAACATTCTTTCTATGCTTTTCCTAACACAATGTGGTGTTGAGAAGATGAAACTAGGCTAACCCATGCTTCCACTCCTTTAGATATTCAATGAAACTTAAATGCTACACTTAAATGCATAATAATTCAAATTTTCATGGAAGAAAACTTGGCATTTCAGTCTTCATTGCACATTGATTCATTATATGGACCATTCTTTAAGTTATACAACATTTCTCCATAGAAAAACCCCCTAAACGAGCTTTTTAACATGCAATGGGTGTAGACTGAGACTAAACCTCATGACCTATAGCCCATCATACATCTAAATATGTTTTACTTTTTTTATGTTTTTTAAATTTAAAATTTATTTTTTCTACTTTTTATTATTTTTATTATTTTTCTTAATTATTTCTATTATAAATACTCATCATTTCACAATTTCTAATCATGTAACAACAAAGACCAACCATGGCAACCAACATACACTATTTTATCCACATACAACATTACTTCCACCAATTTTATCAATTATTATTATATTTCTCAATTTTATGTATTTTGTGTGTATTAGATAATTAATTTTTGCACATAATAGCCAAACATTCAAAAAAATTGGACTTTTAACTCTTAAACACAGCACATATTGCTTCCATATCAAATTTCAACCCATATGCATCTCAATTTCATAACAAAAACAATAATAATATTGAATTTTCTTTAAAACCACAACTTATTGCAAGAAAATCGCTTAATTTTTCATGATTTCGAAGATATGTAGACTACTTGTTGACACTCCACATAGTCACTATTTACCACCTTCATGCTCCCTCACTCCATTCATTATATATTGTCATGATCTGACACATAAACAAAAATTATGGCAAGAGAAAGAGGAGAGAGAAAGACTGATTTTCTAACTTTCAATATAGTGTATCATTTGCAATGCTTGTTGCGACAATCGAAGGTCAAATTTTGCTACATCTCATGACCAAGGCAACTTCTTCTAATTTGATTGTGTAATGAATGAAGTTGAAAGGAGAGAGGACAATGAGCTAAAGAGAGAGAAAGAGAGAAGGAAGAAAAGAAGAAAGACTAGAAGAGGAAAGAGAAAGATATGAAAGAGGGAAGAGAGAAGGAGAAAGCCATGGAAGCTAGAGATGAAGGTAAAGAGTATGTTCTTGATAATAACTAGATGCCCTAGACTAGGTCTCTTACACCTTATATACCCTGATCAATGTGACTGGGTGTCTAACCCCTAGCTCCCATATATCCCACTCATTATAATCCATCCCCACCCCTCGAAAATTTTTACCCTAAAAAACAAAAGACAACTAGAGGGACTTGATAGAGGGGCTAAGGAGTGGGGTGCAAAGTACTTCTTTGATCCACATTACAATGAAAATGGGTGGGTGAAGATTATGGACAACATGATGTTCACTATAGGCCTACTTGTTGAGATATCGAGCTCCACTCGTGATATGCCAGGGTGACCGTTGTGCATTTATGTCACCGACTTGTTAGCTGTAGATGCGGTTGGTACACCGCCCATGAATAATAGCTAGATGATAGCTATCCTTATCTACTCTAGTTCGTGGCTCAGTTAGTATGCCACTTTAGTTAGTTGAGTTTGGTTTGAGACCCATATATAGGGTTCTTCTATTTCTATGTACTTGAGTTCTTTTTGGCTTACACAACTAAGAAGAGGAAAACTGTTTTCAGCCTCCACCTGTATGTGTATTCCCCCATTGTGCAAGCAAGAAAGCTACAAGTGAGACTCCTTCCTTCTCTCCCACAATCTTGACATGGTATCAGAGCCTTGTTCGTGGTAAGGAGCTCAAGAAAGCAAACCAAGCTCGCGGTGTTCTGGTAAGAGGACCAGTGTTGCTTTTATTTTTCTGTTTTGGGAGCAAGTCTCTACAGGTAGCACAGCCGGAAAGTGCAAGAGTGCATTGTCTCAGATTGAGACACCCTTCGCAGTGTAGCAAGAGGGTAGTATATGTTGCGGGACATGGCTTTAGCCCTTGGTTGCTCTGTTTTTTTTATTTGAGGCCATTTCGGGGCCTATTTTGGAGGCGGAAGTTTTTCGGACGCACTCAGGAAAAGGCCCTGTTTTATGCTGTGCAACCACTGTTCTACAGGTCGGTGAAAAGTTACTGTAGAAATTGCATCATATGCCTGTGCGCAGAGACATTGGGAGTTACAGAATCATCCTTGTTGCCTGTTGATGCAAAATTGTCACTAGGAAGTGACTGTGTGGTCAAATACCACTTTCGTCAGTTTTGCAGATTTGCCCTTGTGAGGCTGAAGCTGTGTTCTTTGCAGTGACATAATTTTTTGCAGTGTTCTATAATGGCGTCTGATTCTCTTTCATAGATTGTCACTGAAAAGCTTGACAAGAACAACTTCCAAGCATGGAAGTTTAGAATGACGAATTTCCTTATGGGAAAATGATATTGGGAATTCATTGCAGGAAATGAAGAAGAACTAGTTCTTCCTGATGTTCCCAATCAACAGCAAATGCAGGCATTTAAAGGATGGCATGAGAGAGCCAGAAAAGTTATATACTAGCTATCCTATCAGTATTTCAAACTCTATGATTGTGCATATTCAGGATGCAAGTACACCAAAGGAGGCATTGGATACTTTGTCAAAAATGTATAGCACAAATACACAAGCCAGGAAAATGCAACTCAAGCAAGAGTTGCACAATGTGCAAAGAGAAAGTATGAGCATCAATGACTACCACATGAAGGTGAAGAAGATTGCAGATACACTTGCTTCCATTGGGTCGCCAGTGGAAGATGATGATTTAGTTTCTATGACCTTGAATGGTCTAGGAAAGGATTATGCACAGTTTCGAACATCCATTTCCGTCCATGAAAGATTTCCTAATTTTGAGGAGTTGATTACTCTTCTAATTTCTGAGGAGCAGAGAAATGGTGGTGTATCTTCTTCAGGAGGAACTTTAAAAGAAACTGTCTTCTACTCAAATGCTGGAAGAGGTAGAGGCAAAGGTAGAGGAGGCCGATTTGGAGGCCGTGGTAGAAATCAGAATATGCAGCAAACTCAAGAAAACCAGTCCTATGGAGGAGGACGTGGTAACTCTAGAGGTAGGGGGAGCCAAAGAGGTCGTGGTGGATGGCAAAGAGGCCAAAATGCAAACAGCAATGTTGAATGCTACTATTGTGGTAAAATGGGTCATATGGCTAAAGACTGCTATAAAAGGCAGAATGACATCATGAATGGAAAATTGCAACAAGGGAATTATGCATCTTCTAGTAGACAGGGTGATGACAGAAATGAGCATTTGTTTATGGTGCAGCACATGACCAATTCTGTGACAAGTGCATAAGAAAGCAACGATGTGTGGTATGTTGACTCAGGTGCATCAAACCACATGACAGGTCATGCAGAATGGATGTAGAATGCAAGGAAAATAGAAAAACCAGGATTTGTGGAGATTGGTGATGATACTGCACATACTATTGTGCAGATTGGAAAAATTCCTTTGTCTATGCAGGATGGGAAAAAGAAATACCTGTCAGATGTATTTCATGTCCCGAATATCACCAAGAACCTGGTTTCTGTTGGTCAAATGGTTGAGCAGGGCTTGCAGATCAGATTTAATCCTCATGGATGCTTTGTTGAGGATATGAAAAATAAAGGTCGCTTGATAGCAAAAGGAAAGAAGAAGGGCAGAATGTTTACGTTGGATGCAGACATGCCTGAATTGAGTGCAACAATGTTTGCACATGGGACCGGTGTAGTTGCAGATATTGATATCTGGTATAAATGCATTGGTCATGTTAATATACAGTGACTTAAATCAATGCAAGCCCAAAATATTGTTGCAGGATTGCCTAAATTCAAGGTTGCAGAAATGCATAAGGTATGTGAAGCCTGTCAATTTGGAAAACAAGCAAGGAAACCATTTCCTAGACATGTTCAAGAGAGTAAGAAGCCATTGGAATTAATCCACTCTAATGTGTGGACTACTAAAGCTGCATCTATTGGAGGCTGTCATTATTTTGTCACTTTTATTGATGACTATAGCAAAAAAATTTGAGTGTATTTTATGAAAAAGAAAAGTGAAGTTTTTGGGCATTTCAAAACTCTTAAAGCTATGGTTGAAAAAGAAACAGGCCTGCAAATAAAATGCCTGAGGTCAGATGGAGGGGGAGAGTACCTCTCAAATGAGTTTGCAAGGTTCTTGCAGGAGCATGGCATAAAGCAACAATATTCATGTAGTCATACCCCACAGCAAAATGGAATTGCAGAAAGAAAAAACAGGCATATTGGAGAGGTATCTCGTACCATGCTCAATGAAAAAGACCTGCCATATTTTTACTGGGCTGAGGCAGTTGCTACAGCAATCTACATAATGAACAGGACTCCCACTGCAGCAATACATGGCATGACTCCAAAGGAGAGGTATACTGGTAGGAAACCAGATATTTCTCATTTGAAAATTTTTGGTTGCATTGCCTATGTTCATGTGCCAGATGAGTTGAGATCCAAGTTGGATCCAAAAGCTGAGAAGTGCATCTTTATTGGTTACTCTCTACAGCAAAAAGGGTATAGATGCTATGACCCTTCTACTCGTAAGTTTACAGTGAGCAGAGATGTTGTTTTTGATGAGATGAGTAGCTAGTATAAACCAGTAAATGTGATTGATAATGTAGATGCACAAAATAGTAATGCTGCACAGAATTCACAGCAGCAGTCACAAGATATTAGTGGACCTGGAGCGTCCTCTAGCAGTGGTTCACATTCTTCGCCATGGACAGGCAGATTGAGATCAGGAGAATCTTCTCAAAGCAATGCAGATAGTGGTATGCAGGTATCACGAAAAGGAAAAATAAGGTAGATCAGTCCATGTTTGATGTGAATGCAGGTCACTCTTATGTGGATGGTGAATCCAGTTGCTCAGAACAGAGCATTGATGATAAGTTGCCTTCTATTGTTACACCTGGAGTAAGGAAGACCAGGGATGTTTTGAGAGCACCTGGGAGTGAACCTACTTTGCGTAGGTCTACCAGAGCCAGGTATCCTGTGGATAGGCTCAAATATGATGGATTTACAACCATTCACTATGCCTATATGGTCAAAGTGATACAGGAACCAGATGATGGACCTAAAAATGGGCCGGCATTGGCTCACGCACTAGCCGGGCCTCGTCACTACGCACAAGACAACCCCTCGGCCTCGGGCCATGAGCGTCTATCAAAATCTCTGCCTTCCTAAACATTGCGTTTGTAATACGTTGTAGTCCAACTGATCCTACCCAATATTACTCCTTAGAGGGAGTCCCTTTCACATAGCCAAAAGGCTCGAATCACATACACATGGGGTTCCTCCTACGACTGAATGTCGTCAACCCTCTGCGACTCTCCTACACCTTGGGGATTGACCCCTCGATGCGTTGCTCAACATATAGACATATCGCACAAAAGTCGCTCAAGGTACCAAATAAGCGTGTCCAGGAATGTACCATTGTCCTCACTTGATCTCCCCTTTTAGGACCCGCATCTACCTACAGCATGGGTACCTCACTACCTCTCAACGTAGGTCATGTCCTAATAAACCAATTGCAATGCATGTCCAAGAGCTGATCACTGATACTTTTAAATTCTTTTCATGCTCTATGCATTTGGTAGATGCCCAGTGCTCAAACATTTAACAAAACAGTATTGTGCACAAGTGCAAAAACATTCGTTTAATGGTTTCCAACTACCGTTCGTGCTTCGTTGCATGGGCCTAGCACCGAGGTGATCCTCGTGCTACTAACCTCTTAATTTTAATTATCATCCGTCCTAAATGCTATGCATAGAAATCAGCAACTTTCCCATAATCTTCACACGTCATTTAGACATATTTCAACTCCTCTACCCTTCCCCGTTTAAATATTGCATCGTTGCATAGATTTATAGGGTATTTTGTCATCATTTTATGTGAAAAAGACGGAAAAAGACACACTAGAACGAGAAGGTGGAGTTGAACTGAGGCAAATCCTCATGCTTCAGTCCCCACAAACATTCACAAACATTGCTCTTATTTATCCTTATTTTTTCGGAACCCAAAATGCATTTTTCCCCTATTTTTTAGGGTTTTTCCACCCTTTTCTTGTATTTTCCCTTATTTTCATGCATTATTTAATTACTAAAAATTAAGAATAGGTTATGGGCTGTGGCCCTTAGTTCCTTCTTGCAGAAAAATGAAAGTTTAGTTGATGTTCCTATTTACTTTCTCATTTTTATGCCAAAAAAACCATCATTTTCCCTTGTTTTCTCATGTTTTACGTGTTTTAGCATATTATTTTGAACCACAAGATGCATATTTTTTCTGATTTTTTGATTAGGACCAGCAAGAACTCATAGAAAACAGCAACATGAACAATTTTTATCCCACATGAACAACATTTCATCCATCAAAAGCCATAAAAGCTCAAATTTCCTTTGAAAATTTTAAATTACCGCTTATTTGCGTGTTTCGGGTTTCATGTCCATGGCTGTAGATTCGGAAATGAGCAGCACTTCATGTCCAGCACAATCACCAATCACCATTTCCATCTCGCGGAGCAATCCGATCCATGTCGGATGAGCCTCCATCATTCTTTCTTCTTCCTTCTTCTTCCCACATGAATTCCCCCTTAGAAGAGAGAGAGGGAGGAGAGAGAAAGACTGATTTTCTCTCTCCCTCTACAGGGCACCATTCCCTGCACGGATTGAAGTGATGCGGAGCGTGGATCGATTGTTGAAGCCTGGCATAATGCACTCCATAGCTTGCTTGTCAAGCAGCATCACGATTTGGGGGGGGGGGGGGGGGGCGCGTTTTTTTCGGCGGCTAAAAACAGCCCCCCCCCCCCCCCCCGCCCCTCTACATCACGTTTTTTGAAAAGGGGGGGGGGTGCCAAAGGTCACCCCCTTTTCTTACACCTTTTGGAATTTCAAATTTGGATCCCCTTTTGGGTACCCCGGCCGGTTTCGGGCCAACTTCCGCATTCGGGCTCCGATTGACGTGCTGTAAATTTTTGGGAGTCCGCCTTGGCATCCTGGACAGGCCTGCAGCTCCCACATCCTGTCCTGACTGACAGAAAAATTACTAAAAATCCGGAGGTGTCACTTGGGCGCCCGTCGACTGCTTATGCTTAAAATCGTCCTAGATCGAGCCGCCGCCTTTGACAGTGAATATTTTTCCCTTGATACTCATAATTTTTAGCTATTTTTAAGCACTTCCCGTCACCTAAATTCCGCTCTCATTGGCGACCACGAGATAGGGCGACTCAGCCCGTCGAATCCACGAACATATCTGCACATAAACAACCAAAGAAGCATCAAACTGATACAAAACAATTATATAATCAAACTCAGCACAATGCTCCCCCTACCCCTGGACAGAACCAAGGCATGACATCCACAAGGAGTAGGCCTAGCATCATCTAATAGAAGATCCGAAGTGAGTCACGAACCAATTGCTCCAACACAGCCAAACTAAAAAAACCTATCAAAGAGGTTGCCCTAAGTGGTAGTCTGCACTACTTACCAAGTAAAGACAACACAACAAGGAGCTCCTACTAGGCGAGGACTCCTATAGCCTGATCAAGGAGTATTTTCTTTCAGTACATTTCTTCTTTTAGGGTTTTTATTGGATGAACATACTTGGGCATGTAAAAAGGAGGGAGCTGAGCGTAGTGACCCAAGGAGAACAGGGCATCGGCCTCAGGACCTGTCTCGGCACCCAAGAACCTACCAAGCCCTCGCAAGGCGACACTTAATCCTTTTCTAATGCTCACTTTTATTTTCGCTCCAACCTTCCTTGTTTTGGTATTATATTTCCAGCAAGAAGCCACCCCTAGGAAGACAAGGTATCGGCCCCGGGTCTGATTCGTCCCCAGGAACCTACCAGGCCTCCGCAAGGCAATGATCAACTGCTTATATATTTTCATTTCTTTTCTTTTTCTTGGGATAGGAGTTAGAACCCCTTTTTACACACCTTCGTATTTATATTCATCTGTTAGGATGTTCAGAGTTTCTGGGCATCATCATTATTATCTTCTGGCAAGCTTCTCTAACTGCCTCACTACTAACAAGAACTCCTAGAACAGCTGCCTAGCAGGCTAGCAGGACAGGGCCACTAGGACTTCCTTCTAAAACAGGTCATTCAATGTCTAACAATGTCGTTGCAGGAGGCAATGACTACTCCAACCTCCCTCAAACATACTCAACCTAAACCTGGGACTTCATGCCTTAGTTGCCGGTCCCCAACAAAAATGTATCCCCTCGACAAGTACAAATACAAATATAACAGGAAAGAAAGGTACTCGTAAAGGAGAAATATCACCTGGATTGGCCACAAGAAGCTTCCATCGCAGCAAAGGCTCCTCCAGGCTCCATCAAATTCCACAAAACACGAAATCTGTCCAGCACAACACTAAAACAAAAACCCAATTAAACGTACCTGCACTAGACAGGGAAATGGCCCTCTTGGCCTAATAAAATCAGACATGACTTTGCTACAAAACTGAATCGGCCCTCTTGGCCTAATGAAATCAAACAATACTATGCACAACATCCTCCTGGAAACAACCATGATAGACATCAAAGCATACCATTCCCAGGGAAACAGGGCTCGTAGCCCTAAACTAGGTGCATTAAATTATGACCTATCCCTCCTACGTATATTGCAAGAGGTGTTCGCATCACATGTCGTCTAATCAGTCTATGCATCCCAGATAATAAAGGCAGATGAGTCTCGCTTACCCTCTGCATCACCCAAATCAACCATCGTCTGCCAAAGAGGGCATGTTCAGAAAGCATACCCCACAAACGACCGGGTCATGTCTCATCATCAATAGATATATCAGGACAAGGGCCACAATTAAAGAAGAGGTCTTCTTCATACGCAAAATTAGCCAATGAATCGGCAAACTGATTACAGTTTCGTGGAATCAGCTGAAAAGACACTCTATCGAATTCGTCTAGCAGGGCTATAGCAGTATGATGGTACATACAAAGGATGGGGTTTCGCACCATGTACGTCCCATTGAGTTGATTTAAAACCAACTGAGAGTCCCCTTTCGCCAACAACTGGTGGATACCACCCTTCTTTGCAATATTCAAACCCATAATCAGGGCTTTGTATTCTGCCATATTATTGGTAAAATTCGCCCCGAGATAAGCAGCTAACTTCATGACAATGCGGCGTCGGGGGTCTCGGATGACAACTCCTACACTTCCTTTTTTGCATGGACCCCTGGACGCCCCATCAAAGTACAAGGTGTACGTCCATAAAGGGTTTACATACCCCGCCATCCTGGACTCTACTCGTAATTATGATAATCGAAATTCAGCATATTCAACGGGTGGACTGTAGGCTCCATCCCTCCATCATCATTGAATTCAACGGGGATGCTCGTCAAAATTTGTAGGCAGTGATGGCAGAAGACCTTGATCTCCCAAATAAATGTCCCGCCTTCTTGCTCAGTCGCCTTATATTCTTTGCTCCACCAAATGAGCTTTCCCTGATGATACCTTTGTTCTAAATATGGATGTTCTAAATAAGGGATCAGACGACCCATCAACCTCTATCATGATTTCCTTACAGATATTTGATCGATTGCTCCTAGACTTGCAAGGCAGTCATAGTATTAGTGCAATCAGAAATAATAAGGTTTAATCTTATTAAGATTAACCTTATTTTTAAATTCTATCCCCTCAAGGTCAGCTAACAAAACTGTGGATTTATTCTTTCCTATTCTAACAATCCTATAGGGCCCATCCCATTTGGGATCTAACTTGCCTGGAAATAATTCACATCGTGCGTCATAGTACAGAACAAGCTGTCCTTTCTTAAAGGTGTATTTCTTGGCTTTGAGGTCGTGTAGCTGCTTCATTCGGCGCTTTGCCACTTCTTGGTGCAATAAGCTCTGCAACTTAAGCTCATCTAAATGTGCCAGTGTCGTCAAGCGCTCAAAAAGTGCGTCTTCATCACTCAAAGAATGATTGATGGCAAACCAAATAGTCGGCAACTCAATCTCTAAAGGCAAGACACACTCCTCCCCATATACTAACTTGAACGGGGTATGGCCAGTGGCTCGTTTGAAAGTCGTATTGTAGGCCCACACTGCCACGTATAACTTTTTATCCCAATCCCATTTCTTTTCCGACACAATTTTGGATAGGATGCCCACAAGCTGCTTGTTGGTGCTTTCAACTTGCCCATTGGCTTGCGGATTATATGGGGTTGTCTTGTTATGCTTGATTTGCCACAGCTCTGTCAAACCTTTAATCACCTTATTTAGGAAATGGGTTCCGCGGTCCGACATTAATTCTTTCGGCGGACCAAACCGGCATATTATCTGCTCTAAAAGGAAACTAGCAGTTTCTTTAGCATCATCTTTCCTTGTTGCACGTGCTTCTAACCACTTTGTAAAGTAGTCGGTTGCTACAATGATGTACCTCTTTTGTGTAGTCGACGACGGAGTAATAGGACCCACAAAGTCTATTCCCCACTTCTCGAATGGAAGTATCGCCATAATAGGGGTGAGTGGTCGTTTCCTATTCTCTCGACTATCATGTCGTTGGCAAATATCGCATCGCTTAACATACGCAAACGCATCTTGGAAAATGGCAGGCCACCAATAACCTGCTCTTAAAGCCTTTTGTGCTGTAAGCCGTCCAGCAAAATGTCCACCGCAAGTAGAATCATGGCACTCTTCCAAAATGAATGGCACCTCATCAGGCATCACACATCGGCGATAGATGTCATCAACCCCTTGCCGATATAATGTACCGCTTATCAAAGCAAAATTTAACGCTTGCTGCTTAATTTTCCTTCTCTCAGCTTTAGATAGTTCGGATCCCGCCTCTCCCATTGATAAATAATGCATTATTGCAGCATACCAGGAGGGAATAGATGCCGTATCTATCTTAAGTAACAACTCCATGTCACTACCTTCAGCCACAGATTCTTTTGGCTCCCCAAAGTCCACTAGACATTCCACGATGCCTTGCAACCTTGGTGGCTTACTCTTGATTTCATAATCAAATTCCTGCAAAGTGATTAACCACTTTGCTAGACGATCAGGCGGCTGTAACTTATTCATCAATAGTCGAAGTCCCTCCGCCTTCGTATAAAGCACGACTTTCTCATAGAGAATATAATGCCTGAATTTCTTGGTCCCAAAGACCATCGCTAGACACAATTTCTCCATGTAGGTATAGTTGATTTCGGATACCCCCAGCTTCCGGCTAGCAAAAGCAATCGGGTGGTACCACTTCTCTTCCCAAATTTGGGCTAAACAACAGCTGATATTATACATGGTGGCTGTTGAAAATATATAGAACACCTCACCTCTTTTAGGTGCTTTTAAAACGGGCGCTCTTGCTAGCTCTTGTTTCACATCCTCGAATGCTACCTTACAAGGGTCACCCCATACAAACGAACAGCTAAAGGACAATAAATTTGTAAGCGGCAACGTTCTTTCTGCTAAGGCGTTGATGAATCTACGGTAGTAACCAACCGAAGACAGAAAGCTATGAACCTCTTTCGGAGTGCGTGGTGGACCCATGGCAATTATAACTTTGATCTTCTCGGGGTCTGTCGCAATTCCTACCGAACTGACCACATGACCCAACAATAGCCCATAAGGTACTCCAAAAACACACTTCCGTGGGTTTAGGGCGATGCAAAATTGTCTACAGCGCTCAAAGCATTTTCTTAAAATGATCAACTGCCTTTCTCTCACGGTGGCAGCCCCTAAGTCATCAATAAACACCTTCAACTCTTCAGGGGATATGTCACCGAATGTCTTATCTGCTGTTCGTTGCCACGAACCAGGCGCATTGCATAAACCAAAGGCCATCACATGGTACGCAAAAGTACCAAATACAGTGATAAAAGTTGTTTTCAACTTATCCTCTTCTGCAATTGCCATTTGGTTGTATCCTGCAAAGCAATCCATGAACGAATATGTCGCCCTACTCGCTAATTGATCCAAAATCTGGTCAATAAATGGCAACGGGTAGTAGTCCTTAACTATCTGCTTATTCAACTCCCTAAAGTCTACACATAATCGGATTTGATTATTATTCTTCTTTCTTATCACAACCGGCGAACACCATTCCGTGTGTTGCACAGGAAAAATCAAACCCGCTTTTCGAAGCTTCTGTAACTCTTCAAACAGCCCGTCCCTCAGTTCAAAAGGCATACGCCTTACTTTTTGCCGTACAGGACGACTGTCCTCTTTCAACGGAATTGTATGAACATCAAGACTAGGAGGAATGCCTCTCAACTCATCATAACTCCAAGCAAAGATATCACGGAATTCCTGGATCAAGGCCACATAGTCCTCCCTTTCTACTGAGCTGAGCATAGAACCTAATTTAATTGGCCACGAATCATCTGGCGTACCAAGGTCTAGCTCGATAACATCTGCATCTCTTATACGATCTTGACCCTCTATCGACTCATTCAAAGTGATCTGATAGATGTCCTCCGTGGTGGATCCCTCTTTGGACTCATCACTCGATGATGTCTCACTGCCAGATAAATCTTCTAATGTCTCCAATTCCGTAGAAGATAGAGGAGCTCTCTCACTCTGCGGGGACTCAGGATAAGCATCAACCACCACACGCTGGGCACCTCTGCCGAATATCAGTCGACCAGCGGGTATATCTACTTGGCAGTCCGCTTGCAAGATCCAAGGTCATCCGAGTAATACTTGGTAACTTGGCCGCCCTGCAAAACGAATCACCCTAAAGTCCAACATGCATTCTACATTTGCAATAGTGACATGGACCTTAGTAATGCAGCCTTCTGGCTGTCTCAAACTATCATTTGCCATTCTGAGAATTGTGGAGGTATCTTTCTGGATCGCAAGACCCAACCTTTCCATCAGTTCAAAACTCATAATGTTGACCAATGATCCCGTGTCGACAATGGCATAATCTACTAATATCCCATCGACATAGGCTGCAACCCTTGGGCAATGCTTCTCAGCATGCTCGAACCAGTCATCACCAACTCGCGCAATACCCAAAGGTTCTACGATGTACCTGGTACGTAGGATCTTTCTAAATTCCTTGCGTACTCCTGGGGAAAGCTTAATAAGCTGTAAGAGATTCACATCCGGCTTGACTTCGCAAAGAGAGCTCGCCAAATCGAATTCATGATAGTTCGATAGAGCTCGCTTTTCACGCCAAACCATCCGCTCTTTAGGTCGTTGAACTGGCTTTATTGCCTCTTTCTTAACTTTCACCTTCTTCTTTGGTGGTTCCTTATCGGCTTTACTTTCTACGGGCTTCAAAGGTCCCCCTTCCATGGAAGGGTCCAAGACTTGCGTCCCTTTGTCGCCTTGTTTAGGGTTTCCGTCGACAGGCTTATCCTTGTCGGCCGCTCTACCCTTTTGACCTCTTGTAAGGACAGCTCGCAGATTAGAGGTTTCAGTATCATTAACGCGTACAGCCTCAATCAAACTAACCCCACTACCACTTGGTAGCTCCTCCACTATATTCTTTGGTCGTTGAAGTATTTGTTTAGGCCCGTCCTCTCGCTGGGAATCATTTCCTTGGGCACGATGATTAACAGGCCCTAGTTGCCGACTTCCTCGCTGGAGGGAACTGATCTTACTCCAGCAAGTAGCTGCTAAATGGCCGGATTTCCCACAGATGTCGCACTTAACATTTGGGCAATTTCTTGGATAGTGCTGCCCACCACACCATTTGCAACTAAACCTCGACGGCGTACCCTCCTCTGGGTATCTACTTCCTATCAAATTTTGTTGTTTTTTAAGGAAGTTGACATCAACGGCTATTTGTCGATACTGCTCCGTAATCATGTCGGTATAATGCTTCATCATGTCCTTAACCTCGCCAAGAACATTGGAAGCACTCGACTCGTAGCCTTGGTCATTACCATGTCGTTCCATCGGCCTAACAATTCGATTAGGCACAGGTTGTTGAGCCACAGGCATACCATTAGAATTGACCGCCTGGCCTCCACCACTTGGAGCCATTTGACTGCTCGTAGGCATCGATATGCTAGGGGGAGCTGGTAATAAAGGCACATTCTGTATCATGTTCCCTCTCCCATTAGGGTTAGCCATCGCTATTCCTTGACCACTACTGCCATTGGCCATTGCCACATTATTTCCCAATACTAAACCCATATTTGAATTTCCTCGAGAAGCATAGGCTGCTTGTAGTCGGGATTCCACCTCTTGTGCTCGTGTAATGGCAGTATCTATATCCCCCAAGGGAACACTACTCAACTGCAATTGGATATTAAAGTCCAAACCATGTAGGAAATATTGCAATTGGGCAGCTGCAGGGATAGGAATAGAGGTGTCCAACTTACGGAAAACCTCTTTTATCTTCTTCGCATAAGCACGAATATCCTCGTGTGGTTCCTGGCGGGTCACGCTGAGTACACGCAACCAATATTGCCCACCCCTTTCAGGGGCAAACTCCCTTCGAAAAGCTCCATAAAATGCATCAATGTTCAATATGGTTTCGGCTTCTAAACCATGATACCATATAGCGGCTCTTCCTTTGAGAGTCATATTGAAGAACATCATTAAATGTCCTTCTTGGATGCGACAGTTAAACATCAACTTTTGAAACTCCCTAATGTGAAGTTCCGCATCTTCCTCAACTAGCCCATTAAAAATGGGTAGCGGGTAACCTAGAGCCGGCAAATCCGTCGTTCCTGCTGGAATTGCAATAGGCTGCACCATGACGCGGATCGGATTTGCACTAGGAATAGGGGACGGTGGGGTTACACCTCCCGTACTTGACGTGGACTGGCTTATAGAAGGAAGGGGAGCACTAGAGCTTCCACCTTCTCCTAACTTACTGCTTGTGGTACTAAGACCACTAGATCCACTCCCTCGTAAGGGTTTAGCGCCGCTACGCTTAGGAGAATATCTCCTAAAAATTTCAGCACGTCGCCTAGCTCTTTCGTCTCTTTTTTGCTTTTGGATCTCTGCTAGACGATGCTTATCAATAAATAACGGATCAATCTCAGTCTTCTTTGGCATAAACTACTAGTTGGTCCCTAAACAACCACGATTCGAGAACCGCCACTTTTAAGAGGCTCCCAGCAGACGCACCACTGATGGACCTAAAAACGGGCCGGCACTGGCTCACGCACTAGCCGGGCCTCGTCACTACGCACAAGACAACTCCTCGCCCTCGCGGCCAGGAGCGTCTATCAAAATCTCTGCCTTCCTAAACATTGCGTTTGTAATACGTTGTAGTCCAACTGATCCTACCCAATATTACTCCTTAGAGGGAGTCCCTTTCACATAGCCAAAAGGCTCGAATCACATACACATGGGGTTCCTCCTACGGCTGAATGCCGTCAACCCTCTACGACTCTCCTACACCTTGGGGATTGACCCCTCGATGCGTCGCTCAACATATAGACATATCACACAAAAGTCGCTCAAGGTACCAAATAAGCGTGTCCAGGAATGTACCATTGTCCTCACTTGATCTCCCCTTTTAGGACCCGCGTCTACCTACATCATGGGTACCTCACTACCTCTCAACGTAGGTCATGTCCTAATAAACCAATTGCAATGCATGTCCAAGAGCTGATCACTGATACTTTTAAATTCTTTTCATGCTCTATGCATTTGATAGATGCCTAGTGCTCAAACATTTAACAAAACAGTATTGTGCACAAGTGCAAAAGCATTCGTTTAATGGTTTCCAACTACCGTTCGTGCTTCGTTGCATGGGCCTAGCACCGAGGTGATCCTCGTGCTACTAAGCTCTTAATTTTAATTATCATCCCTCCTAAATGCTATGCATAGAAATCAGCAACTTTCCCATCATCTTCACACGGCATTTAGACATATTTCAACTCCTCTACCCTTCCCCGTTTAAATATTGCGTCGTTGCATAGATTTATAAGGTATTTTGTCATCATTTTATGTGAAAAAGACGGAAAAAGACACACTAGAACGAGAAGGTGGAGTTGAACTGAGGCAAATCCTCATGCTTTAGTCCCCACAAACATTCACAAACATTGCTCTTATTTATCCTTATTTTTTCGGAACCCAAAATGCATTTTTCCCCTATTTTTTAGGGTTTTTCCACCCTTTTCTTGTATTTTCCCTTATTTTCTTGCATTATTTAATTACTAAAAATTAAGAATAGGTTATGGGCTGTGGCCCTTAGTTCCTTCTTGCAGAAAAATGAAAGTTTAGTTGATGTTCCTATTTACTTTCTCATTTTTATGCCAAAAAAACCATCATTTTCCCTTGTTTTCTCATGTTTTACGTGTTTTAGCATATTATTTTGAACCACAAGATGCGTATTTTTTCTGATTTTTTGATTAGGACCAGCAAGAACTCATAGAAAACAGCAACATGAACAATTTTTATCCCACATGAACAACATTTCATCCATCAAAAGCCATAAAAGCTCAAATTTCCTTTGAAAATTTTAAATTACCGCTTATTTGTGTGTTTCGGGTTTCATGTCCATGGCTGTAGATTCGGAAATGAGCAGCACTTCATGTCCAGCACAATCACCAATCACCATTTCCAGCCCGCGGAGCAATCCGATCCATGCCGGACGAGCCTCCATCATTCTTTCTTCTTCCTTCTTCTTCCCACATGAATTCCCCCTTAGAAGAGAGAGAGGGAGGAGAGAGAAAGACTGATTTTCTCTCTCCCTCTACAGGCCACCATTCCCTGCACGGATTGAAGCGATGCGGAGCGTGGATCGATTGTTGAAGCCTGGCATAATGCACTCCATAGCTTGCTTGTCAAGCAGCATCACGATTTTGGGGGGGGGGGGGGGGCGCGTTTTTTTCGGCGGCTGAAAACAGCCGCCGCCCCCCCCCCCCCCCCTACATCACGTTTTTTGAAAAGGGGGGGTGCCAAAGGTCACCCCCCTCTCTTACACCTTTTGGAATTTCAAATTTGGATCCCCTTTTGGGTACCCCGGCCGGTTTCGGGCCAACTTCCGCATTCGGGCTCCGATTGACGTGCTGTAAATTTCTGGGCGTCCGCCTTGGCATCCTGGACAGGCTTGCAGCTCCCACATCCTGTCTTGACTGACAAAAAAATTACTAAAAATCCGGAGGTGTCACTTGGGCGCCCGTCGACTGCTTATGCTTAAAATCGTCCTAGATCGAGCCGCCGCCTTTGACAGTGAATATTTTTCCCTTGATACTCATAATTTTTAGCTATTTTTAAGCACTTCCCGTCACCTAAATTCCGCTCTCACCAGAACCCACTTCTTTTGAGGAAGCCATGGGAAAAGAAAAATGGGAGAAAGCCATGGATGAAGAAATGGATGCCTTGGAAGCAAATGCTACATGGGAATTGGTACCTTTGCCTAAAGATAAGAATGCAATTGGTTGTAAGTGGGTTTATAAGGTGAAGCACAATGCAGATGGTTCTGTGAACACATACAAGGCAAGATTAGTAGTCAAGGGGTATGCACAAACATATGGCATTGATTATGAAGAAACATTCAATCTGGTTGCAAGGATGGAAACCGTAAGAGCAGTCATTGCTATGGCTACATCAAAGAAATGGTCTTTACATCAGATGGATGTAAAGAATGCCTTCTTGCATGGTGATTTGCAAGAAGAGGTATATATGAAGCAGCCACCAGGTTATGTGCATGCTGTTCATCCTGAGTTTGTTTGCAGGTTGAAGAAAGACTTGTATGGCTTGAAGCAAGCACTTAGAGCATGGTCTGACAAGATAGAACAGTATCTTGTTACTATTGGCTTTCAGATTTCCAAGGCAGATTTCTCACTTTATGTGAGAAAAACAAAGAAAGGTATTATGCTACTTGTCATTTATGTTGATGATTTGATTATGACAGGTGATAGTGATGAAGATATCCTTCATGTGAAAATGCTATTGAAGCAGAAGTTTGAGATGAAGGATTTGGGAGAGCTGCGTTATTTCTTGGGCATCGAGGTGATTAGATCACCAAGTGGGATACGGATCTTGCACAGGCAGTATGGATTGGACATGCTGTCCAAATATGGGATGACAGGCTGTAAGCCTATTTCGGTTCCTTTGAAGCAGAATGTGAAGCTGAGCACAGATGCAGGTGAGCTTCTCGAAGACCCTAATATGTACAGACGCATAGTAGGAAGTTTGATTTATATGACTATTACCAGGCCAGATTTGAGCTATGTTGTTGGATTGGTAAGTCAGTTTATGCAGGCTCCAAGGAAACCGCATTTGGATGCAGCTAGACGCATACTCAGATATGTGAAGTCCACATTGCAGTATGGACTATTTTATGAGACTAGGATTCAAATACAGTTGCATGGATACACTGATGCTGATTGGGCTGGTAGTATTTCTGATAGACGATCTACTAGTGGATATGTGTTCTCTTTTGGAAGTGCTGTACTCACTTGGAGCAGCAAGAAACAGCCTACAATTGCCTTGTCGAGCACAGAGGCTGAGTGTACAGGGGCGCAGCAATGGCCGCATGTGAGGTAGCTTGGTTGCATAAGCTACTTTATGATATGCATCAGCCTACAGATGGGCCAGTTGTCATTTATTGTGACAACATGAGTAGTATACACTTGGCAAATAACCCAGTCTATCATGCTAGAACAAAGCACATTGAGGTGCATTATCACTATGTGCGGGAGAAGGTTTTACTAGGTCTTATTGATCTAGTTTATATTAGCACAAAGGATCAGGTAGCTAACATATTTACGAAGGCATTGGGCGCAGAGAAGCTGCACAAGTTCAGAGACCTGCTTGGTGTGCAGGAATTGGGATTGAGCTCGAGGGGGAGTGTTGAGATATCGAGCTCCACTCGTGATATGCCAGGGTGACCATTGTGCATTTATGTCACCGACTTGTTAGCTGTAGATGCGGTTGGTACATCGCCCATGAATAATAGCTAGATGACAGCTATCCTTATCTACTCTAGTTCGTGGCTCAGTTAGTATGCCACCTTAGTTAGTTGAGTTTGGTTTGAGACCCATATATAGGGTTCTTCTATTTCTATGTACTTGAGTTCTTTTTGGCTTACACAACTAAGAAGAGGAAAACTGTTTTCAGCCTCCACCTGTATGTGTATTCCCCCAGTGTGCAAGCAAGAAAGCTATAAGTGAGATTCCTTCCTTCTCTCCCACAATCTTGACACTACTGAGCTAAATCTAGCATAACTTTTGATAGGTTGCTCCAAATGGGGTATGCTGCATGTCAAAACAGAGCTTGTGGTGTGTACTTTTAGGTCACATTAGAGGAATCATATGCCTATAATTTAGGCAATTACAAAAATGTTCTAAAACAGTGTGTAGTCTGTACATAGGGTGTGGTAAAAAAGGGGACATAACTTGCTAGTATTCAGCATATTGTGCATCTTGGAGGTGAGAAATTCATTGACAATTGTGGCTAGGTGCTAAGAGGCTTCCTCTAGGGATAGGCCTTGCCATTTGATAAAGTATTCCTTGATGGATCGAGATCTTAAGTGTTTATCTTGTTGCCAAATGATTGCCTCAGGGATATACTAAATGATACCTTCTTCGACTATGGGGACAAGCTCTTCCACATAGTCCACTGAGCTGCCAATGAAGGGCTTCAATTGGCTAACATGAAACACATTATGAATCTTGGTGGTAGGAGAAATCTCTAATCAATAGGTCAAGTCACTAATTCTCTTGAGGATCCAGTAGGGGCCATAGTAATAATGAGCCAACTTGTTACTACTACCTTCTTTGAGAGTGGAGTAATGGTACTTCGGTACTTTCAAGAGGACTAGCTCTCCCTCTTGGAATTCCAAATGCCTTTTTTTCTCATTAGCATAGAGCTTCATGTGGGTATGTGCCTTGTGAAGATTCACTTTGCATTGTTGAAGTAAAGGCTTCCATGCGAGGTTTTGTCCTTCTTTGGTTAAGTTCATCTCTAAGTAGATGTTTTCACTTGAACAAGTGCAAAGGGTACCCCTATAATACCTCAAAAGAAGAAACCCCAATGCTAGAGAGGGCAAAGTTATTATATGCAAATTCAGCCAAGTAGAGCCATGTATCCCAAATGTGTTGTACATCATGGAAAAAGTTCCACAAGTACATCTCAAGCCATTTATTCACCCTTTCGATTAGGCCATCTGTCTATGGGTGGTATGCAGTGGATGGAGCAAGCTTGACATCCATAGACATGAAAACTGCTAAAGTTGCTCATGAAACTTAGCATCCTGATCATGCATTATGACTTGCAGTAATCCATGTAACTTGAAGACATACTCCATAAACAAAGTGGCCACCTGAGAGGCAGTGTATTGGGTCTTAATGGGGATAAAGTGGGCATCCTTGGTAAGGCAATCAACTATCACATATATATTGTTCCATCATTTCTTGATAACAGGGAGGCTCATGATGAAGTCCATGGTGATATGTGTCAATTTCCCTTCAAGAATACATAGGGGCTAGAAGAGGCTAGTGGATTTAAGCATGGTGTCCTTGTTCTGCCATTTGGTCACAAAATCCTTAACATCCCTAAGCCTTTCCAATGAAAGCTCTTGGCAATCCTATCATATGTTTTGAAAACACCCGTGTGACTAGCAGTGGGGCAAGGATGCATCTTTTCCATGATCTTCTATGAAAAGGGAGAAGTGTGGGGAATGATAATCTTGTCATGGGACCAAATAAGGCTGTGTTTGAGAGTTGATATTGGGAGTTTTTAGGCACATGCCCTCGGCCTCACGGTCAAGAGCGTCTAAGGGACACACTGCCCTAATTTCTATCATAAATTTTGTGTTTGTTTTGGATTGTAATCCAATAGTTAAACCTTCCCCACACTCCTCATCGTGAGTCCCTACACATATTGGTGTAAAACATTGTGTAAGATCAGACAAGACAGGCACCCCTCGGTTGAATGCCGTGGCCCCACTGCGGCTCTCCTACACCTCGGGGATTGGCCCCTCGATGTGCAGCTAACACAAATAGCATATACGTCACAAAGTCCACTCTTGTTTTCGAACGTTCCAGGAGATATAGATATTTTCCTCACTAAATAGTCCCCAAGGATATCAGTGTTTAGTCACCCTCGAAACCCCTCCTTCTCCCTATACTGCTTAGGTTATGCATGCGTTGATAGGTGTAGGAAGAAAATTTTTATGTGTTTTTCATTATAAAAGCGATAAAGACTCCACTGTAACACAAAGACAAGGTTAAACTAAGGCTCATCCCTCATGCTCCAGCCATGTCACACATCCACACACATAAATCCTTTTTTTTTTTTCAAATGAAAAAAACTTATTTTTTCCATTTTTTCCTATTTTTTCTTATTTATTTATGCATAAAATATAATTTTTTTTATTTTTTGGTTTGGAATGATCATGTGTACTAGGTATTAATTTTATATCAACTTTTTTATTCCACATAGATCCCATAAACACCACAAAAACCCCAAAATTGACCATTTTTCTTAAAATCGTGTCATCGCGGGTTTTGCGGGTTTATGTATATATTGTTATGTGACTGAATTTTCTTATTTTCTTCAACATCTTTGATGGATTACAACATTATCAATCAAAGACAACCATTTCCAAACCATTTCACCCAAAATCTATCATAAAACAAGTAAAACGATCGCTTATATATAGAAACATGCTTTTTGAGACTAGTATTTCAAGGTTGGAAGGCCATTGATGCTCTTTCTTGGCCGTTGATGCTCTCCCATATCCCAATCTACGATCCTTTGCATTCTGGAAACATTACTCCATCAGCATCTTTCATCAAACTCCACCCCCTTCTTTCATAGAATCGCGCATATGAATGAGCAACAAGAGGAGAGGAGAGAGAAAATCTAATTCTACATCTTCTCCACTAGGTAGTCATTTTGCATTTAGAAAGCAGTGATGGAGAGTAGAAAAACCAAGAAATTGGCGAGTATGATCAGTTGGGTGGGTTGCTCTCAACCCCACTACCTCTCCTCCATCCAATCATTGTGGGGGGCGACGTGTTTGCTATGGAATGCCTCTCAACTCATCAAAACTCCAAGTAAAGATATCGCGGAATTCTTGAATCAAGGACACATAGTCCTTCCTTTCTTCTGAACTGAGCATGGACCCTAATTTAATTGGCCGTGAATCATTCATCATACCAAGGTTGTGAGCCCAATTACATCCGCATCCCTTATCCTCTCTTGAGTCTTTATTGGCTCATTCAAAGTCACTTGGTAGATATCCTCTATAGTGGACCCCTCATTGGAGCATCTAGCATATCAAACTCTGACGAAGATAAAGTAACTCTCTCACTCTGAGGAGATTCATGATAGGCATCTACTACTACATGTCTAGCACCTCGACCAAAGATCAATCGACCAGCGGTTATATCAACCTGACAATTTTCTTGTAAGATCCATGGCCTGCTTAGCAATACTTGATAGCTAGATCGCCCTGCAAACCCAATAACCCTGAAGTCCAGAATGCATTGTACATTGGCAACGGTCACATGGGCTTTAGTAATGCAACCTTTGGGTTGTCTTAAACTATCATTAGTCATTCGGAGGATTGTGGAGGCATCTTTTTTAATTTCTAATCCTAGTCTCTCCATCAATTCTGAACTCATAATGTTGATAGAGGATCCTGTGTCCACAATAGCATGGTCCACTAATATTCCATCAACATATGCTGCTACCTCGGATAATGCTTTTCAACATGCTCAAACCAATCATCTCTTACTCGTGCTATTCCTAAGGGCTCAACAATATACCCGGTGCATAAAATCTTCTTAAATTCCTTACGCACTCCTGGAGACAACTTAATCAACTGTAGCATATTTGCATCTAGCTTAACTTCGCAAAGAAAACTCGCTAAATCAAATTCATGATAGCTAGCAAGAGCTCACTTTTCTCGCCAGACCATTCTCTCCTTTGGTCTTTGAATCAGCTTTGGTGCTTCTTTCTTGGCTTTTGCTTTCTTCTTTGGCGACTCCTTATCCTTCTTGTGGTCAGCTTTACCATCTACGGCCTTGCGAGGTCCACCTTCCATATTGGGATTAAGGACTTGCATCCCCTTATCATCTCGCTTTGGGTTTTCCTCGATAGGTTTTGCCTTGGCTTTGGTGACTTCTTTACCCTTTTGACCTCTCGTAATAACCTATAGATTAGAAGCTTCATTGTCATTGACGGAAACAACTTCTATAAGGCTAAATCCACTACCATTAGGTAGCTCCTCTACCATAGCTTTCCCTCATTGTAATATTTGTTTTGGTCCTTCATCTTGCTGGAGATTATTCCCTTGCACTCAATGATTGACTATACCTAACTGTTTACTTCCTTGCTAGAGAGAGCTAATCTTACTCCAACAAGTACTAGCTAAATGGCTGGACTTCCCACATATGTCACATTTAATATTTGGACAATTCCTAGGGAAATGTTGGCCACCACACCACTTACAGCTGAACCTTGAGGACGCCTCTTCAAGGCATCGACTCCCTATCAAATTTTATTGCTTCTTAAGGAAATTGACATCAACGGCTATTTGTCTATATTGTTCGCTAATCATATCAGTATAGTGCTTCATCATATCCTTAACTTCGCTAAAGATGTTCGAGGCACTTGACTCATAGCCGTGATCATCTACTTGTCGTTCTATTGGCCTAACCCCTTGATTAGGGATTGACTGTTGATTCCCTAGAACAACTGTAGGATTTATTGTTGGGCTTCCAGATAGAAAATAGAAGAACACTCTAGCCATGGAGTATGTGGCATATCTTTGCTTGAGTTGTGGGAGAGAGAATGCTGCAATTGCTCTAAAGACCCTCATTTCACCATGATCAACCTTAATGTGAGCATTAAAAGCAACCAAACCACTATGGAGTTTCTTCTCAATCTCATGCATGTCGCATTGTTCCTCACGTACAACAATATTTTACTTTATATCCATGGCATCTCTAGCTTCTTTTGCTTTGGCTTTCTCATTTGCTTCAGGTGCTTAGCCTACATCTGCACCCCTCTTCTATTGCATGTCCTATTGCAAGCTCTACAACTACATAGTTGTAGAACAAGGATTGGTAGAGAATGAGACCCCCGCTATGCACAGCAAACTCTCCAGCCATGTGCCGAGGCACTTCCTGCCTTGCTTCAAGACCTGAGAGCTAAAGGGCATGAAAGTTTCGAACACACAATGAGAAACTCAAGCATTGATGGAGAAATTGCATTTTCTCTCTTATTCATAAGTATTTCTCTCACCCTATTTATTAAATAAATATGAAGTGATTGCATTTAAAAATTTAATACTCATCATTGGAGGGATTTTGTGTCAAATTACATGTATTTGCCAAAAAAAATGTTTTTCATGAACATTGCTTTCACATTTGCTTGTTATGACTTTTATGACTATATTAGAGTCATTCCATGTGCAAGGACACAGATTATTGTTCCATATGCAAGGACGCGGATTATCTTCACAAAGCATGATTTCTCTATATTAGAGTCTGATTATTAATTGAAAATTGAGTGAACACACAAGTTGCACAAGAGAGAAAATAGAGACAAGAGTGTATGATAAGAGAATGGGTATAATCCCCCCCATGCATGAGTAAGCAGCTCCCTCGTGCAAGCATTTATGGATTTGTATTTCTTAGCTTTTATGCTCAAAAATCGGGCTTTTTTTCTTCCCCTGAATAAATGACATGATTTTAGCTATTTATTTCTCTAACGCCTAACTAAAATAATCGTCTATCCCTTATGCTTTATACAAAGGTTATAACCATAATAAATAAACATGTGCATGTGGGGGATAATTTATTTGCATAACACCATCTAATAATCTGCTCGTTAAAATTATGAGACACATTAGTTCCATGTCATCTACGTGCCAGGCACAATGCAACAGGTGCTACACACACTGCTACGTGTAACAAGTCATTATTATGCAAAAAATAACCAAATGAAAATCCACAAACATAAACAAATAACATTTTTTAATAACAATTATCATGACAACTTGTGGGATGGATGGAGGCTTGATGGGTGAGAAAATGTGGAGATATTGAGGAGGACTTTGCAAAGGAGAAGAGAAATGGAGCCAATAAAGTCCATGATCCTAAGGACTTGTCCAAAGTATAGCTCCTAAGATAGAATCCTTAACAAGAGAAATCATGCTTTGTGAAGATAATCCGTGTCCTTGTACATGGAACGACTCTAATATCCGTGTCCTTACAATTCCACCCTTTCCACCAAGAAAGACAATATCACTTTTGACCCTTCAAGGAGCTTTAAGCGATTATCCACGTGTAAGGGAGACTTTTCACTTGAAATGCTTATCCCCATGGCCTATATTTAGCAAGCTCTTAAAACTAACGATTCTCTTTTGTAGCAAATCTCATGTTCTACCAATTTAAGAGTCACAATTTTTTATGGCTCTACAAAAGCATGTAAAGACACGCATGGATACTTTGGGAAGATTGACTACAACAAATAGAGCAATCCCAATTGCAAATGACTGCATGGAACTCCAGGTTTGAGATTTAATTGTATTGCAAATAGAGAACTATATGATACTTTTAATCTAGATATTATTAATAGTTTTAAAAAAATCTTGGATGCTAGGCATTCAAAAAGAGTTGAGTATAAAAGTAACTTTAGCCTAGTATAGTAATGGATTAGCTATTAATTTGAACATGTTAGTCCACCAAGAGAAGAAAGATTAAAGAATAGATTTTACACCCTCGTAAATTTACTTTGGTTAGACTTATGAAAATTCAATTGAAAGTTTTACCTAAACCTACTAAATTCCTACATTGTAAAGGAGTATAAACTCTAAATTGTGTCTTATTCTAAAGAAATTTAGTATGAACTTAGATTTTGCTCAAAATAAAACTTTTCACTAGTGAACACTCATTATTAAGAAAATCCTTTTGGGAAAAAAAATACTTGGTCTTTTAGATTTGTCATCATGCTAACCATCATTACATGCATCTAGTTTGTTAAACATAATTGTGCACAACTACACATTTATATCCATAAGGTTTTAAATTCAAGTTTTACTAATTTATTTTATTATCCCTTTACATAAATATTAGTTTTACATAACTATATTAAATAACTAATATGTTATTAGATTTTATTTTTACATCACTATGAAGTAAATTCATTAGATATTGATCACTTTATCTAGAGGACCTACACCTTTTTAGGCTACTATCATAAATTCCCTTGAAATTCGTCATGCTAGACAACCTCTTAAAGAAGACCATTTATCTATCTTCAAGTGTGGGAGATAATTGTTCAATCAAGCAATTCCACATAGCTTTTAAGATTATTTGGCATGATTATGTATGAAAAGAGGAGACCAAAACATTGAAAGGCATCCAAAGATTAGTAATTACTTTAGCTTTACAATTTACATTCAGATTGGGCATATCTCCTCATTCGCAGATCCATAAATATTTCCATGTTAGTTTATTAAAATCTTTTAAGGAAAACCCACCTATTACTCCAATTATAGAGTATTCACATTTCTTAGAAGGAGACACTAAAATCTTAATTTTTGAAGTTACACTTAACCACGAGGACTACCACAAGAACAAGTAATCAATACCATAGATATCTAGTTAAGTATTAAACCCATTCTATGGAAGAATCCCAATGGATTCAAAAGACTGCGCTAACTTCGACTTATGATAATCTAATGATTGCCTACCACTCACAATCACATTAGGATCCCTTGGGCACTGATTCGTGTCGTATGCGGCAATGTTTTGGAAAAATCCATGGAATCTTATTTTCATAGAAAATAGTGTAGATTCGCTGCATGAGGTAGCATTATCATGTGCTTGATCACCCATGTGGTTTTGTGTTTTTAACTATGGATGGTTGCTTTTAAACCCCCAGGCAATCTTATGGAAATTGCTAGAATTCACTATGAAAATAATGTGATTTTTATTTATTGTGGATTTTTTCTATTTGCCACATGATCCATGACTTGTACATGTGCACCATGTGATACTAGTCACATTATGCCCGGTAGAGAGATGCAAGGATACTAATGTGCTTTGTGTTGTGGTAAAGCAGATATTAGATAGAGTTATGCTGAATAAATATTTTAAGGAAGCACATTTTAATACGTGGAAGTTGAACGCTTCATAGCATGGAATTATTATATTTTTGAAGGCGCTCATTAGCGCAAGGATTTAGCATATTAAGATATTATTTTATTACAAAATCATTAGGATAGGCCACATTTATTTTACCAAAAGCACGTCATGCAAAAAAAAGAAAAAGCAATGAAAGCAAAAATATATATATACCTTCAATGTATTTTGAGCACAAAAGCTAATAAAAAATCTATAAATACATGCATGGGAGAGGTGCTCACCCATGTATAGGGGGAGATTGTACTCAATGATCTTGTGTTGTGTACTCTTGTTTGTATTTTCTTTCTTATTCAATTTGTGATTCTTTGAAATTTGGTTAATAACTTATTGTTGTATGGTGAAGGGCTACGATAGATGTCAAGGAGAGGACAAGAGAGAGAGAGAAAGAGAAGAGAGAATATTGTAGAAGAGAAAGAAGGAAGAGTGCAAAGGAGAGAGAAAGAGTGATGAGGAGAGAGAAATACAGGAATAGAGAGAAGCCATGAGAGCGAGGAGATAGAAGGTGAGATGAAAAAGACTTGTATTATTGACTAATGATGATAAATCAAAGTCTCTTACACCTAATATTGGTACGCAAATCGGATACTGTACGCTCGCGTACTGAATGCCGGAAGGTCCCCAAGAACAATAGAACTCTACTTTTTGCAAAAATTACAAGGTAAAAAGCATGAACGATAAGAGCAAGAGACCAATTGGGTGCAATCTCCCCCCATGCCTTGTGTGAGCGCTCCACAAAGCATGTATTTTATGTATTATTCATCTTCAAGCTCAAATAATAGCCCAAATTACAAAATAGCAAGCTTTTAGCTTTTGAGTTTGCTTTAACACAAAATAGGAATAAAGCTAATGGACGGTGCCCAAAGAGTCTGGCACGCCCAATACAATGTCCAAATAGAAATAACATAATCGTGCGCCCATGCGCATACAAAATAATAATAAATATCCGACGCCTTAATAAATAGGTGTGACAAAATATAGGCGCCATGCCTAAGGTATGCGCCCATCAAAATATAATCCATAAATCGAATACTCACTATCCTCCAATGCTTTCCTCCGCCACTGCTGCTATCTCTACACATCAACTGAAGCATTCACAATCGTTAGTAGAATAATACAATTAAACTGACAAAAGTGAATATCTAGCAGTCTTCAGCGACATAAATAAATCAATTGGTTAGAAATAAATCCTAACCTTAATTTATTACGAGTGCGCACTCTAAACTCATAAACGTTTATTAATTTAATATGCATTTTGCGGAATCACCTGCTATGGAATCACCCATGTACACACTAAATTAACGAAACGCCACTACAAGATATAGACCTTATACCGATGTTTAAAGCGACGAAAATACAAACAACAAAATTTGCCCCCGTCGTTGCAAAAAGCATCGTTATTGACGATGCCATAGAAACGTCGCTATTTGCGTCGCATATAGCGACGCAACCAGTGAATTTGCGATGCGTATAGCGAGGCCAATAGCGACGCGAGTAGTAAATTTGCGACGCAAATAGCGACGGTAACAGGGAAAAAAAATTTATGCACTGTGTGCTGTATGAGAGCCATACAAAATAGTTTCTGCACTACTGCATGCAAAACACTTGCAAACAAAAAGAATGTATACTAAAATCATAAAACTGATACATGAAATAAATACATGAACGCATAAAATGCGATTGGTACAATCATGAAAGGATATCACTAATACATAGAAAATGTCTACATAGATTAGGCGACTAAAAACTAAAGGTGTGTGAGCTCCAAGGATCCAAGGGCGAGCTATAAATCCTCGTCCCCCAAAAGCTCGTCCCGTCGCAAAGGAGCATCGAACGAATTCTGCAGAAAAAGAAACAACATATTAATCCACCATACACTAATGCATTCAAATATCTCATGGTAACTACGGACAAGAAAGATGAGTGACTTACAGGGCCGCTGCGTCTATACAATCGGTCGATCAATACATTGAGACCGTGCCTCTCTGCATATCGAGTCTCAAGGCCTTGCGAATCGCGATTTGTAATGGAGTGCTGCAAAGAAAAAAAAATGCTAACTGTTAGAAACATGATTGTCAGTACAAAGAATATTTCAAAAAAACAAACAAGCAAAACATAAGAGAAACTTACAAAGTCCTCCAAATATGTCCTGTGGCCACCACTCCCAAGATAATGGACCACTCCAGCCTCGAGTCGTGCCCTCGCCGCCTCCCGCTGCTGACTCCAACGTCCTGGCAAATCCGTAGCCTCCTCCCTCAGTCGGCGCCAGTCGTCTGCATCTAACCACTCGAGCTTTTTAGCCCCACTCTTGATTGCCTTGCGTGTGTCGGATCGTCTATGTGACATGTATGCACTCATGCAATCCATCATCTAGCCCGTAGAGAATCTATCTACTGCGGCTGGCACTGGAAACTCCTCGTGCAAGGATGCTACTATGTAGTCCTTGCTCCCCTCCGATATGTTCTTCCAATGATCCAGGACATTGTGGTGAAAAACTTGTTGGCACAACTCTCTCATGCGAGCCATCACCCTCCTCCCCTCATCATTCATGATGATGGCTCCTGACCTACTATCAACCAGGTATCCATAACCCCTAGGAGTCTGTCTAAGATGGGTCCTCTTCCATCTCCGTCCACACTCCTGGGCATATCCAGGAGACCCCTCTACATCCAGTGTGCCGACGGGGGTAACCTCTCTCGGAGTGGCACTCAAAGGGGTGCCACCAAAAAGGGTGCCACCTACTGACGGCTGCGCAAAAGCCGGAGTAACTGGAGTAGACGTCCCCACAGGTGTGACAAATCCTGGAGGTGATGCAGCTCCAGCTGAACGACGAGATGGAGACACCACATCCGTGTCTCCATAGCAGCACCCCCTGATCCCGATGTAGTCCCTCCCTCTGGCCCAAGTCGTGAGCGTCGAGATCATCTGCTCGAAGCTGAAGCATCCGATCGCGCTAAAGCAGATCTAGCAAAGCGCCTTGATGAAGAACGAGACAGCTCCTGGTCTGCCATCTCTCTGAATCTCGCGAGCTGGTCTGGAGACATGCGTGCCATCATGTCCTGAAACTCCTCATCGTTCATCCCTCAACTCATCCTGAAAATGTCACCTGCACAGATAAAAAATGGTGTTAGAATAATCAATTTAAACTATACAAAGCACAGTAATATAAATCATTTTTGAAAAATCCCTCTTAAAATGCATATCTTATGTACCTTTATGGAAAATCTAAACAACGAATTGAGTAATACAATTCTCCAAGAATGAAGTATTCTATGGTCCCATGTTAATCTTTTGACACAACTCTGCATACACTGGAATGTCGATAGACATGTCACCACAAAAGAACGAGTCTGCCTCGTTCTCAAAAAATTCTTGGACTACTATATTTCCATCATTGTTAGCCGATGCGGGCTCCAAGCTTGCGGTGGCCTCCACCCCTTGTAATATCGACCCCTCTATTTGCATATTATCTTCATCTATGCCCGAAACATCGCTTTGATCATATACTCTTGCACTTCGAGGAGTTGAAGGTATAACATACCACCATCGAGGTTGTCGGGGGTTTGGATAGAAGATTACATGTTCACAAACACGTACAAAGCGAGTTCAAACCATTGTGACATAAACCATGTCGTATTACAATTAGCAAGCAAATGACTCTATGCACATGTTCACAATGGGCCGGCAACACAAAGGTATCGTGCAAATCTGTCCATTTTTTTTTCAGAATCTATTTCGAGAAATCCAGATGGACCTCGTCGAACTGTTGCTCCAGCTCCTCCAAGTACCACTTTGAACCACTGCACATCGAATAGTATCATGGAGAAGCTACGGTAATCCACCGTAATAATACTTTGCAAGTTCCCAAAATACTCCATCTCATCCACAACCGTGTTCGGATCCATTGCTCGTCGCCGGCTCTCTTGCTCAAACCTTGCCATGACACCACAGTCCATTGTGGAGCGCATTTTGTCAATACGCTCCACGCGAAAATGCCGTCCGCGCGACCACGCTGCACTATATATTTTGTACTGTACATTGAAACACTCAAATTAGATGTCGCATATAAAATTTAGATACGATATATTCTAAAACCCTCATCACCTTTGGACTACATCCCCTCGAGAACTCCCACTCCTCCATTGAGACCTCTGTCCCTTCGCTGGATGCTGCGGTCAAGGCTCCATGCAACCATCGTGTTGACATAAACCGCGGCATCTCCTCCATGCCTTCGGGATATCGAATCGGTCGATGATGCATACTGCGTCGGAATTTAGCTCGCGCTTCCTCTCGATCTTGCCTTGCAATCTGGTACTTGGCGAGCCACGTCTCCATGGAGGCATGGTGCAACATACAAAAGCGATTCACCTTCTCTTCCATTGAGGCATCCATTCTTTTTTCTACCCCATTTCCAACCACCACATCTCCAGTCAGTCTATCATCGTCCTTCAGTGTCCATAGCATTTCATTGTCTGGTTCCACCGTTGGTAGCCATTGTGAGATATGCATTAACGCCTCTGACACCAATCAACCTTCCGCCATGCTACCTTCTGGACGAGCTCGTTGTCGCACAAAGCCTTTCAGGGTTTTCATGAAGCGCTCCAGGAAGAACATCCATCGCGTATGGACAGGTCCAGCAATCTCCACTTCATCCACAAGATGCACAAGAAGGTAAACTTGTATCGTGAGCATGCTAGTGGACAGGTATTTCTCAAAGAGACAGACCATCTCCACTGCTCCCCACCTCGCGGATTCAATAGAGGACGTCTTAATCTCTTTCTGTGAGATCCATTGCACCAAAGTCGACAACTTGTAAATGGCCCCGTAAATTTCTGGAGTAAGGCATCCTGCAATCGCGATCGGTAGGACAAACTGCCACAAATGAGAAAGCATTATGAATAATGGCCACTTTTCAAATTGCAAAATGCCCACGCTAATTACAATCCATTCTGTTCACAAACCTGACATATCTTATGCCAATCATGGGATTTTAGCCCCGACAATTGGTCATCTTTAGAAAATGCGGACCTGAGAGAACGCATCATACCCGTCGGAGTGCAGATAGACTTGATTACTTGCTTCACACTGCGCTCTTCTTTGGTTGACAAAACCCAAGGAACGCGAGGAAGCTGCACTCCCCCTTCAGCACTCGACTGCGGCCAAAGCGCCTCCATCTTACCTACCTCTTTCAAATCCATTCGTGACCCTATAGTGTCTCTCTTTCCTGTGATGTGGTCCCATAGCAAGCTGCCCACATTCTTGAAAATATGCATGGGATCCAACAAGTGGTTGACCTGTAAGTGGGTCCAATATGGCAACTCGTAGAAAACTGAGAACCGTCGCATTCCATTTGGATGTGATTCCGGCTTTACCATTTTCAGTTCGTACCAGCTTGCAGCGTTCATACGTGTTGAAGGTCGTCCAAGAAAACCTACCCTGAGTTCATGATCCTCTGGCAAGAAAGCGGCGTGTCCTTGATATACCATCTTCTTCATGGTTCGTGACCTTTGGGAGTCTAATTGTGGCCCATACAATGGACATGCATGATAACCTGAGGTAACCAGACCTATAAGGCGAGCCATGACCTACTGAATACTTGATTGAATGAAATAAAATATAGATATTACCAGCGAGAATGGAGGTCTGCTCACCTAAGCACTCTCCCAATCCCGGAAAGTCATGCATCGTCCACATGAGAATGGCTCGAATGTTGGCTGACTGCCAACCATCGCGCCTGCTCATATCTTGCACAATGACCCCCTCCTCCCACAAAATCTTAAGCTCATCGACTAATGGATGAAGATACACGTCCATATTTTTTACTTTGTAGCGGCCCGGGACGAGCAAGCTAAGGATGAGATGTCCTTTCTTCGTAGAAATCCATGGAGGGATGTTGTAGTTGACAAGCACTATAGGCCACACACTGTAAGAAGTCGAGCGCAGACCGAATGGGTTCACACCATCCATGGCGAGACCGAGCCGAAGATTCCTTGGCTCTCGTGCAAAGCCTGGGAAGGTAGAGTCAATGTGGTTCCATGCGCGCGAATCCGTTGATATTCGTTGAACTCCATCCATGGACCTATTCTGCACATGCCACGTTGTTAAGCTTGCCATGCCAGACGTGCGAAACATGTGGTTTATACGGGGGATGAGTGGAAAGTGTTTGAGAACTTTTTGAGGGATGGTTTGCCCTTGCAAGTCCTATCAATACCTGTGAGCACCACACTTTGGACATGTCTCCATAGTCTCGTATTCATCTCGAAACAGTATGCAGTCGTTGATACATGCATGGATGTTATTGTAGTCCATGCCAAGCTTCCATAAAACATGTCGTGCATCATCACGAGACTTAGGTATGGTATTTGCAGGTGGTAATATATGATATTTCAATAACCTGAAAAAAATCATAAAACACCTTGAAAAAGCACAAATGTTTGCAATAATACTGTTAAAAAAAAAATCAATGAAGCCTATATGCAAGGTACCTGAATAACTCAGTCACACTCGTATCGCTCCAACCGTATTTTGCTTGCACACTTAAGAGTGCAAGCAATGTCTTCAACCGAGATACTCGGCACCCATCATATAATGGTATGGATGCTTCCTCTCTAAGCGGGTCAGATGTCTCAACATCCATGGGAATCAATACATCGATCATTGCCTCCATCTTAGGCTCCAAGATTGTAGGTAGGTCGGGAAGGTTGTCTGTCTCCTCTGGCATTAACGGTATAGATGGGCCTTGCGAGTGGTGGATTGGCTCCTGCAATCCATCCATCGCACGTCCAGGAACTCTTCTAATTGGCCGCAAAGGGTGCACTCCCCCTTGGGTCGAGACATCACCCCCTGGATAGAAAATTTGCCAACAAGACCCAATCTTATTGTGTATGGTTTTCAATTAGCTTGCGACTACGATGCATGATTGATATTAACTTCAAATTACCATTTGCTAAAAATCCGCAATCGCCTGATCAATGATCTTAGATTGAAACTCGCCAAATCGTCGTACGTGTTCTATAGACAATCGGTGTTTTCGTCTAATTGCTAACTTGCATTGAGAGCAAGGACATGGGACACGCTGATTAAGATACGTCTCGCGATCTTGAACAATAAGACCTTCTTCGTTTTCCATCTTATCTACATTACAGCAAACGAGGCTTAAATGGATAGCTTTATGGAGATGTACGTCAAGTTGCAAGTTGACCATAAATCTTGCATTGTACATAGTAGTTGAGAGATTTTTTGATGTTATATCTCGGCCTTGTATCATGCTCAAGGATTTGTTTGTCCCGGTATAGATAATTATTCGTTATTGTAAAAAACTGCACTAGAGGGCTTTGAGTATAAGTAATCCATTTATGAGCATCATTGAGGATCTCTTAGTCTAATAACAAATCAGTCTCAACAAAAAGCATCTTAGAAATGTGGTTTTTTTGTCCTAGGATCGCGTATTAAAATTAATGCCATCTATGAAATTTATCAACTATAGTAATAAAATTTATTTCAATCAATTCTACTCATAGTCATAAGACCTGAGAGAAAATATCCTATACTCAATTTAAGGGATTCTTCTTCTATAACAATACTTTTGGGTTCATTTTGATGAAGTACCGTAATGACCATTAGCTAGGGTATCATTTTCTTTTAGTCCTTCCGTTGACTAGTTGGCATGATTTCTAATTTGTTATGCCTATAAAGTTAATACAAAAATAATGAATTATGCATATCACAATTAGATCCCCTACTTGGACATTATGAAGGACATGACCAATTTTAAGCCATCTTAAAGAGTCACCAATGTACGTGGCCCATGGCAAAGCACATTGCATACCATTATCGATAAGTCTATTGTCATGCATCTTAAATCTCCTAATTAGACTTTATAAACGGTATGACTAATTTTTAGCCCCCTTAAGGAGTCGATGTAATGGTACCCATAAAAAAAGTAAAGTGGATACCATTACCATAATCATGGATATGCTATCATTCCAATATATGTTATCTTTCTCTTTCTCTCCCTCTCCCTCCCTCTCTTTCTCTTTCTCTCGTATTTCCTCTCCCTCTCACAATATATCTTAACACTCTCCAAAAGAAAAAGGGAGAGGGAGAGAGAGAATGCACTCTCCCTCCCTCTCCCTCTCCCTCTCCCTCTCTTTCTCTTTCTCTCCCTCTCTCATTACCTTCCCCTCCCTCTCCCTCTCTTTCTCTCCCTCTCTCTCCCTCTCACTCTCTTTCTCTCTTTCTCTCTCATTTCCTCTCCTAAACAAGCAAAAAAGAAAGTGATTCAAACATTAAACAAGCAAGAGGGAGAGTGAGAGAGAGAATGCACTCTCCCTCCCTCCCTCTCCCTCTCTTTCTCTTTCTCTCCCTCTCTCATTTCCTTCCCCTCTCTCTCTTTCTCTCCCTCTCTTTCTCTCTTTCTCTCTCATTTCCTAAACAAGCAAAAAATAAAGTGATTTAAACATTAAACAAGCAAAAGGGAGAGGGAGAGAGACAATGCACTCTCCCTCTCTTTCTCTTTCTCTCCCTCTCTCATTTCCTTCCCCTCCCTCTCCCTCTCCCTCTCTTTCTCTCCCTCTCTTTCTCTCTCATTTCCTCTCCTAAACAAGCAAAAAATAAAGTGATTTAAACATTAAATAAGCAAAAGGGAGAGGGAGAGAGAGAATGCACTCTCCCTCCCTCTCCCTCTCTTTCTCTTTCTCTCCCTTTCTCATTTCCTCCCCCTCCCTCTCCCTCTCCCTCTCCCTCTCCCTCTCCCTCTCTTTCTCTTTCTCTTTCTCTTTCTCTTTCTCTCCCTCTCTCTCCCTCTCCCTCTCCCTCTCCCTCTCTTACTCTCTTGTTTCCTCTCCTAAACAAGCAAAAAAGAAAGTGATTTAAACATTAAACAAGCAAAAGGGAGAGGGAGAGAGAGAATGCACTCTCCCTCTCCCTCCCTCTCCCTCTCTTTCTCTTTCTCTCCCTCTCTCATTTCCTCCCCCTCCCTCTCCCTCTCCCTCTCCCTCTCTTTCTCTTTCTCTCCCTCTCTCTCCCTCTCCCTCTCTTTCTCTCTCATTTCCTCTCCTAAACAAGCAAAAGAGAGTGATTTAAACCTTAAACAAGCAAAAGAAAGAGAGAGGGAGATTCACCGATGAGATATGGCGAGCATGGGGCGGTCCTCTTTGCGATGAAGGCTCCTTCTCTCCTTCGCGAACAACGGCGGTGGCGGCGGCGGCAAGTCTTCTTCCTCTCCTTCTCTCACGACAGTCGCTCTCTCCCTCGCTCTCGCTCTCAAAACTCACAAGCCGCAAACGCGAAATGAAAACCGCGCTCGATTTCGGCCGCTTTTTTTCCCTATGGAGCGTCGCTATTTGCGTCGCATTTGTGATGCAAATAGCAATGTAAATAGCAACGCTATTAGCGACGCCAATAGCAACACCGCTATCCGCCGTCGCTAATCGGCATCCCTACTAGCTCAAATCCTTGTAGTGCACCCGAAAAGGACAGGCGTCCCCATCAACTTCTCGCACAAAGAATCCACTTTGTGTATGAGCCCAGGTCATCAAAGTTTACGGAATCCACCGTAAAACCTCACGGAATCCACCGTGGCATGGAATCCACCGTGAAATATGCCTCCTGGCATCATACCCCCGGGGTGGGATAGCAATTGATCTCAATTGCTATTAGCTCAATGTGGAGCTAACAGAGTGGGGAAAGCATTTAAGTCTCTAGCGTGCATCCATTGTGCTTCCTCTACAGGATGGTTCTTAAATTTAACTAGATATCTAGAATATCTTCGGCCAGTTCTAGTGGTCATAAAGTCAGTGTCTATGATAGCTTTAGGTTCAAGTATTTCAGTCTCTTCCTCTAACAAAGGTGGGTTTTCATAAACAGGGTGTACAGGTAATTGGCCTCTAAAGGGTCTTAATAAACTAATGTGAAATGTGTTGTGAATTTTCCAGTGAGGTGGTAATTCTAACTTGAATGCATTGTCATTAATTTTGTGAATGATCCTAAATGGTCCATAGAATCTAGGGGCTAATTTCACAACTGGGTGTCTATCTACACTTTGTAGTCTATGTTTTTCTATTCTCAACCAAACATAGTCATCAATTTTGAAATTCATTGCTTGTCTTTTCTTATTGGCTTGTTTGGTATATGATTGCTGGGCTTTGGCAATCATGTCTTTAACCTCATCAAAAATAGTATTATGCATACTAGCAATATCATCAGCACTCTGAATTCTATTTGACAAAGATGCAACAGGTGTAGATAATCTATAACCATAAATCACTTCAAATGGTGCTTTCTTTGTAGATGTGTGTGGTGTATTGTTATATGCAAACTGTAATAAATGCAAATGTGTGTCCCATGTCTGAGGTTTAGAGATAGTATATGCACGTAAGAGATCTAGAATAGTGCTATTAGTGGCTTCTATTTGTCCATTAGTTTCAGGATGAAATGCAGATGAGAAATCAATCTTTGTGCCTTGGTTAGCAAATAGAGTAATCCAAAAGTTGTTACAAAATCTAGAATCACGATAAAAAATAATAACTTTTGGCAATCCATGGTTAGTGAAAACAGTTTTCAAAAACAATTGTGCTGCTTGTGATGCTGTTAAAGTTTTCTTACATGGAATGAAATATGCTTGTTTACTAAACCTATCTACTACTGTCCAAATCATATTATGGTTAGATTTAGTATTAGGTAAACCAGTAATAAAATCCATAGAAATTTGTTCCCATGGTCTAGATGGAATAGACAAAGGCATAAGTAATCCATACTGTTTACCATGATGTATCTTAACTCTTTGACAAATCAAACATTCAGAAACAAAGTTAGATACATCAATGTCCATATGCGGCCAATAAAAATCTTCAGTTAATGTACGTAAAGTAGATATGATACCTCTATGACCTTGATATGGGGGACAATGAATCTCATTCAAAACAAAAGATCTGAATGGAACTGTAACACACAATCTCTTTTCATAAAACATAAATCCATCATTATATGACAATGAATCAATAGGAATCAAGTTATTTTGAACTAATTTATTCCAATCAGCATGAAAAGTAATATCCTAATGATAAGTATCTTTCATAGCAATCAAAGAATCAAAAGATATAATAGAAATATTATGAATGGCAGGTCTTCTACTTAATGCATCAGCCACTACATTTTCTTTTCCGGGTTGGTATTGAATGATAGGATGAAAACTTTCAATAAAGGATGCCCATTTGATATGTCGGTCAAAGATTTGGGGTTGGCTAAGTAAATGTCTAATACTTTGCTGATCGGTCTTAATCATAAATTCTGAACCCATTAAGTAGTATTTCCACTGTCTTAATGCTTGTACAACAGCCAATAGTTCTTTGTCATATGTGGAATATTTCAGTTCAGAGGGTTTCAGCTTACAACTAGAATAGGCTATATGATGATTATCCTACATAAGTACAGCTCCTATTCCTGATCCACTAGCATCGGTCACTACTAGAAAGAATGGTCTATTAAAATCAGGCAACTGTAGGACAGGGGCATGGGTTAAGGCATGTTTCAATAAGTCAAAGGATTTATGTTGATTTTCGGACCAATGATAAACAATTCCTTTCTTCAGAAGTTTGGTTAATAGTAAAGCAAGTAAGGAAAAATTACGCACAAACTTCCTATAAAAACTAGCAAGACCAAGGAATGATCGTAACTCATGCACATTTTTTGGTACAGGCCAATTCAATATTGCATCTATTTTCTTAGGGTCAACTTTAATTCCATCAGATGATACAACATAACCTAAATACTCAATTTGTGTTTTAAAGAATTCACTCTTTTCAGGATTTGCATACAGTTGATTATCTTTTAGTAACTGAAAAACCAATGACAAATGCTCATAATGTTCTTCCTCATTTTGACTAAACACCAAAATATCATCAAAGAAGACAATTACACAATACTGATATTTCATAAATATACGGTTCATCATTCTACTAAACGTAGCAGGTGCATTAGTCAATCGAAATGGCATCACTAAAAATTCGTAATGATCAAACTGTGTCCTAAATGCAATCTTGAATATGTCTGACTTATCTAGTCTCACCTGATGATAACCAGACTTAAGGTCTATTTTATTAAATATAGCAGAGCCTTGCAGTTTGTCCATAAGGTCATCAACTCTAGGAATGGGATACCTATTCTTTACAGTGATCTTATTTAAAGCTCGATAGTCAATGCACATACGATAGGTATTATTATTTTTCTTGACTAACAGAACAGGTGCACCAAATGGAGAACTACTAGGTCTAATCAATCCTCTATTTAGTAATTCCTCAACTTGACTCTGAATTTCTTTTTGCTCTATCTGGTTATGCCTATATGGTGCTTTGCAAGGTGGTTGTGTACCAGGAATCAAATCTATTTTATGGTCTTCTGGACGTGAAGGAGGTAAACCAGGTGGTAGGTCTTCGGCAAAACAGTCCTTAAAATGTGCAAGAAATTCTTTATACCTAGGATGCATATGATTTTCTTTTACTTGCAATTCATTCACCCAAATGAGATAGGATTTACAACTCTTGCGTAATGCACGTTTAGCTTGAGTATGCGAAAGCAGTGGAAAAACATTAGATGCATGCATACCATACAATGTAATAGGTTTTCCTTGAAATTTAATATTAATTGAATGTGTGGAATAATCTATATCTGGGTTATGCTGGTGATGCCAAGGCATACCTAAAATAATGTCCCTCGACTGTAATGGAACAACTAGAAAATTTCTTCTTTCTGTGTATTGACCAATTTGAATCTCTAAGTCTTGCACTTCCTGTGTACCATTATACCTAGTGCCTAAGAATGCTACTTTGATGCGATAATGCGTAGGTACAGTCTGTAACTTCAATTCCTTAACTAGCTTTGCTGAAATAAAATCATGAGTACTACCGTCATCATGCAAAATAATCTTTTCCTTTCCATGCACCAAACATTTCATAGTCAATAAAGAATGTGGAGTTGGCATACCTGGTAAAGTATCCGAAGGAGTAGTAATGTCGTCCTCATCTTCTGTAAAATCAGGCATATCTTCATGTTCTTCATCGTCCATTGCTCCAAGGTAGTTGATATGGGCAAGTGGCTTCTTCGAATGGCAATTTGCTGCTAGATGTCTATAGGCTTGGCTTTGGTTACATTGTTTGCAATGGCGGGAAGTCTAGGGACATTAGGATTTGGCTGTGGAATAGGCTTAGGGTTTTGATTGACATTGGATGGTAAAGCGGGTGGTTTTGCCCAATTTTTACGGAAAGATGATGAAGAGAAACGACCTGGATTAAATCTTCTAAAATTGGAATTGAATTGCTTAGATCCATAGTTACCATTGGCTTGGAATTGCTGTGGACATCTGTCTCTACCTCGCAACTTGTCTTCAGTGTCGTGAGCTAGTGAAATGGCGTCTTCAAGAGTAGCAGGCTTGAACATGTTAACTTCAGCGTAGTAATGCCCAAGGAGTCCAGACATATACTTGTGCTTGTGTGTCGCTTCAGGTACGTCTTCAAGCATGCATAACTGGAGTAGTGCATTCCAAAAATGCTCTGTGTACTGAGGAATAGGCTCATGATCCCGTTGCTGAAGAAGATCCCATTGCTTAATGGCTTTCTCATGAAATTGTGGAGGAAGGAAATTCTGCATGAACTTCTTCTTGAAATTCTCCCAGGTAGCGGGACAATCTATACTCTTGCGTACTACAGTCCACCAAAGAGATGCTCTGTCCACTAAATGATTAGTGACACACTTGATTTTATCTTTTTCTACATAGGTTTCCTCATGGAAATAGTCGTCAAACTGACTAATGAATGCAAGAACAGTTTTTCCCTCTCGTATGCCATTGAAAGTACGGAATTTGAAACTTCTTTTACTTATCTTTGATTCCTTGCGAATGGTTTGAGCTTCGAGAGTCGCGTCGATGGTACGTCGAATAAGATCTTCAGATTGAGGTTCTTCTTTGTCGGTAGACATTCTTTGTAAATTTGCCAATTGAACTTGCAATGCTTGCTTAGCCCGTCGTTCTTCATCCAATTGCATCATAATTAAGTCCAACTTTTGCTCCATCATAGTTTCAGGTAGGTCGCCTTCAGCCATAAGATCATCCATATGTGGTTCCGTCATCCTGCAAAACTCAAAAGACCTTTCTCACTCAAAATCAAGTTAGCGAGATGAGTGTAGCTCAAGTTCGGGAATACAAGGCTTATGTATTTTTTAGTGTGGCTTTCACAATCTTTGGAAAATCTGTGTTTTATCCTTCTTCATATGCTGAAAATACTTCAGCAAACCTGCGTATGGGTAGAGTACCTTCCAATGAACAACTTTGCAGTTCAGAGTTTCTGCGCAGGAACAACCCTTCTATGAGTTTTGGATAGAAGTCAATTTTGACTCCAGTTGACTTGTCTGACTTGCACAGTACCAGACTAATGTGACTTGCAGAGTTTGTAAACTTGCAGAACTTAGTTGCTTTGTGGAACTTGCAGAACTTTGACTTGTTAGAACTTGCTAAACTTGACTAGTTGTGTGTGACTTGAAGTTTGTGATGACTTGGTTGATTAGAGCTTAAGTGATTAAGCTTGGTAGCTTAATCAACAGTCAACGACGAAAATCGTGGGGGGGGGGGGGGGGGGGAGGGGGGGCGTTTTTCAGTCAGCGGTGCAAAAATCGGAGATATCTTGATACCTCACGATGACGAATTGAAGCTTAAAGCTTCTCTTAAGCTTTCTAAGCTTTAAATTTTAAAGCTTGGAAGATATGAAAATGGTGACTTATCTCTCTGTTCTTCACGACTTGATGAAGAAGATGTAGGAGTGGTCCTCCACCTCTGCAGACCGGTCCCTCGTGATCCGATGATGGAAACAGGGGTTCTTGATCGCCAGAAATCTGCCTGTATCGACCGTTCCCGATGAGATTGACCGTAGAGCCCGATCGTTCTAGGAGCTCCGCCTTCGCACGAGATGGGTAGCGATTGGAAGCTCTTGATCTCAGCTTCGCTCTGATACCACTGGTACGCAGATCGGATGTTGTACACTCGCGTAGTGAATGCCGGAAGGTCCCCAAGAACAATAGAACTCTACTTTTTGCATAAATTACAAGGTAAAAAGCATGAACGACAAGAGCAAGAGACCAATTGGGTGCAATCTCCCCCCATGCCTTGTGTGAGCGCTCCACAAAGCATGTATTTTATGTATTATTCATCTTCAAGCTCAAATAATAGCCCAAATTACAAAATAGCAAGCTTTTAGCTTTTGAGTTTGCTTTAACACAAAATAGGAATAAAGCTAATGGATGATGCCCAAAGAGTCTGGCACGCCCAATACAATGTCCAAATAGAAATAACATAATCGTGCGCCCATGCGCATACAAAATAATAATAAATATCCGACGCCTTAATAAATAGGCATGACAAAATATAGGCACCATGCCTAAGGTATGCGCCCATCAAAATATAATCCATAAATCGAATACTCGCTATCCTCCAATGCTTTCCTCCACCACTGCTGCTATCTCTACACATCAACTGAAGCATTCACAATCGTTAGTAGAATAATACAATTAAACCGACAAAAGTGAATACCTAGCAGTCTTCAGCTACATAAATAAATCAACTGGTTAGAAATAAATCCTAACGTTAATTTATTACGAGTGCGCACTCTAAACTCATAAACGTTTATTAATTTAATATGCATTTTGCGAAATCACCCACTATGGAATCACCCATGTACACACTAAATTAATGAAATGCCCGAAAATGACAAGCGTCCCCATCAACTTCTCGCACAAAGAATCCACTTTGTGTATGAGCCCCGGTCATCAAAGTTTACGGAATCCACCGTAAAACCTCACAGAATCCACCGTGGCACGGAATCCACTGTGAAATATGCCTCCTGGCATCAGATATAGCGACCAGTGTAGCCAATACCTTTTTCGATTATTTAATTTCACTCTCTCACATTCTATCCCTACTTGAAGGTCTTTTCCTCAAAAATAAATTGGGACTTATTACAAGATATGGGATAAGAGCAAAACAGAGTACTACTCTACTATAGCCATTACAAGGGAATTATTCAGTGGAATTCCAATAGTCTTGAGTGAATAAAGGGTCTATGATCAAGTACTCCATATGTATATGAATTTGTAATGATAAAATCCAAGTCTTGATCAAAATTATATGATGATGTGAGAGCTACAGACAAAGGACAACATGTTGTCTACCACAAGACCTTCCTGTAGTAAATCTGAGAGAACTTTTTGTAGAGAACTCCAATCGGGGTTTTCTATATATTAAAATGAAACTCTTTTCAAGTGCTTTTAGCCTATGTATATCGCTAATTGTTGTCCATAATTCAAAATAAAATCTAGTTAAAAAATAGTGAGCTATATGTAGTTTGTTTGAGATAAAATAGGGCCATAGTTAGCTAGATTTTAGCCAAGTTTGCTTCCAAAAGATGAGAGAACTCTTCTATAATTGAAGCTGGCCTCCAAAAAGCCTCCTCAAGTGGTAAACCTTTCTATTTAATCAAATATTCCATGATGGACCTAGAACAAAGCTACTTTTCTCTTTGTCATATGACCTCCTCAGGGATGTATGGGATGATGCCTTCTTCATCCATGGGTGGAAGCTCCTCTATATAATCCATTGACAATCCCGCAAAGGTATTCAACTGACTCACATGGAAGACATTGTGAATCCTAGTAGATGAGAGTAGTACCAATCTATATGCCAAGTCACCCACTCTCTTCATGATCCTGTAGGGCTCATAAAATCTATGAGCTAGTTTGTTGCCAGATCCATCTTTGAGGATGGCATACCTAGACTTAGGCACCTTCAACGGCACCAAATCCCCTTCTTGAAACTCAATGTTTTACCTTTTCTCATCAGCATAGAGCTTCATCTAATCTTGGGCTTTCTTCAAGTTCACTTTACATTGCTAAAGTAAGGCCTGCATTCTGTCCAATTTTTCTTTACTCTAAGGGTTTATCTTGTCACTGAAGATGACCGTGGAAAGTGGGGCCTTGTAACCATACAAAGCCTCAAAAGGTAAAACTCCAATGCTGGGATGAGTGGAATTGTTATAGACAGATTCAGCCAAGTGCAACCATGAGTCCCAAGCATGCTGAACATCATGGCAAAAATATCTCAAGTAAGTTTTCAGCCACTTATTAACCCTCTCTGTCTGATCATCAGTCTGTGGTGCGTAATAACCTGTAGAAGGGACTAATTTAGTGCCCATAGAGCTAAACACCACCTACCAAAAGCTACGCATGAACTTTGTATCCCTGTCATGTACTATGATCTACAGTAATCCATATAATTTAAATACATACTCCATGAATTGGCTAGCTACTAGAGATGCAGTATATTTGATCTTTGTGGAAATAAAGTGGGCTTCCTTAGTAAGTTTGTCCACAACAATATATATGTTGTTCCAACCTTTCTTCATCTCACAGGTAAGCACATAATAAAATCCATAGTGATGTGTATCCATTTGCCTTTAGGGATAGGCAATGGCTGCAACAATCCTGCTAGTTTTAAGGTGTTGTCCTTGTTTTGTTGACATGGCACACAGCTAGAGACAAAAGTCTTGACATCCTTCCAAAGGGTCTTCTAGTGAGAACTTTTAGCAATCTTGTCATAGGTCTTTAATACACCCAAATGACTAGCTATAGGTGAGAAATGCATCTCCTACAATGATCTTTCATTTAAATGGGAAAGTGTATGGAATAGCAATCTTGCCATTAAACCATAGAAGACCATTTTTCATTTGAAATGGGGAGTTCTCTTAAAAAATGCCTTGCTGTACTTTTTGAAAAATAGGGCTAAAATCAACATCCAACAACTAGGCCTCTTGAAGCTCTTCTATCCAATCACTATGAAGTTCCATGATGGCTGAAACTTTACATGCCCACATTCTTGATAATGAGTCACCAACTACATTGTCTTTTCCCCATGTATATGTCATGTCAAAGTCATAATTCTACAATGTAGCTACCCACCTATGCTACTTAGAAGTGAGATTAGATTGGGAGAGGAAATACTTTAGGACTCTATGGTCACTTTTAACCTTGAATATATTGCCATACAAATAGTGATGCCATTTCTTTATTGCATGAAGAATGGCAAGCATCTCTTGGTCATACACATTCATTGCCATCTCTTTTTCAATAAGCTTGCATCACTCAAATGCTATGACCCCATGCTCCTGTAACAATATAGCACCTATACCTCTTCCACTGGCATCACACTGTATGGCAAACTCCTTGGAGAAGTCTAGGCAAACCAAGATAGGAGTAGAAGTGAGCAATTCCTTTAATTGATTAAAACTTTATGTGCAATGGCATCCCAAAAGAAGGTCTCCTTTATCAGTCAAAGGAGCCACAATAGTTGCATAATGTTTGATAAATCTATGATAAAATGAAGACAGACCAAGAAATCCTCTATGTGAAGTGGTATTTGTAGGTGTAGGCCAATCTCTAATACACTGCACCTTCTTAGGATCAACCTTGATTTCCTCTTCACTGACGATATATCCTAGGTATTCCACCTTCGTCTGCATGAAAGAGTATTTTGTCTCCTTAGCAAAGAGTCTATGGTGCCTCAACACATTAAACATCTGCCTCATATGTGAAAGATGATCCTCCAATGATCTACTATAGATGAGTATATCATTGAAGAATGCCAATAAAAATCTGAAAAGAAATGGTTGAAGCATTTTATTTATCAAGCTTGGAAAAGAGTTTGGTGCATTAGTTAATCCAAACGGCATAACCAGAAAATGATAGAGTCCATGATCAATCTTGAATGCTATTTTGACCTCATCTCCCTCTCTCATACGAATTTGATGATAGCCCATTCTCAAATCCATCTTCGTGAATAACTTGGCCCCCTTGAGTTCATCTAGCAAATCATTTACTCTAGGAATGGGATACCTGCTCTTCACTATAATCTTATTAAGATCTTTGTAGTCTATGCACATCCTAAAAGATCCATCTTTCTTCTTAACCAATAACATAGGTGAAGCATACGGTGAAGAAGTAAGTTCTATGAATTTCATTTCCAACAGCTCCTTGATTTGCTTAGCAACCTCTTCTCTTTCACATCTAGATAATCTGTAGTGTGGCTTGTTCACGGGCTTTGAGTGTGGCTCCAAATCAATGGAATGATCAACCACTCTCTTACGAGGTAATGCTGTAACTGCTAGGATGAGCTATTGTTGTGACCTGGTGACATGGTCACCATTTTTTTGGGAAAATCCAAGATTTTGGATTTGAAACTAGTAGTTATTAGATCATGCTTATGCTTATAGGCATGCCTATGCATGTGTGTTGCCAATGCATATACATATGCATAGCATGTTGTGTATGTATAGATTATTGCATATGCATAGCCTATTATTTATGTATAGCTTATGCCATGGCTATGCATACACACACATATGCCCATAGGCCATACATACTCACATGTGTATACATAGGATATACATGCATATATACACATACATATGCATATGCTATGCATAGGCTTCATGTGGTAGTGGACATGGCTGCTGAAGTTGTTAGTGTTCTTAGGATTCTCGTGGTAAATTCTAATGGTGCTCATTCTCTTGGTAAGCTCTGGTAGTGAGAAGAAGGACGGAAGTATTGGGCTAATGTCATTGAAGAACTGATGGTACATTAATATTGGGAATCTTCAGTACCTGCAATTGAAAAACGTCTCGTGTGATCTCTCCCTAGGGAGTAGTGCTAGTCTTCTTATCGTGCACAAGACATATTTTGTTAGTTTGGGAGATGAATCGAACTCCAAGCAAGCCTAGAGTATTGTTCCGCACTTGAGGACCCACACAATAAATGGACTGTGGTGTAGATATTATGTGAGTGCACGTGCATACTTAGGTATTACTTAGTTAGAAGACTGTTAATCTAGTTCCTAATAGCGGTGTAGTCGATGAAGTAAGGGGTATAGTTAGATAGGAAAATTTGTCAATGCTAAGGAAAAGTATACATGAAAAGATTCTTGAGACACCATTACTGTCTTGGATAAGACATTATGGCATAGTTGAGTGTCTTGATATCCTAATTTTCTAGTAGCTTGCAACTACTTGCAGTGATTGAAGAAAATTGTGTCCTTCTCTGATGCCTTTTGCCTTGCTTTGCTGCTGCTGCTAACTGTGATGGCACTAAGATGGAGTATAGACGGAAATATGTGAGTGGCTCAGGATAACAGTTCTAATCATAGGCGAGATGAATTGCCTATGTATGACTTGCTCTTGATGTGCCCTGAACAATTATGGGGGGATGTACAAGGGGCTAGGGAATTAGGGACAGAGGCAACCGACGGAGGTCACCGGACATACCTAATTTGAGGATCCCTAGGTGCGGTGCTGTGATTGTGTGTGCATTTTCTATTTTTATTTTCTTTCTTTTTTTCTCTTTTTTCTTTCTTTTTCTTTTGCTCTTTTTTTCATTTTCTTTAAAGAATAATACAAATAATGCCATACAACAAGGCATTCAATCTTTCATGTAGGGTAGAGACATGTTGGGATCTAAGGGCTGAGAATGCTGAATACTACAGGATGATTGCATCATAAGCCTCAATTGTAAAGAATTTGATGAAGAGACGCACTTGAAATTCATGGTTAGCAACAGAGAGTTGAGATAGCAGGTGGAGTAAATTGATAGCTTCTTATTTTCGAATTTTTTCTCATGTACCCTTGGGATTTGCTGAGAGTCCTTGTCTTCAACCTTCTTGTAACCTTGAGCTCTATCCGATTTTTCCTTCATTGATGTTGTGTCAAGTATCATTTGATTATTTGCATTCCTTGATGAAAAATTCAGAGCTTATGTAATAGATTTCAACAAAATTTTAACTTGAAAACTTTTTGAGAATCTTATTAGTTAGTAAGTGGTTGCTTTGCTTACTCCCTACCTACACGAAAAATGTTGTAATGTTGGGAATCTTATCAGTTGGTAAGCGGTCGCTTCGCTTACTCCCTCCCTGCACAAAAAATGTTACAATGCTTCCCAGCATTGCAGGGATATCGATAGTGTGGTGTGCATATATTTTTGATTTTTTAGTTTCTTAGGTTTTTTTCTAAATGTGTAGATTTTGTTGTGTACAAAATTATAATATACAAGTGTTGTAACTTATGGTATAGGTGTAGTCTATGAAGATGTGAGCCATTGGTAGAAGTCAGGATTGTACTGAACTGTCGCATATTTGTCAAGATGTTGAGGCATTCTTTCTAATAGCTTTAAGTAGGCTATAACATCAAGATCATACCTCCTTGATTTAGTCTACTTGGGACATGTAACTCTTGTTCTGTGAGGATTTTGTCAAGCAAGGGAAGATCTAGAAGTGGTTTGGCTATAGGTACTCCGCATACAGTGGCAAGTACTTGAAGGGAAGTCAAAGCTACGTATGTAGGGTCGATTTAAGATTTCCATATAGCTCGTCATTGCTCAGAAATGGTCATGACTTGACTTCCAAGTTCAGTTGTTGATATTCTCATAGCATACCATGCTTACTCAAAGGAGCTACGACCTTCTCCTTTCTGTTTGAGTGCTGTTATTTTCTCATCAATTTGTTGGCCTAAGGTGTTCTTGAATATGGGGACCAAACAATGTTCCTCAGCCTCCTCGTTAGGGATGATTCTTAGAAGGTTGTCTAGGTGACCAGAGTAGTGTTCACTAAGATGTTCTTACTCTTCCGATGGTAATGGGTATTCTAGGAATTTGTCAAGTTCTTTAGGAAGAAATCCAACGTTAGCTTGAGCATAAATGCGAGCAAAAAATATGACTCAATCACTCAATTCCTTTTAAAGGCAAGCAGCTATTGGTCAGTTCTCTGTTTGAGCTATTTCGGCTACCATTTTTGTGACAGGTCTGAGTTGCAATGTAGGCTTCAACTGAGCTAGAGGCTTAGGTCGAGTTGAGCTTGACTTGGGAGCTAGTGGCTCACTACATGAGTTGTTAGGAGCTTGCTCCTTGGCAAAATTGGAGAGTTTAGTCGCAACTAGTTCATTAGTGCACTATTTCTTTGGCCATTTTTGCGAGGGATTTCTTCTTGAGCCTAGGTTTAAGTGCTTTGGAGGTTCTAGAGGTGTCAAGGATGTTTGTTGAGGTATCACTTCTGAGAGAGGATTGATAATAAGGACTTGCTCCTTGATGGATGTTGTCACGGCCGAGGGCTGTGATTGTCAGGGTTCCTGCTTGAAAGTAATAGGGTTTAGGTTCGCAGACTGGCTAATCAAGGCTAATTGCATGGTTACATCCTTAGTCTCATGAAGAGAGTTCTTGTTGGCACTAGGGTTTTTGGCTTGTGATGAGGACCAAGGTTTTGGTAGAAGAATAAAGTTAAAAGATTAGGTATGGCTCTTGATGATTCAAGCGTTCTTACTTTTGGGATGTTTCTAGTTTTTGTGCTCTGTAGCTTGTTATCAATCTTTGATCATTGAGTTTAGTTATGTGTAAGTGCATAGTGTGCTAGCAGGCTTTCAATCCTTTCCAAAACTTGTGAATCCTTAAAACAACTTGCATCACATTAAATAAACCAAAAAATGATGTCAAAGATTATGGTACTTGTTACTTGCTTTGCTTCTGAGCGTCTAGTCTTCCTAGCTCTAAAGCTTCAAGCTCTCCCTCGCCATATTCCAACTTCTATTTTCCTCAACTTTGGATTTTGAGCTTTTGGTTCACTATCTTCGCCTCAAGGTTTGCATGTGCCAAGGTGCAATCTAACCTATATGCCCTAGACCTTATGTATGCAAGAGGTGAATGTGTAGGTGTGTGGATACTAGGATGCCTATGTGGGTTAATGTGCATGTGTGTAGCTGTTGTATGTCCTAAGATGTGCTTAATTTTTGGTGCACTAGTGCGTAGTGAGGGCGTATATATACTTGCATGCATAAAAGTATCCTAAGTGTGCCTAATGGTAAAGTGAGTGCAACTAAGCTTAGTGTGCTCGGTTAGGGATAGATGTGGGCGTGACTAGGGAGTACTAAGAGTGTGTGACTAAGGTGTATGGAAGTGAGTAGGTGTGTTGTGTATGCACCATGCGTGTGTGTATGGATGCTTAGTGTGTACTACATGTGCCTAAGGTTGCAATTATCTACGTGCGTATGTGTATATGGGGTGTGAGGTGTATGCATGTCTAATATATGTGGGGTTATGGGATCTAAGTGTGTTCCTATGTGCATGTAAGTGTGAGTGCGTAGTGCGTAGTGCATGCAGGGTAAAAAATAGGAGACTCCCATGATTTTTAGTTTGTAGATAGTCGGGCTAATGTTTGGTTGATGAAAGGTAAAGAGTTTAGAAAATTGAGCAAATGTTATGAGAAAGCCTCATTTGGGGGCTATTTTTGGGTGAATTTTAAACTAAAATATGTAATTTTTTGTGTACATGGGCTATTTCTTGAGTTTTCAAGTCCAAAAATTTAGCTCAATGACCAAGAAAACCTCCAAAAAATAGCCTTTGGTCTAAAATTCGCCCCTAATTTTTACCATGAGTGCATGTTATGTGTCTATGTGCGTATAGTGAGCACTTACGTGTGTACGTAGATGTGTGGTGTGTCCTTGTGTATGCTTAAGTGCTTATGTGCATGGCTATGTGGTCTATGTGTGTCGTTATGTGTGCGAGGTGGGGTGTGTGTGTGTGTGTGTGTGTGTGTGTGTGTGTGTGTGTGTGTGTGTGTGTGTGTGTGTGTGTGTGTGTGTGTGTGTGTGTGTGTGTGGCATGTCGATGGGTGTATATATGTGTAGGTGAGTGTGATATGTGTGTGTACATGTGTAGGGAGTGTGTTTATATGCGTGTGTGAATACATGAGTCTAGGTGCATGTCACTATGTGCACGTATGTGTGCATCTAGTATAGCATGGTGCATGTGTATGTGTGTAACTAGGATAAGTGTAAGTTGTAGTGGATAGTGTATGTGTTATGTGTGGCCTATGTGCATGTGAAGTGCCTCTAGTCTAAGGGGTGTGTATGTGTGCAATGTGTGGTATATGGGTGTGTGTAAGTGTATGTGTGTAGAGTGTGGTGTGTGGGTGTGTTTAATGTGTGATGTGATGTACGTAGGTGTGAGCGTCTGTGGTGTGTGCGTCTATGTGGTGTGGTGTGTTTGTGAGAGAGAGATGTTGTGAGAGTGTGCGAGGTATGTGCACGTATGTGGTGGTGTGTGAGGTGTGTGTCTCACGAGTGGATGAAGTGTTCTGTGTGTCTAGTGTAAGGGATGTGTGGGTATGTGCATAGGATGTGTGCGTATGTATGTATAGTGTGCTTGAGTGTGGATGTGTGTGAGTCTAGTGTGTAACGTGCCTATGTGTGTGTAGGGTGTGTACATGAGTTATGTGTAGTATTCATAGCATAATGTGGAGGCTATGTGCACTTGGGTGGTGTACACGTAGGGAGTGTGTGTGTGGGGCTTACATATGTGAGTGTGAGGTACATGCATGTAGTATGTCTCGATGTGTGCTTATGTGTGTGTTTATGTGTGTGTATCTATGTGTCTATGTGTGTGTGTCACTATATGTGCAACTATGTGTGCTATGGGTATAGTTACATGCGTGTGTATGCCTAAACATGAGTGTGATGCATATGTGTGTTATGTGTGTGTGTGATGTCGTTCTATGTGTGTAGTGCGTGATTGTGTGTGTCACTATATGTGCAACTATGTGTGCTATGGGTATAGTTACATGTGTGTGTATGCCTAAACATGAGTCTGATGCATATGTGTGTTATGTGTGTGTGTGTCGTCGTTCTATGTGTATAGTGCGTGATTGTGTGGGGATGTGTAGTTATGTGAATGTTGGGAATGAGTTTGGTGTGTCTCATGTGGGTTGGATAGCCTGTGTGTGTGTTATGAAAGAGTGGGTGTGTATGGTGTGTAAGGGTGCGTGTGTGTGGGGTGCCTATGTGGATGCCTATGTGTGTCTAGTGTGAGAGTCTTGTGTGTGTATACGTGTGAATAGGGGAGGGGTGTGTATATGTGTGTCTACTTGTATTCATGTGCGTGCCTATATATGCACTTATGTGTGTGTGGTGGGTTTATGTGAATATGCACATGGCTATGTGCACGTGCGTGTGTATGTGTTGAGACCTACGTGTATGCGTCTATGTGTATGAGTTTATGTGCATGTGTGTGTGCCTATGTATTGTGTCTATGTGCATGAGTTTATGTGCATGTGTGTATGCTTATGTGTTGTGTCTACATGCAGTCATGTGTGGACATGTATGTGTGTGTGCACATATGGAAACCCACTCCACTTGTGCTCCCCACTCTCTTCCTCCTTATACAAGGGGAATTAAGGGGAGGAGGGTGGAATAGGCGTGCATACATGTGAACTATGTGTGTGTCTAATTTGTGCATGGGGTGTAGTGATGCATGTGTGCATGGATTTATGTGTGTGTATGTGTGTTTCTAGACGTGCATATAAATGTATGTCATGTGTGTCTATTAGTTGTGTACGCGTGTGTGTGGATGCATGTGTAGTGTCTCGATGAGCTTATCACTAGGTGGGGTGTGTGTGTCACGTGAGTGACACACCAAGGCTCCTTCTCCTGCTGCCACGCCCCATGGTCATCTCTGTTGAGTAGGTTGGATGTGGTTTGTGGAGAGAGAGAAGGGTGCCAATGTATGCATGCATGTGTGTTTTTATGTGTGTAGTGCATATGCAACCTATGTGCATGCATAGGGTGAATGCATGCGTGTGTGGGCATGTGCATTCGCCTCGCATCCCCCTCCCTGTGACCCTCTTGTCCAAGGGCAATTGTAGGGTGAGGTGCAAGGAGGTGGTGAAGCACATGCGTGTGCGAATTATGATTATGATTATTAGTTTTTAAAGCTTATTTTCTCTTATTTTTCTTTTTTCTTAAACTTTAATTTTAAATTAAACTAAATTTATCTACGTGTGTGTGCATTTAAGTGAGTAGTATGCATGCGTGTGCGCGTCTACGTGCGTGCGTGTGGGGAGTGTATGTGTTGTGTGTAATTGTGCATGTGTGTGTGTGTGTGCGTGTGTGTGTGTGTAGTTGTGTGGCTATGTGTGTGTGAATATGTTAGTGTGTGAGCGTGCGTGCGCTTTTACTGTATAGTGCATGTGTGCTATTGTGTGTGTGAAATGAGTGTGAATGGTGTGTGCGTGTAGTGTGTGAGGGGGGAAAGGGGTGAGTGCCTGTGGGTGAGAGGTGAGTGCATGTCTGTGTGTGTGTGTGTATTAATGTGGGTGGTGCATGTGTTGGTTACTGCAATGGTGGCTTGGCGGCATGGACGGAGGTGTGGGAGCTGCCACTCGTGGCGAAGGCTATCGAAGGTAGCTATAGTGGGAGAGGCAGCACCAAGGGCATCGGTGGTGTGTTGGGCAGATGAGCACAGGGGGATGATAAGGAGCTGAGCATGCGGCGACCAGTCGTGCATAGAGGAGCCAATGGGGCAAGGCTACAGTCAACAACATGCAGAGGAGGTGGACGATAGACACAAGAGATGAGGCAACGGTGGTGGATGACATCCTAGCAACGGACGTGCTAGTGGTGAGCCTACTGAACCCAAGGGCGGTGGGAGGCGCAATCTGAGGAGGGAGGGGAGGTTGGAGCTGACAAGGAGGTGGAGGAGGAGAGGACGATGGAGATGGTGGAGGAGGTGGAGGAGATGAGGAACTGACAGGTGACAAAGAAGGGGGGGGGAGCTAGGGTGTCCCCCTGCACAGCCTTCTTCTTCTCCACTTTTTTTATTTAAAAAAACCTATTCTTCTTCTTTTTCTTCTCTTCAGTCTTCTCAAGTTCTCCCACTTCTTCTTTTCTTTTTTTTTTCCCCTTTCGTCTACTTCTTTTTCTTTTTTATTTCTTTTTTTTGCTCCTTTTTCTTTTCTTTTCTCAAGCGACAACCCATTAAAAAATTGCCTATCCCATCATAGAAAAACATGTTTTTTAAAATAAATAATAAATAAAGAGTAAATGATAGAAAGAGATTAAATCTTTGTTCGCCAATGTGTTAATATCATTAAAAAAAACAAATCAAAATAAATCTACAACAATATGAAACCTATCTAAGCGTGTGCGTTTCGGAGTTGACGACTCCATACCCCTCCTATTCCACAACACAACAAATAGAAAAACCTAAAACTACTCCTCGTGTGTGTTTCGGAGTCAATACATAAATGTCTCTCCTATTTCGCCACAAGAGACCATGGGAGGGACTTCGTGGTCAACGTGCCCTTGGTCGTGTCAATGGAACCAAAATGTTGGGTGCCACACTCAGCGAGTTTGGACCATTCAAACACACTTCTATTGTTTCATGAGCTTCAACCACAAGAATCAACAACTACCTCTCATGTAGCCTCTCACACACGAATGCAAGCACTCGTTTGTAGTGAGAGCACCAAGCATACCCTTAACCATGAAGGATGCTTTGACACACTTCACGATCCATGAGACACTCCTTCATTCCTCTACCCTCTATATCCTTTGTCATACAATGAGAAAGCATGGGCAAGGTATGAGAGAGTACTTGAGAAGAGGAAAGGAGGCTTCACCCTCTTGGTTCCTCACCACACACTCTCACTCTCTTTCCTTCAATCTCTACCTCTCTCTCACTCTCTCTCTCACAATGACAAGAAGGCAAGAGAGCGAGTACAATAAGTTTGCACACATATGAATAGCTTGTTCCATTCATCCTTATCCTTTTTATACATGATTTCTAGGGTTAGGGTTTTCCCATCCCTCTTGGGCATCTAACCCATCTTTTGGGCCTTTTGACTGATCACCTCTTATTGCATGCTTTTCCTAAGGTAAGAATGAACTAGAACCTTTATGGTTTCATTGCAAGAGACTATTCTATCATTAAAAATTGCACAGGAGCATTCCCGGCTTGCCAATTTATATGATAAATCAATACAAATGTCATAATCACTTGATAATTTAAATGTGCTAACCTCTTGCACACATCATAGCAATTAATTAGTGATCCAAAAAATATGGTCCTTTTGGCTCCTATCTGCTTTGCGGTTAACAATATGTGTATGCCTAGCCTATGCATATAGCTTTTCATGTCCATATTCTATGCATATCCATGTTGAAGTATCTATATGTCTTATTACAAATGTTGATGTGGGTGGAGTCATCGTCTCAAAAACCTAACCTTGACAATGAGAGAGAGAGAGAGAGAGAGAGAATGGTAGAGGTAGAGGCTTTTTTAGAGCATCTTCTTATCCCAACCAAGCTTAATGAGTATATGACTAGCCCTTGGCCTTCTTGACCATAGACAGCCTCATAATCCCTAGTTTCTTTGATATCAGAGAGCCAGTTGTGCCAGTAATAGTAGCATTGCCTACTCAAGCTACAACTGCTCCATCGTCTCCACCGTGGGATCTATCTAGAAGTAGCAATCCCAAAAGACTAGTAGTAGCAATGGGTGAAAACATAAAGAGTGAGGTCATCGACGAGGTCGAGGAAAAGAATGTTTTAGACAATCTTCAGAGCCCCTCTCCATCGCTAGCCCAATAGGATAATGCCAAGCTACCAAAAGCCCAACAAAATGAAGAAAAACTAGGTGAAGCTATTTAGGGGCCATGTGTGTATTACAAATTGACTAATATGGGTGGGGTATTTCATGACAATGATGGAAAGAATGTTGTGACCTTCATTTGTTCCATAGTACATGCTAACTATAGGGGTTTCTTTAAATTCTTTGTAGACTAAGACCTGACTGCACTCTAGGGCAATCACTACACTATGGATGAGAAGTTTCATGTGTTGGGGGTAAAGGCGCCTCCGCCTAGTCGCCTGTGTATTACTACACTGACAGTCACCACCACTGCACATTGCAGGTGGCAGGCCCTCATCACCATCACTTTATTCTTTATTCTTTTAGTGATAGTTTGAATAAAGGAAGGCCCGGTCACACATTGTGACTATTGGAGTTCCCATTTCTTGTCTCTCTCTTTCTTGCTCTTGCTCTCCTGCCATAGCTCTCGTGTACAAGCTTCGATCCTTCTCACCTTTCAATTGGTATCAGAGCACAGCTTCCTTACTCTTGAGCTTGGCTCGTGGCATTCTTAGCTTCCCATTGACTCCCCACTTGCATTGGGTCTCCTTCCTGGGAGCCATAGCTCATTCTCTTGAGCTCCTATCACTCCCCGGCTTCCCGAGATTCTTCCCGGCCTATTGAGGCACCATCAAGGCATTGACATTGAGGTATTGCTTCATTATTTCAAAGATTTATCTCAGTCCACATGTCTAGGTAAATAGGGTTTTCACAGATTGTGGGCAGCCATAGCTCACACCTCTTGGAGCTTCCTTCACCTGGATCTTGCTTCTAGCCTATCAAAGCTTACTGAGGCTTGGTGTAGAACTTCTTTGGCCCCCATTTGTGCCCCCTTTGGACCCCATTGTTGACACATGGGACAACAGATCCCCTAGCCAGCTCACGTTTTTTTTGCGCCTGTTTCAAAATCTAGCCCAAAAATCACTCTTTTTGTCATATCTCGGGCATTCGGAACTTGATTCAGGCAAGGTAAGATTCTAAGTTGGGGTTTCGCCATGCTCCAGACGTGATGGTGATGTCCAATTTGCCAAATTCTGATGACAGAATATTATGCAATAGATTTCAGGTCTGAGACAGCATGTATTTGTTTACCTATGGCTTATGTGATGCTTCTACTGATGTCTATTGATACCGGATCACTTGTGGATGTTATGCCTCTTATGTCAGACACATTTAGAGCTGATTTAGCTCAGCCATTGACTGTTTTGAACAATCCCAGATCTGTCCAAAACAAGACAGCCACATGTTACTTCAATTTTATGCTTACAGGTCTTGGCATTTGATGTCCGATTATGCCCGGTTGGTGCCTATACATACGGGAATGTATGCCTATGGTTTGCCTATGGATTTGAGCTTGGATTGAGCACTGATTTGCTCAGTTTATAGAGGTTATATGCTGCTGGAAACTTCAGGGCTGAAGTTATTTATGCTATAGTTGGGTTATGCCTATTGGTCACGGGGTACTCCTGACTACTCGGTATGATGTCATGATGTATTTGGACTATGCCACATGTCTTGTTTATACTCCGGAATGCTTTTGAGCTAAGATTAGAGCTTGATTTGGGTTTGACTATCACTTCTTTGCAGCTAGCATTTCATCTATGACATGGTTTATGCCTATGCTACCCAGTACGGGTTATGATGTCTTGGTGAATGCTTTATGCAGCTAGCATTTCATCTATGACATGGTTTATGCCTATGCTACCCAGTACGGGTTATGATGTCTTGGTGAATGCTTTATGCTTTGGCTGTGGATGGTAGTTGTTTGAGCTCGTCTCGACATTCGTTTGAGTATTCCCTTGAGCAGTTGCACATTGACTTGGATTTTTCCGTTACGACTTGGCTTTTTCCATTACAACCTTGAATGCTATTGAGGCATTGTCTTGGTTATCTATCTTTGGTACTTTGACTTGGTTTGCTTGAGCTATTGAGCTCGTTTATTCGCATTTTGAGCCAATGGGAGCATCTTGTATGCTTGACCGACATTGAGCAAGAGGTTTATGCTATTTTGAGCATTTTGTAGATACTTGAGACCTTGGGATCTCTTACACTTAAATGTTGCATGGTTCATGAACTGATATCTTGGAGTTGCTTTTGACCTGAGCTTGGGCTTTGCACTCTAGTGAGCATACACCTACTGGTGTCAGGTCTTGCCAGTGTTATGTATACTTTGCTCTACTATCCAGGGGGTATACCTACTCACTGACGGATGCTTTGGTGACATGTTTGGTGTTGATTTATGCACGTTTATGGCTGGTCATGTCTTGGCTGTCATTTATTGACTTGGTGCAATGATTTGGTCAGCAATTGCCTCTCACAATACCCTGCTGTCATTTATTACAGCAAGCATATAACTCTGGACTGACATGGATTTTTCATGCTGAAATATTTTGAAATGATGTACTTTCACTAGTATTTGGTGGGCAACAGGTTCAGTTACACTTTTCTCGCCATTGTCTCCCAATTTTGGTGATTTTTTTGTCATTTTTTACCGTAAATAGCAAGCAGTTTTGAACTGTCTACAGTCTTCCAGCCTGCATTATGGTGAGTTCGTCCACTGATCATGTTATTTTCAACATCACTAAGCTTGATGATACGAATTACTCTTATTGGAAGAGCCAGATTTGGCAGGTATTGTTTTAGAAATCGTAGATTAAACCATTGAGGTTCAGCGGCAGGTAGCCGCTTGCAACTATGCCAGATGAGAAATGGTTTGAGCTTGATGAGTTATGCAAGTCCACTATTGTATTATCTCTCACAGAACAGGTTCATTACAATGTATTTGAGGAAGAACAGAGTGCATGGTAGTTGCGGGATAAAATCAAGAATCTCTATGACAAGAAAAGTCTAGCGAGTCAGATGTATTGGCTGAAGCAGCTTATGGATCTGCGTGCATGAAGGAGAATGTGACCATGTCTACTCACTTGAGCCAGTTCCATGCTATACTCAAGAACTTGACTTCGCAGGACATTACTTTTGCAGAGGATGTCACTCCTCTTTTCTTGCTTGGTACTCTTAATGAGTCATGGGATGTATTTCGCGCTGCATTATGTACCTCTACTGCTACCTTGAAATTATCTGATGTTGAGAGTGCTCTTCTGCAGGAAGAGGTTAACCGTAAGAATTTGGATGCCTCTCATGTGTTGCATGCTATGACAGTTAGAGGCAAGAATGATGGATATGGAAAGCATGGCAGTGGCAGTGGCCGTGGACGGGATTCTCAAAAATCTCGGTCTAAGTCTCGTGGGAAGTCACGTAGCAAATCCCGTGGCAGGAATGCAGATGTTACTTGTCACCATTGTGGGAAAAAGGGCCATATTAGGCCACAATGCCATGAACTGTGTAATGAAAGGCGCAAAGATAAGGGGAAAGACAAAGTGTAGGATAAGTCTTCTGATCGCAGCATAGTGCCTACAAAGTCCAGTGTTAAAATTGAAGAGATCAATGTTATGCAGCCTGAGGATGTTGATGATCATTATATCCTTGCAGCTTCTTCTAGTGCTTCGCACATGACAAAGATACACTCTATGTGACACCTTGCCGAGAGTGGTTTCATTCATACCGTACTGTTTCGGGTTCTGTGCGCTTGGGTGATGACATTTCTCTTGATATTGTGGGCATTGGTGATGTTAGGCTGCAGTTTCCTTCTGGCAGTAGTTTTGTTATGCAAGATGTACATCATGTACTTGCTTTGACACGCAATCTCATGTCAAGTGGACAGCTTGATGATGCAAGTTATCATGTATCTTTTGGAGACTCTGCATGGAAGATCACTCGTGGCAGACTTGTGATTGCGAGAGATGCCAAGGCTAGCAGCCTCTATCCCTTGATTGTATCTACTTCTTCCCTTGATCATGTTTTTTCTGTGGGTTCTATTCCACATCTATCTCTTTGGCATGCCCATTTGGTCCATATGTCTTTGAAGGGAATGAAAATGCTTTCTGGTTTGCAGTACTTACTGCCCCTTGATTATGCATGTTTTGATTCATGTGAGCATTGTCTTTATAGTAGTCAGACTAGGTCTACGCATGAGAAGTCTGGTAGGCCATGCATGAGTGAGCCCTTGGCATTGGTATATTTGAATGTCTATGGGCCCATGCCTTGTCAGTCTATGGGTGGTACAAAGTATTTTGTTATGTTCATAGATGATTTTTCATGGAAAGTTTGGGCTTATCCCATTAAGCTGAAATCCGATGTCTTGGCTGTGTTTCAGAGATGGCTTGCATTAGTTGAGAACCAGTTAGGATATAGGCTAAAATGCCTAAGAACAGATAATGGGGGTGAGTATGTCTCACGTGCTTTTGAGCAGTTATGTGATGAGAGGGGTATTAAGCGTCAATTGACCGCCCCCTACACCCCCCTCCCAGAATGGTTTGGTTGAGCGGATGAATAGAACCATCCATGAGCGTGTACGCAGTATGCTTAGCCATGCATGCCTACCACAGAGCTTTTGGGCTGATGCAGTTAGTACAGTTGTGCATGTCATAAGCAAATCACCCTCTAGTGGTTTGGATTTCCAGGTTATAGAGGAGGTATGGACTGGAAAACTTCCCTCTTATGCGCATCTCCGTGTCTTTGGATGTGAGGCATTTTGCCATGTGCCCAGGCACAAGAGAAGTAAGCTGAATCCTAAGAGTGTCAAATGCATTTTCCTTGGTCATGGGGATGCAGGCGAGATGGGTTACTATCTCTGGGGTCCGTAGGCACGGAAAGTCATCCGTAGTCATGATGTAGTCTTCCATGAAGACAAGATGCATCGGCAGCTTGAGAGAGTTGTTGAGATCCGCAGGGTTATATTTTAGGAGGAGCCGAGAGCTCCCGCATAGCCAGTTGGATAGCCTACCGTTGCAGCAGATGCTCATGGTCAGGGTGTTGGACAGGCAGCTGAGCAAGCAGTAGAGCCTGTCGTGAGACAATCTACTAGAGACAAATGTCCACCTAATAGATTTCAGCCCTCGATGCATTATGTCTTGGTTACAGATGCAGGAGAGCCTTTCACTTATGATGAGGCTATGTGTAGGGTGACAGACACTCCTGGGAAAGGGCTATGCAGTCTGAGATAAACTCCTTATGATGAGGTTATGCGCAGGGGTGACAATCACTCCTGGGAAAGGGCTATGCAGTCTGAGATAGACTCCTTACATAAGAATGACACTGAGGATTTGGTTTCCTTGCCTACATGCAAGAAGGCTTTGCCATGCAAGTGGGTGTACAAGCTGAAAAGTACCCCTGGACACCCCAAGCCGACATACAAGGCTAGATTAGTAGCAAAGGGTTTTAAGCAAAAGCATGGTGTGGACTTTGATGAGGTATTTTCTCCTACGGTTAAGATGACCACCCTACGCTTAGTCTTGGCTTTGGTTGCTCAGCTTGACTTGGATTTATACCAGATGGATGTCAAGATATCTTTCTTACATGGGGACTTGCATGATGAGATTTATATGGAGCAGCCTAAGGACTTTCTAGAACCTGGCAGGGAGCACCTAGTGTGAAAATTGAAGAAAAGTCTTTATGGCTTGAAGCGGGCACCTAGGGAGTGGTATCATAAGTTTGATGCCTTTATGCAATCATAGGGTTACAACAGGAGTGCTATGGATCCATGTCTTTACACGAAGAAAGCCCGTGATGGTTCTTTATTGATTTTGGTACTCTATGTTGGATGATTTGTTGATAGCAGGGAAAGCTCATGATGAGCTAGATGCTCTTAAGGCTCAGCTCAAGAAGAGCTTTGAGATGAAAGATCTAGGACAGGCCTCTCACATACTTGGTATGCTCATTAGACGTGACATGCATCAGGGACTCCTCTACTTGTCACAGAGGGAGTACATTCATAAAGTCCTTGAGTGTTTCCGCATGCAGGACGTAAAGCCTATTGGCTGTCCATTGCCTTCTTATGTGAAGGTCTCACACGCTGATTGTCCGCAAACAGATGAGCAGAGGGCCGAGATGGCCAAGATTCCCTATGCATCCGCAATGGGCAGTCTTATGTATGCCATGATAGCCACTCGTCCAGATATTGCCTTTGTAGTTGGTGTTGTGGCACGCTAAATGGCTACACTTGGCAAGACGCATTGGGATGCCGTGAAGGGTATCATGAGGTACCTGAAGGGCACTGCAAATATGTGCATATGCTATGGTATCCAAGATACAGGAGTCATGGGGTACACTGACTCTAATTATGCAGGACATGCAGATAGTAGGAAGTCCACTTCCGGCTATGTATTCACCTATGCTGGAGGTGCTGTTTCTTGGATGTCCAAGGTGCAGAAATGCACGGCCCTTTCTATTATAGAGGCCGAGTATGTTGCAACCATTGAGGCTTGCAAGGAGGCCATTTGGTTGGGTAGTTTGGTTGCTGACCTTGGTGTTGATGATATCCCTACACTGCATTCAGATTCTATGAGTGCTATTTAGTTAGCCAAGAATTCGGTCGATGAAACACATTGACGTGAGGTATCACTTCATACGTGGGGTCGTTGAGGACAAGTCTGTTGACCTTTTTAAGATCTCGACTGACCAAAATCCTGCAGATTTGCTCACGAAAAGCCTCTCTATAGAGCGCTTTGCCTTCCTCAGGAGGTTGATGGGCATGGGATGAGATGACGTCTTTCCTCATCTTGTTGTACATGTGTACATGTTGTACTATCTTTTTTTTCTCTTTTCACTCCTCACTAGGCAGATTCGCCTTTAAGTGGGAGGTTGTTGGGGGTAAAGGCACCTCCGCCTAGCTACCTCTATATTACTACACTGACAGTCACCGCCGTTGCACACTGCAGGTGGCGGGCACCTGTCTCCATCACTTTATTCTTTATTCTTTTAGTGACAGTTTGAATAAAGGAAGGCTCGGTCACACATTGTGACTGTTGGAGTTTCCATTTCTTGTCTCTCTCTTTCTTGCTTTTGCTCTCCTACCATAGCTCTCGAGTGGAAGCTTCGATCCTTCTCACCTTTCATCATGATCCCTTGCATTTGAGGTTCATAGGCTACTAGGCATGAGAGAGGATTTAAAAAGTGATTGATAATAAAAGGTCAATGGTTAAAGCAAGAGTAGTAGAAAACACAAGAAGGTAAGAGCAAGGCTTGAATCCTACACCAAGGCCAATTATTATTACACTTGGTCTAGAGTGGGTTGAAGGACAAAGCAAGGTGGAGCATGGGGCCTTCAGCTCATAGTAGAGAGAGGTAGGACAACTCCAAATGGAGTGAAATTGCTTCTTTAGTTTCTATGTACTTAAATTTGTGGTTGAGGAATGCTAATACTTGTTATTTTTCATTTTGTAGTTGAGCATTGTGGATCAAAACCCCACTACCCATGAGATGGCCTATAAGCACCGTCATAAAAAGTTTGACACATGGATGCACTTATATGAGGAGGGCATCATCATGGAGCAAATGTGGTGCAATATCATGGTAAAAAGAAATTTTCAAGTTGTTTCTTTTGTCATACGTATTGGAACTTCTTAGTTATTTCTCTATTTGGATTCTCCTCATCTATAGAGGCAGTAATGCAATGAGGCCAATAGAGAGGAAGGAAGCAAAATAGGGGATTATGTAGAGGGTGAAGAGTAGGGCAATGAGGAGGGATGTGCGGAGGGCGATGAGGATGAGGATGAGTAGGATGATGAAAATGTCATTGAGGAGGGAGGGGATGATAATGATAGCTCTTCAAATGAGATATGGCTAAAATATATAGTATATTATGTAGCATGTTAAATATTACAAATCACAATAGGTGGCTTAAAAATCATAGCTTAAACATCTTGATTATACTTTTTATATATTTATAGTTACACGTGAAAAACTTGGTAATTCTTGTTCTTATTTTATATTATCATTGAACATTTTATTGACTTAAATTATATTATTATGTATAGTCTTTTATAAGTGGATTTGATTTATATAAATAATGAAAAGAGTTTTGAGAGGGTTTTAGGGAGCTAATATCCTTGGACATCATAAAAATCAGCTTTCAAAGTTTATTTTGGTTTATCTAGAGTTTATATTATCTTTTATTCTACGAAGTTATTTGGATTGTGTAGTGTGGTTGGGCTTTGTCTTGACAAAGTGGTGCTCAAGCATACATCTTGAAATGAGCAAGTGCATTCCAAGAGTTTGTAGTGCAAGGTACCGAGATTGTGTACAGTTTCCTATCGGAGTAATATAAAGAGTTTATTGTTTATATTCTTGTGAATCCTCGTGGTTAGTATCTTGACAAACCATCATCCCCCCCTCCCCCCCCTGGTGGCCCCCCTAACATTTGGTGAACCCAATGTGAAAAGACACATCCAAAATCAACAAGATGGAAGATCATGTGGATGCTCTTATGGCAAGAGATATCAGAGCTTTTATGAGGACTTAAGAAGCTATTAAACATGAAGAGGCTATGACCAAAGCCTTACAAGTGGACATAGCAAAGATAAAGATATTTGATGGAAGAAATATATTGTGCTTCTTGCATATTTATGTGGATAAGCTTGATATGGCCAATATTTTAGTGGATGAGATGTAATGATATTTTAGCAGAATTATTACTCAAGATATTTGAGCTAGAGTAACTGCAATTTATACAGAGCATAACCAGACTTGGGTGGAATTTAAGAAGGCCTTGAAAGATGAATATTTCCTTGAAGATATAGAGAGAGTGATAAAGATATATTTTTTGGAGTGGGTATCAAAAAGTTGCAAATGGGCTTTCTGCTCCTGAATTACCGAAGAGAGTTTGAATAGAGGTATGACTAGTTGAGCACTGTAGAGTAGCTTCTTTAGAGATAGAATTATTCTTTTCTTTTCTTGCAAGCTCTATGGATCCTCTGTTACAACTTGAGTTAAAGGAGACTTTTGAAAATGATGCTATAGAACAAGTGATAAAGATAGAGTGGGATGATGTATAGATAGCTGTCTAAAATAGTGAAGAGACATAGAAGAAGAGAACTAAATGCACCTAGAGCTCTTTCCAGTCTTTCATGGACAGAGCCTATGGAAAGGAAATTGTAGCTGGATTCACCAACAAGAAAGGATGTAATTGATGAGTTGGTCAAAACTATGTGGGACTTTTTGATCAAGCTATCTAAGCTTGAAGAGCCAAGAAGAGCTATAGCCTCTGCACCACCTAGAGAAGACTTTCTTCACTGATGCATTTGGTGCGACAATGTGGATCATAATCGGAGAGATTGCAAATCATAAATAGATGCCTTGCTCAAGAATCACATTTTTTAGAAGGAAGGAAAGATTCATGCTACAAAGACAGGGTTGCCCCTTTCTTCAATCTCTAAGAAGGGTGGAATGACAAAAAGTCTTGAGGATTTCGTAGTGCAAAATGCATATGATGCATCAACTTATAGGTTGCAGATAGAGAAGGTTCTAGACAATTTTGCTTCATGCATGAAAATAGATAATTGGTCTTATGCTCTATAGAGTATGGAAATGGGTAAAAGTCTAGAAATAAGATTTAATAGTGCAAGGAAAAATGACAGAGAAAAGACTAGTTGGGATTCTTCTATGGATTCCTATAGAGCGTATGTATATCTTGTAGAACAAGAAGACACATATGATAGTATTGAAGACAAGAGAAAGAGTGAAGATGAAAATAGCAACCCAATGACAATGAAGAGTGAAACAAGGGGGGGTGACTGGTATGATCCTGAGCGATCTACACCTTTTGCTAGTGCTAAATTTGAACATGTCATGAAGCAAGAGCCAAAGGAGTAGGAAAAGCATGAAGAGAAAAAGCAAAACGCCTTAACCAAATGTATTGTAGATACAATAGCAAAGAATGAGGGAGTATTTAAAGATATACAAGCTTTGTTTGAAGATCCAGATATACCAAAGACAGTGGGAGCACAAGCAAGATGTCATGACAGTAAGTACGGATGATGCAGATTTTGTAGATATAGATAAAACTATGGAAATTTAGGATGTAGAAGAATTGGATGATGCAGAGTTTGTAGATACAAATGAAACTATGAAATTATATGCAAATGATATGAAAGTTTAGGATGTAGAAGAATTGCATGATGTAGAGTTTATAGATACAGATGAAACTATGGAACTACATGCAAATGATATGAAAATTCAAGATGTAGAAGAACTGGATGAAGCAGAGTTTGTAAAAGCAGATGAAACTATGGAAGTACATGCAAAGACTCGGGATCCAAATGGGATTAATGCTTTTATTGATGATAATGATGTGTTGGTTGTTGATGATAAGATGTCAAAAAGTTTGTAAAAGGAATTGAAATGGAGGTTGTAAACTATCAGGATATATTCAAGATTACGATCCAAGTAAAATTACAAAGTATAGGATGTTACAAAGGTTTTGTTTCCATATGATTCTTGTGGGGCTCATAATGTTTTGGAGTGTAGTACAAATGGGCATATGCTTTTTGGATTGTCTGACCTTTGAATGTCTTATGATCCAAAAGGAAATACTTGGGCTAGTTGCATGCTCTTTTGGATGTCAGGAAGTTGGGGTTTTTGATTTCGATGGACATGTGGTTATATGCAGGAGACTTTGGGAGATCGTAATATGGATGTTTGATCCAAGAGAAAGTGCATGGATTGTATGTGTGGTTTCTTGGGTGATTATAATATGACCATTTGACCCAGGTGGAGATTATTGATATTTGCTACTGTAATATATAGTTTGGGGTAGATTTGATGATTTTAAAATCTATTCTAAATGAGAGAGGCTTGGTTGTAATAATATGGGTAATTATCAAAATATCATTAAGATATGTTAGAGAGAGAATGAGGGCTAGAAAAACCTAGTATCTATATTTACCAATCGAAAGGTGTAGGGGAAGGGGAAAGTTACTGCAACATTAGAGAGAACTGTGTATACATAAAAACAAAAGAGTTAGTGAATAGAGAGACAGTTTGTGAATGAGAGGAGGATGGCTCTTGCGAAATAAAATTAAGTGGGGTTAGAAGTATGATACCTAATGCCAGTTCAAGGGTAAGGAGGTGAATAATAAAGAAATATAGATTGTATGAGAGTAGGAGTTCTACAAAGATTGAAGAAAAAGCTCAAGCAATGAGTACCTGTGAGATATTTTGAGTAATCACAATGGCCCCTAAGCGAAGGAGCACTAGAGTTAGGAAAGGGATTATACACATTAGTGAAGTCTCATTTGCACCAACTTCTATTCAGGTGCCGTCAACTCCATTAACACTTTTATTATAATATTTAATGAGCTTTGAAGGTCATATGGATATATACTTTAAGTTTTGATTGATGTTTTTCTCTCCAAAGGACATAAATTGGCTTGATATTAAAAAATAAATCATGAGAATAGTTGAGGATATGCTTGTGCAATACATCTTGAGGAACTTTAGATCTCGAGAACAAGGGTCAATAAATTAAACCCAAAACAATGCACAAGTAGAGGATATTTTAAGAGAAACTAGAATAAATTAAATTATGAGATTACTTTCCATCTCTTGAGTATTTACTTCTCTCTAGGCAAGGATAGGTTGTGTATCACTTATATAAGAATAATTAGGCATTTAGCAAACGGGTCAAGGACTTATTAATATACTTAATCAAGGTAAGGTTTACGTGACTTAAGCTAGGGTTGACACAAGAAAACCCTAGGAAAGACATGATGAAATGAAAAGGCTTGAGCTGCGTTATTTGTCTTATGACCTAAGAATAGCATGTATCGCCTTGTGTGATTGCAATCTATAGAGAAGAATGTTGGCGATTGTATCTTCTTTGCAAAGTTCTCAAAGGATGTTGTATCGGTTTGTTGAGCTAGTTTTAAGATAAGGTGTATTGTTTTGGGAACGAGATGGTCTTCCTAGCCAAAGAATAAGTTGGTTGATTCTTATGGAACATTCCAAGTGATTGTGTGGTTGTTGTTATGGAAAAGGAAATGTTTGTATTTGTGGGGTTAGGATTTTGATTGAGTCTTAAAAGGATAAAAGGAAGGATTGCACTAGACCTCTCTCAAGGCTAGTTGCGAAACCCTCTACCAAGGGGGTAGATTTTACCGATTCGGAGAGCTTGGACCTTGTGAAATGGTCTCTCTGTAGGAAAGACGTTAGGTAGGAGGTGGTAAGGGTGCCAAGGGGGCTCTTGCTACTAAATTCCTTACACAGTTAGTAACCGCCTAACCCGTATGTGACCCAAGAAGAGCTCTTGGGAAACCCTAATACTAGTTAAGGCCTAAACCTTGGTGGGATTAAACCTTTGGGTTATTATTTCCATATGGGTAAAAAGAGAAATGGTAATACTTGAGGTATGGGATGGAAGAACAATTGTAATAAGAAGATTAATAAAGGAACTCTTTGGAACTATTTGACAAAGTATTGTTTTATTCTGTTTGAGTACTGTGATATAAATTATGTGAATGAACCTTTTGAACTAAATGGTTAATTAAGGAAACTATCTTTATGTGCTAAAACATAAATGTGATAGGTAAGTAGACAACTAAAGTACTCCATAGAGGGAAGCAGGAGGATGGATCCCCGACGGCTCCAATCCTAAGGTAGGGTGGTCTCAATTAGCCAAGAGCTTCTTTCAAGTAATGACATATAAGATTTATATTTTGATTCAATTATAAAATCAAGTAGAACCCTAACTTGTATCGTTTTAGGAGACCGGAGTGAGACTATGCCTTATGGGCAAAGGGGTCGATGTGCTATACTCCCCCCTGTTTCTCACTCTCTTTGAACCCTAGTCCAATACGAGTCCACTTTAGTTCGAGTATTTTGTGCAAAGTGGAAATTCAAGACCAATGCTAGAAGATTGTTAGGTGACCTTGACTATTTAAAGACCAGAACTATTTAAAGACCTTGACTATTTAAGGAACCTTCCCCTATGAAGTGGACTCAACGGAACCTTGGTGATAAACTTTGTGGCATTCTAATGAGGCTTGGACATTGTCGTTTAGGATATCTCTTGATGGGCCACAAAAACTGTGTCACTAAAGGGTCTTTTAGTCAGTTACATTACACGTGGTATCATAGCAAAAATGTTAAGACTAAGGCTAGTGCTATATGATCAGAGTGCAAATAAATTTAGTCATAACCTAGGCATGTTTTTATCTGAGATTAGTAATCATAAATTAAGATTGATTTTCTTAATTTTATTTTCTTCTATGCTAATGTACATTGGGTCTTTGGCAAAGTGATAAAACTTGGGGATACTTCCTAGTGTTTTAAGCTAAGCCAATTATTCAGAGACTTCAATCTAAACCCAAGAGGGGCAAGTGTTGGGGACAAGGTTTCCAAAACAAAGGATTGCATAGCTTCACGAAAAGAACCCTAGGTCAACCCTAGGCCAAGACAAGTGCAATTGGAAACTTTGTGCCTACAAATGGGAGAAACAACTCTAAGATGCTGTCATTGCAATGAGCTAGGTCGTTTTAGAAGGGAATGTCCTTACAATAAACCATGCTCTTGTAATAGTAGTTGAGGCAATGAATTGCCATAAGGTTTTTGAGCCACAATTGTGTGTAATTAGAGTAACAGAGTGGAATTGTGATGGGTACATAACCCACAAGTCCTAGATCCAGTAACAATTTACTAGAGGGATCAATGAACCCCAAGTGCATTAGAGATGAGGACATCTCGATTCCTCTAAGGGGAAGAGAATATAATGTCCTAAATCTTCTTGGACTTTTCTTTTCCCTCTCACTGTATGCAAACGTACATATTGGGCTTATGTCTCAAACTTCTCTATTTCTCCCACTGCGTGAAATACTCTCTCGGTCTTATTTGCCTTCATCCCTCCCTAACCGTGTACAAAAAGGACAACATTTAAACTTATGTTTCTCTCCCTTCAACTCAGTTGCTGGCTCAATACATCATCCTCATCATCATCGACCTCATGATTATCACGATCATCATCAACGTCATGATCATCACCCCGAGACCGAATTAGTTTACCATGCCACAGAGAGAAAGACCAGGACCACGCTAAAAATGTTGCTTATAATGGTGAGGAAAGGGGTATCACACCCCCTCCCCCAGCATTCTCCAAAGGCTTTATAAGCCTTATATCATAAGGCTTAGAGGCATATATTCTTACAAGATGGAGGCATTGAGAGAGAGAGAGAGAGAGAGAGAGAGAGAGAGAGAGAGAGAGAGAGAGAGAGAGAGAGAGAGAGAGAGAGAGAGAGAGAGAGAGAGAGAGAGAGAGAGAGAGAGAGAGAGAGAGAGAGAGAGAGAGAGAGAATGATAGAGGAGAGGGAGAAGAGAGAGATATAGGATAATAGAGAGTTAAGAAGTTTAGAGAGAGAGAGAGAGAGAGAGAGAGAGAGAATGATATTTTGTCAACCATGACATTAAGGTATATCATCATTTTTCTTGATAGAGGAGTAAGCAAGTGAATCATAATGAGAAAATTTGAGGCTACTATGTGTGTTAGTGAAGCTATAGGTGTTTGCCTTATACTTTAGCTACATAAATAGGTTCCTACATTAGGGCTAGACTATTGATGATATAGAATAATAAAATAGGAAAGGATGGATATTGTAATAATATGGGTAATTATCTAAATATCATTAAGATTTATTAGAGAGAGAACAAGGGCTAGAAAAATCTAGTATCTATATTTACTAATTGAAAGGTATAGGGGAAGGGGAGAGTTAGTACAACATTAGAGAGAATTGTGTATACATAGAAACAAAAGAGTTGGTGAATAGAGAGAGGTTTGTGAATGAGAGGACGATGGATCTTGGGAAACAAAATTGAGTGGGTTTAGAAGTATGATACCAAATGTTAGTTGAATGGTAAGGAGGTGAATAATAAAGAAAGATATATCGTACGAGAGTGGGGGTTCTACAAAGATTGAAGAAGAAGCTCAAGCAAGGAGTATATGTGAGATAATTTGAGTGATCACAATGGCCCCTAAGTGAAGAAGCACTAGAGTCATGCAAGTGATTACACACACTAGCAAAGTCCCATCTGCACCAACTTCTATTCAGGTGCAATCAAATCCATCAACACTTTTATTATAATATTTGATGAGTTTTGAAGGTCATATGGGTCCATAGTTTAAGCTTTGATTGATGATTTTTTTCCCCAAAGGGCATAAATTGACTTGATACTAAGAAAGCAATCATGAGAATGGTTGAGGATATGCTTGTGCAATACATCTTGGGGAACTTTAGATCTCGAGAACAAGGGCGAGTAAATTAAACCTAAAACAATGCACAAGTGGACAATATTTTAAGAGAAACTAGAACGAATTAAACTATGGGATTACTTTGCATCTCTTGAGTATTTACTTCTCTCTAGGCAAGGATAGGCTGTGTATCACTTAAAGTATAATTGCACCTTTAGTTAATAAGTCAAGAACTTATTAATACACTTAATCAAGGTAAGTTTTGTGTGATCTAAGCTAGGGTTGACACAAGAAAACCATAGGAAAGACATGATGAAATGAAAATGCTTGAGATGCGTTATTTAACGTGTGACCTAAGCATAGCATGTATTGCTCTATGTGATTGCATTCTATAGAGAAGTATGTTTGGGATTGTATCTTCGTTGCAAAGTGCTCAAAGGATGTTCTTTTGGTTTGTTGAATTGGTTTTAAGATAAGGCCTATTTTTTCGGAAATAGGTGGTCTTCCTAGCCAAAGAATAAGTTGGTTGATTCTTATGGAACATTCTAAGTGATTGTTTGGCTGATGTTATGGAAAAGGAAATGTTTGTATTTGTAAGATTAGGATTTTGATATTTGTAAGATTAGGATTTTGATTTAATCTTAAAAGGATAAAAAAAAGGATTGCACTAGACCTCCTGCAAGTCTAGTTGCAAAATTCTACACTAAGGGGATTGATTTTACCACTTTGGAGAGCTTGGACCACCCACGATTACGAAATGGTGTCTCTGTAGGGAAGATGTTAGGTAGGAAGTAGTAAGGGTTCTAGGGGAGGTCTGGCTAGTAAATTCCTTATACACTTATTAACTGCCTAATCCCTACATGACCCAAGAAGAACTCTTGGGAAGCCTCGATACTAGTTAAGAGCTAAATCTTGGTGGGATTAAACCTTCTGGTTATTATTTTCATATGGGCAAAAAGAGAAATGGTAATACTTTCGATATGGAATGGAAGAACAATTGTAATAAGAAGATGAATAAAGGAACTATTTGACAGAGGATTGTTTTACTTTGTTTGAGTCTTATGATATACATTACACAAATGAACCTAGTGACTTAAAAGGTGGCTTTCTAGGTACTTGCATAAACTGACTCACAAGACCAACATCGTAGCTCAAGTCTGGCCTTGTAATGGTCATGTAGATCAAACTCCCCACTATTCTCTTGAACATAGTAGGGTCTTCTATCTCATCCCCAACATCAGCACTCAACTTTACATTCTGCTCCAATGGGACTGAAAGTGGTTTGCATGCTGTCATACAATACTTGGACAACATATCCAAGCCATACTGTCTTTGGGATAGCCATATACCATCATCACATTTGATCACCTCAATGCCAAGGAAGTACCTTAGCTCACCTAAATCCTTCATCTCAAACTTCTTCTTCAAAAAGTCCTTGACTTTAGCAATCCCACTATCACTATCACCTGTAATAATCAAGTCATCCACATAGATGACTATGATGACCAAACCTGCATCTCCCTTTCTCACATAAAGTGAGTGATCAGCATTAGAAACATAGAAGCCAATATTGACAAGATACTCTCTGATCTTGTCAAACCATGCTCTAGGTGCTTGTTTGAGCCCGTAGAGCGCCTTCTTCAACCTGCACACATACGTGGGATGCTTTAAATCTTCATAACCTGCTGGCTGATCCATATACACTTCTTCCTGCAAATCACCATGCAAGAAGGCATTCTTCACATGCATTTGTTGCAACCTCCAACCTTTGGCTGCTGCCAAAGCAATCACACATCTGACAATTTCCATCCTAGCAACTGGACTGAAGGTTTCATCATAATCTATGCCATATGTATGGGCATAGGCTTTTGCAACCAGCCTAGCTTTGTACCTACTAATAGAACCATATGCATTGTGCTTAATCTTATAAACCCACTTACATCCAATAGCTTTCTTGCCCTTCAGCAATGATACTAGATTCCAAGTCTTATTGGCCTCTAATGCAGCCATCTCCTCATCCATTGTTGCATCCCAATGAGTATGACCAACATCATCCTTAAAACAACTGGGCTCAACATCCTCAACTAGTTTCACCATATAAGAATAATGGTGAGCTGCATAACCTTCAAAACCAAATCTTTTAACAAGGTATCTCACCTTTCTAGACCTGCGTACCACTGGATCACTCAATGGAGTCTTTGCATTGACACGTGCTCTCTGCACACCTGGAGTCCTCACTGAAGGAATGCCAAGCTCATCATCCAAGCTCTCTGAGCCACTGGAGTCTCCATCAAGAACTGCATCAATGCCATCTTACACTTTATTCTTTTCTTTGTCTTTACCTGTAGTGCTACTAGATGCACCTGAAGATGTAGAGCTACTCCTTAGTCTCCCAGACCAAGGACTACCAGATGATGTCTCTAGTCCACTAAGAGTCCGTGATTTTTGCTTTTCAGCCTGCACATGAGTGTCATGATCATCATCATCATCATCCAATGCATCACCACTAGATGCATACCAACTGCTCATTTCATCAAAGATGATATCCCTGCTCACTTTGAACTTACATGTGACAGGGTTATAATAGCGATACCCTTTCTGCTCTAAAGAGTATCCAATAAAGACACACTTTTCAGCCTTTGGATCCAGTTTCTTCTACAACTTATCTGGCACATGAACATACGCAATGCAGCCAAACACTTTCAAGTGAGATACATCAGGCTTCTTGCCAGTAAAGCATTCTTCAGGAGTCATACCATGAACTGCAGCTATGGGAGTTCTGTTCATAATATAAATAGCAGTATGAACAACCTCCGACCAAAAATGCTTAAGCATATTCTTTTCAGCCATCAAGGCACATGCAACTTCTGCAATATGTCTGTTTTTCCTTTCTGCAACCCTATTTTGCTGTGGGATATACCTGCATGTGAACTGTCTCTTTATCCCATGAGACCTCAGAAAATCACTGAACTCATTCGAGAGGTACTCTCCCCCTCCATTTGACCTCAAGCACTTTACTTTCAAGCCTATTTCTCTTTCAACTGCAGCCTTGAAAGTTCTAAAGTGCTCAAACGCTTCACTCTTTTCCTTCATAAAATATACCCACAGCTTTCTAGAATAATCATCAATGAATGTGACAAAGTATGAACTGCCTCCAAGAGATACATTTTGTGTAGGCCCCCAAATCTCTGTATGCACAACATCAAGGATATTTCTGCTTACATCTCTATCATGTGAAAAGGGTTGTCTTTCTTGCTTACAAAACTAACATGCTTCGCATACCTTATGAAATTCTGCAACTCTAAATGTAGGCAAACCTGTAACCAACCCTTTGGACCGCATTAATTTTAGCCTTTGTACATTTGCATGTCCAATGTGTTTGTGCCAAATTTCAATGTCTGCAACACCACCTTTTTCTTTAGCATACATAGCAGCATTCATAGTAGGAATTCCAGCATCCAGAGTAAACATACGTCCAACTCTACTTCCCTTTGCAACCTGTACTTGTCATTGAAGTCTTCTACAAAGCAACCCTTTGCATTAAATCTGACTTTCAGCCCTTGCTCTACTATCTGACCGACTGACACCAAATTATTTGTAATAGATGGCACATGTAATACATCTGAAAGACTCTACCATCATGCAAGGACAAGGGAACTTTTCCAACATGTGAAATTGGGTGGCATGAATCATCACCCATCTGCACATAACCTGCATTTTGCAAATCTTGCATCTCTCCAAACCATTCTGCATGGCTGGTCATATGATTGGATGCACGTGAATCAACATACCAAACATCATCATGTGTTCCCTTTCCTGTAATAGCATTCAGCATATGCTGCATAACAAACAGACGTTCATTTTTGTCTTCATTCTGTCGTGAAGACGATGCATAGTTTCCTTGCTGCAACTTACCACTGCAGATATCATCTTTCTTAGCATAACATTGGGCTGCAATATGACGTGTTTTGCCACAGTAGTGACACACAATACCAGAGTTGCTAGAACCTCTATTCTGCCATCCACCTCTTCCTCTAAAGCTCCCCCTGCCTCTAAAGTTACCACGACCTCTTGAAACCTGCATATCTCCAAATTGCTAATTCAATCTGTTTTGCTAGTTGTCACTACCACGTCCTGTACCACGACCTCTTGAGGAGAACCTGCCACGTCCCCTTCCTGAACTGGAGTAGAAAGCCTAGACCTGTTCACCACTTCTTTCAGATGTCTCACTCTGCATGTCGATCTCTTTAGTGATCATAAGGGAGACCAACTCATCGAAATCTGGAAATGGCTTTCTGACATTTACAGAAGTTACAAAAGACTTCCAAGCCCTTTCATTGTTAAGTCCACCCAAGGTAGATGACACCAAATCATCATCATCAGGCATTGCATCAATCGTTGGCAATGCATCTGCAATGCTCCTTACCTTCAGTGCATACTCATTGATAGACATCTTCCCTTTCTTCAATGTATTCAACTCTTGCTTGAGTTGAATCTTTCGTGCCTTTGTATTTACAGAAAACATACTTTCAAGTATGGTCCAAGTTATATATAAATTCTCTGCATTTCTAATATGTCCCAGCATATTATTGTCAATTAATGTAGACAACCAATACATTACCTTTTTATATTTTTCATTCCATTCCTTTTGTGCCTTTGTCTCTTCTGCAGTTGGAGGATCACTCACCTTTGGCTCCTTTTCTTCACCTGAAACAAACTCGTAGAGGCCTTTTCCAATAAGGAAGTTTGTGACACGGAACTTCCATGAAGGGTAGTTGTTCTTGTCAATCTTCTCAATGATGGGGCTTCCACTGTTCTCTGCCATTATCACAAAATTAATACTAACAATAAGCAAATTTCCTACAACCCTCAATCTGTAGTGCACAGCAATACACCAGACAGCCTTTTTCACTGTTTGCTCAACAATACATGCAATCTGCAACCAGTTTGGAGATAAACCTTGTGTTTACTCGCTGGTAAACACCTTTGAACTTACAGATCTGAAATCTATAACCTGTGCACCCACTTTTGGTCAATACAGTCGAAGTCACAATGTACCCTGAAACTGCTGTCCGCAACCTTGCGGCTCTAAAACGGGGCCTGAAATGGCCTCAGATCTCACGCACACCAAATCTCACTGCAATCTGAAATTTTTACTCGACCCTACTTCCAGTGCCTCCACAAGCACTATCCAAGAGAGAGAGGGGAAGAATGGAAGAGCTTCTTACCCGTGGCTTGCTTGCTCGAACCTTGCTTCTTCTCCTTCGCTTCAGCCTTCAAAATCAGCCTCTCTTAGTGGCGCGGCTCTGATACCATGTCAAGAATCGTGTGGTGGGGGGACTTGCTCAAGATGCTGCGCCGAACACACACAGAATGCACAAGGAGAAGCTCACTCAAGAGACAAGAAGAGAGATGGAGGCCAAAACTTTTTCTTGCTGGTTTCTTATTCTTCTTCCACACTCTTTACAATGTACACAAAGTATAGATAAGATTCAACATAAAGGAAAGTGGCCTACTAAGTCAAACAATGCATAACCGACTACACTAGTCGACTGGCGCTATAACTATGCCAACCGTAAATAGGTGTAACAACCTGAATATAATAAGTAATGAGTCAGTAGCCATGTGAGAGTCATAATGACCACCAACATGCTAAGTGTAGACATGTGGACCCATCTAACCAGGCAGTCCATCATCAATATGTGCATGTGTTGAGCTTGTCATCTCAACAGGAAGCAAGAGGATTGATCCTTGATGGGTTCAATCCTAAGGTAAGATTGTCTCACTTAGCCGAGAGCTTATTTCAAGTAACGATAGAAAGGATTTATATGATAGCCAACTTAGAAAATCAAGTAGAACCTTGACTTGTGTTGTTTTAGGAGACTGGTGCCGTGACATTGTGCGTCTACACAAGTAAAATCAAAGGTAGATAGATTTTGCAGATTTTTTATGACATTGAATTTGTTGATTTTGTAGAATATTTTTAGGATCGAAGGCTGTTACCATGTTTTCCATAGTACAGAGGAGCGAAAAATGGAAAAAAGAAAATAGCAAAAAAGGCACAGGATAAAAGCAGAAAAATGTGCCTTGACAGATAACCAGACCCTCGAAAATTTAAATGTTCGGGCAGGACCCTCAGAAAGTCTCAGTGTCGCCCCGAGACAACGAAAGAGTAAAAGGCGCACCATTAAATATGGAAGCGCTCCTGAATCCTTGTAAAAGAGCGCCAGGCTCGCTCCTGTGCAAATTGTACGCATTAGTTGGGAATAGGATAAAATTAGAGTGGGGGGGAATGGGAAAAAGGGCCTAGGCTATGGCCCGCCATGTAAAAGAGGGAAAAAGGGGATGACCGCCCAAAAGGGATTTAGGGTTTTGTATATAAAGTTGAAAAGTAAATGAGAAGCTCATTCTTTGGTGTGTGGAAAAAAGAGTCTTCTTCTCTCCTTCTTGCTTGTGTGTGCTCTTGAGAGAGGGAGTGTGAGAGTGTGAGGGAGTGAATGTGTGGGAGTGAGGGATCAAGAGGGTGAAGCTCTTCACCATCTCCCCTTCTCTTCTTCTCTTCTCTTGCGCGCACGGCTATGGAGGATGGAGCTTGGAGATGGAGGAGAATTGAGAATGCTTGAGCTAGCATCAAGAATCGTGGAGCTACCGGAGTGCAAGAGAGAGGAGGGTACTCGATCAAGCATCAAGGTAAGCTCACTACACTTGTAGGATTGACGGCGCGTCGGCTAGGTGAGAGATAGCCACTAGAACTCACTTGGAACGCTTGAAACAATAAGTGGTCTGTGGATCTTGGCGGTTGAGCGAAAGCTCCCACATTTTGGTTTTGTTGTCGGGACCAACGGATTCAAGCTTGAGCACTTGCGCACCTCATATCGAGCATCGAAGTAGGGGCTGCATCCCCGAAACGGAGCTTGAGATAGGTAGGAAGTTTGGGTGTTTTTTATCTTCAAAACAAGTAAGTATTTTGGGATATTTTGGTTGTGTGATGATTGGAAAACATGGAGAAATTAGTTCAGTTTCTTGCTTTTGATTCATGTTGTGTTTAGAGTAGGCCAATATTAGGAAATCACACGCGAGAGGCATAGGGTTTGCTGCTGTATAACAGGGAGAAAATCGAGAAAAACGAGTGGAAAATGGGGGAAATGCTCATTTGAATGTGTAAGAATCGCAAGGAGAGTGATCAATAACATCCGAGTAATGTCCAGCAGGGATATAAGTTCTTGGAGGGCAAGGAAATCCTCATTTGCAACCAGCTGAGAGAGAGAGAGAGAGAGAGCTTGGGTGACCCATTTCGATCAATCAGTGCGAGGAGTTATGTTGCTATCGGCGATCCCCAAGTATAAAGATATCTTCCCCATCACTCCAGCATCATTCCTGTTGAATCTTGTAGCCTACAATAATCAATACTGTAAGATTCTGGACGATTTTATGCTCAAAAGTGCATTCGAGTCGGTGAAATCGGACACCCAATTCAGTGTCTGATTCTCAAAATCGGACGTCCGATTTTGAGAATCAGACATTCAGACAACCATTCGATCGGACTAACTCGTCCGATTTTGGGACTTGGACCACTCAGACACTCGGACCATCCTGTCCAATCGGGCGCTTTGTCTGATCGAGGAAATCGGACCCACCCACTATTCGCTTTGTAGAATCGGACCCACGGATTAGGACACGTCAACAATCGGATCACCCTCCTGGTTCGATTGGACTACTTGTCCAATTTTGGAAAATTGGACACTTGACCCCTATCCAATTCTGAGAATCAGACAGCTTAAACTCGGACCCACCTGGTTCGATTCTGAGAATCGGACCACTGGTAAATCGGATGTTCGATTCTCAGAATTGGACACACCCTTAGGCAGAAAAAAGAAAATTTATCCCCACAACCAACTGGAAGTGCAACCCACTCCAAGACAACATAGTGAGTGCCTTGTAGGCAATTCTCGACATAGGAGTCACCACCAAGGGACAGGGGGACAGTGCTGGAGCACTCCTCAGCAACCAAACACGTTGAGAACGGAAATCCAATCGTAGGACTTGTGATCGACCCCCCAATGAACAGCAAGAAGTAGCGCAGACCCTAGAACCCGCTAGAATGGCGAGGACTTAAGCAACGAAGCTTATCAGGCCCGAGACGAGACAAGAGGGCATAAGCATATAGAGATTGATTGCTGCACTCACATTGAATTCCGCACTTGAAGTATACATAAGAAAGCTGAAAGCCTAATTGACCACAAGTGCACGAGAAACGACACACATTGAGTGATCATAAATTGAGGACTGTATTCAATAAGTCAAGGAACTCACTCAGATAAAACCGCTCAAGGAACCCACCAGCAGGAGAGAACCAAGACATAGACAAACCATCAAAGCGTAGAGTAGGACCAAGCAAGGAGCGCCAATGACGTGGTTCTCTCAAGTCTATTCAACCTGATCGACAGCTTAATGGAGCGTGAGAACTCGACCATGACGGAAGAGAGCTCAGACCATCGGTCTAATGAGGAGCTCGATTTGAACGTATTTTCAGATGCTATTCAGCACCAGCTGGTGAGCAGTTACGATGCGCACGCTCGGTATAAGCACCGTGGTAGGACAGCAGACGCAATCATCGCAAATCTAGAAGAGGAGAGAAGGCTAGCCCGCAAAGCATTGCAGGGCATAGCCGAGTACAATAGGGATCAACAGGCTAGGAGCCAAAGGCAAAGCATGGAGCTGCATGAGGTGCAGCAAGTGCTGAACTTGGCTAGCCAAAACCGAATGGACCATGAGAGAGCACTAGAGGGAGACTTGACATTGAGCAAGCTTCTCATGAAACGGCTGCTCAATAATACAACAATAGAGCAGAGTGCCACCGCACTAGCGATGTCATTGCTCGTAGGATTAGGGGCGAACCAAGGCTCAAAGAGCCAGGCCAAAATACCGATTGTTGCCAAGTAACTCGATAAGTACCAACCTCATGACGACCCATACAACTTTGTTGAGCAGTTTGAGCAAGTCTGCAAAGCCAACGACCAAACTCAACGCTCGCAAGCATTCGGGCTTTGCCTAGGCGACAAGGGTAGAACGTGGTATACAAGCCTAGATACTGTAGAGCGAGTCAACTTCAATGACCTCAAGGATCTCTTCGTCAAGAGTTTCGCCGAGCCCGAATACTCTGATAACCTTCTGGTATGCTTGATGAACATCAAGCAGAAAGAGAAGGAGGACATCCGCGACTATGTGACCCATGTGAGGAGCCTCTTCAGGAGAATCCCTCTGGACTGAAAGAGCAGTTTCGACTGTATTCATCATTGGAATTCGAGACGAGAAATTATATAAGGCTTTGGAAAGAAATTCAACACACACCACACCATGTCGGGACGCACCCCCCCCCCAATGACATCCCCCCCCAATGGCATCTCCCCCCTCCCTGCCCCCCCATGACATGACACGACGTGACGTGCCCCCCTCCCCTTAACACACACACCCACCCACTATGATGTCCCCCCCCCCTGCCCCATGACATGACACGACGCGACGTGCCCCCTCCCCTTAACACACACACCCACCCACCATGACGCCCCCCCCCGCCCCATGACATGACACGACACGATGTGCCCCCCTCCCCTTAACACACACACCCACCCACCATGACCCCCCCCCCCCCCCCAACACACACCACACCATGTCGCGACGTGCCCTCCCCCCCCTCCAAAATTCGGCCCCCCCTTCCCCCCATCTTCTCTTCTATTTTACTACCTTCTATTCGTTGTTGCAATAAAGCTGCTGCAAGAGATATCCTTTCATCTTAAACCACTTTACATCTTCTCTTTTATTCGTTTTTTCTGGAGTTGGTTATAAACAAAAATTGATAGTATGCCCTTCCATGTGTTCACACTCTTGATTTTATGAACTGTTCTTGGCTTTTGTGGAGGTGATTCTAGACAAACAATGATAGTATGCTTTATCATGTTTACACACTTATCTTGTCAACTTTTCTTTCCATCTCAAAAACAATGCGGGCTTGGATATGTTCTTTGAATATTTAGTTCTAGCCTTGATTGGAGTGAGTGTTTCAAAAAGGAACTCCAGGGGAAAAGCAGTTGATAACGAGCTTAATGAAAAGCTGTGATTCTCATTTCTTGCACCGACTTTGATACGTAAACGAATCATGGAGTACAAGTCTCCTTTTAGAAACCTTGAAGATGTATATGACAAAGAGGCACTGTCAAAGACGACGAGATGCGGTGGCTGGAGTGTTTGAGGAAGCCATCAGAGTCGATGATCAGCTGAAAGAGCAGAGCTCTAGGAGCTTAAATTTAGAGGAGACCAACTCGCGAAGCTCAGAGAGAACGTCAGCCTCTAGTGAGCGGTCAATCCCATCATGCCAAGATAAGGGGAAGGCCATCGAGATAGACCAAGGCTTGGCTAAGATCAAGATGGAATTAGCCAAGTTGCAAGACATGTTGAGACGACCAATGCATCCGCACGTCCAATACGTGTACTGTGGCGAAAACCACTTGCCGGCCGAGTGTCAAGACCCTAGGTCGAGACCTTGTGCTAACTGCGGTAGGTTCGGCCATGATGTCGCGCATTGTAGATTACCAAGAAGAATTCCATACTCACAACCCTACGGCCAACCTTACCTAGCAAATAGGCCGCAGCCATTCTTCGGAAGGGGAGCCTCATTGGCTCTTCCCGCGCCTAACGATATGAAACCAACCATCCCTAGAATGGACATAAACCCTACAGGCATTCCTAGACCGCCTGGTCCTTACGTGACCCACCCACCGAGCGACGCTCTAGTCCACTACGTGGAGGAGCCAAATGATGAAGAGATCTACATATACCCTTACGTCTCATGCGACGACGAGGGCAACACGATCCTCATGGATTATCGACCCGTGCCAGTGATGGCATAAGGACGAGGACAAGGTAGAGGCCTAGGAGGGCACCGCAGGATCCAGTCATTTGTTGGACTTGTGGTCACCTCGGTCATGTCTCCTCACGCTGCACTGAAAGAGAGCAGCAAAACAGAGACAAGGCTGACCAAAGCTACGCAGAGTGCGGAATCACCCATCTTTTCGTAGATTGCCCAAAGCAAAAGCCATCCTCTAGCTCAGTCAACTTGCCATTTGTCCCATGGGGGCTGTTTGGCGTCGAAAACCCCGATTGGGAGGCCACACCTATTCCATTCGGGTCATGACCCGAGCCCAAACGAAGCAGGCCGGCATCTCTCTGCCAGGACCTAGCAATCTTGATGCAACCTCAATAGGAAAGAAAAGCCGCATGTGGAAAAAGAAGAGATCAGAAGCTAAGGTCGCACTAAAGACTGAGAGTGCTACGACTCTGCCTGTTGGACAGAAGGTCTCAGACGCAAAGGCAAAGACTTCAGCCCCTAAGACGACTGAAAAGGGAAGCGCTAAGGTAGGGGAATACCCGCATCCGAAATGACAATTAGAGGCCATAGAAAAGGTGAAGGAATGGGTGAAGGAGGCTCAAGAGCATCTCAAGGACGCTGAGCCCATCATAGAGAACGAGATCGATGACCTCTCTAGCGTAAGCACGCCAATATCACTGCCTCAACCTAAGTCGGCAAAAGCAACTGCCGCCACAAGCAGTGCCGCTAAGACCAAGCCTTGGCGCGATAGAGCCGCAGATCAGCCGCGGCCATTGGCCCGGACAATCTAGGTTAGGGGAAGGATGAGTATCCAACAATCTCCTGACCACGCTAGTGACTACCCCTGTAACACTTAGCCTGGGAGATCTGCTTAAGCAGCATCCTACCCTATGGCAAGATCTTAAGCAGTGGGTCAAAGGGTCACAAGAGCATGTCACGACAGACCCTCAAGACCATGATGTAGAAACACAATTACCAAGTTTGACGCTGCACTCCGTACCTAAATCCTTGCACGTCAATGCCTTTTGGAAAGGCTCTGAGATGCACGCAGTCTTACCAGTCCTAGCCCTAGGTGACACAACAAGAAAGGGAATCGTAGACACAGGAGCTGGAGTTAGTGTGCTTAGCCATGCAGTGCTTCAGACTTGGGGAAACCCACCTATCAAAACTGCTAGGTTCAATGTCACGTTAGCAAATGGTATGAGAGTGAAGCCATTCAGGGTACATAAGAATTAGCCAGTGAAGATCGTGGGTGTCCAGTTCTCTGTTGACTTTATAGTCATGAAGGGAGTGGACTACGATATCCTATTAGGCCGACCCTGGATGTGCAACGCTCGAGTCATCGAAGATTGGGGTAATGGCTTGATCTTCCTTGGCAATAGAACGGATGCCGTAAGAATAGAGATGGACACTTGGAAGACCTCACCAGTTGACCTAGACGCCATCTCTGCAATGCTCAAGGGGAACACTCAGGTCAAGAAGCCCTATGGGCCCTTGACCAAGTATATCCCATGCCCAGAGGATGAGCGGGATTGGATGCACGTTCTCGCTACAATTGACCTGCCATTCTCAGATCATGAGGCATATGAGCAAGCCATCAAAACGATTGGCAAGTCTAACGAAGCACTCTCTACACCAGTCTGCATGATGGCAGGAAGCCTCCGTGGAAAGCCTAAGCCTATCACCTTCCACGTACCATCCAACAAAAGGGAACTCCAGGGGATACTGGAATACCTAACGAACCAGCTAGCTGGCAATCCAGCTGCAAATTCCAACCACTCCAGGATCTCTTAGAGGAATCCAAGTGGCAATGGACCAGGGTGCACGATTTAAACCTCGTGTATAACTAGGCCCTAGTTCCTGACCAACGACACGAGACATACCAAACCCTAGGAGACGACAAGCAGTCGGATGACACAAATTCTAGCGACGAATACGAAGACTGCCAATCCTTCAGTGATGAGAGCAAGGGTGAGGTAGATACCGTAGAATACGACACTGAAGGACAAGAAATTGAGCAGATACGAGCAGACGCCAAGCCGCAGAAAAGGCAGACCTTTAGAGTAGAGAGAGGAGTCATGCGCATGGAATGTGATCGCCCTTGGTTGGAACACGTAGGAGCCATAGACCTTGAGCAAGTAGGCCTAGCCCAGCCAGGAACGACATCAATACTTAGGACTGAATCACCATATGAACTGCGGCCACCAGGGGAGACCACCTCTTCTAGCGGAGACGGAGGGTTTGACTCTGAATCGGAAGTTAGTTCGGATAGTGATCCAGAGATCCCTATGCCGCCCATGACCCGACGCACCAAGGGGGACCTACCTGTCCACCTGAGGCGCAAACGGTTAAGGTAGGAAAAGGCAAAGCAACCCAAGAATACACAAACAGAAGAACAACGAAAGCCGCAGGACCTCCCTAAACACTTCACGAAATTCAAAAAAGGGGATAGGGTAGTAGTTCTGTTAGGTGCCAAACGTCAAGGGTAGATGAGCGAACCAATCGAGGGACCAGCCAAAGTCAAGGAGGTGGACTTAGCCCAAGAAGGGGAAACACCCCGACCAGTATTCATTGCCGACGGCTTGACTAGTGAAGAAGAAATGAGTCTTGTCACTCTCTTGCGAGAGTATATAGACGTGTTTGCCTAGTCCTTAGAGGAGCTTCAGGGGGTAGATCCGAGTGTCGTGACTCACAACATACCCATGACGCCGGACGCAACGCTGGTCAAGCAGCGACCGTACCCTATGAATCCAAAACACACTCATGCTGTCAAAGAGAAAATTGACAAGCTGATGAGAGCTGGATTCATTTACGAAATTGAGCACACATACTGGGTATCACCCATAGTCATCGTGATGAAAAAGAATGGAAAAATCCGAGTGTGTGTCAATTACAAGAAGGTGAATGCTGTTACAAAGAGGGACAACTATCCATTGCCGTACACCGAGCACATGCTTGAGAGGGTGGTAGGCAAGGAAGCCTACAGTTTTCTGGACGGCTTCTCGAGGTACAACCAGGTGCAAGTGCATCTTGTAAACAGGCACAAGACCGCCTTTGCCATTGAGTGGGGCGTCTTTGCCTACATAGTCATGCCCTTCGGGTTGACCAATGCCCCTGCCACTTTCCAACGTCTCATGTGCACCATCTTTAAGGACATGCTTCGCAAGGAGTTAGAGGCCTTTGTTGACGACCTGTGTGTCCATTCGACTTGGATCGAACACTTGACAAATTCTGCGCAGTCTTTGAATGGTGTCGCTTATATCGTCTCTCATTGAACCCCTTGAAGTGCCAGTTTTGGGTAAAGCACGAATGCATCTTAGGACACGTGGTGTCGAAGAACGGCATTGCCGCTGACTTCTCGAAGGTTAGGGTTATTGTTGACCTTCCACCCCCAATTAATTACAAGGGAGTTCAATGCTTCTTAGGCCATACAGGATACTATCGGCTGTTTGTACTGAACTACATGGCGCTGATCGCCAGACCATTGTACAAGCTACTGATTGTCTTCGAGTGGACCGAGGCATGCCAACGAGCGTATGAAGAATTGAAAAAGGCTCTAAAAATGGCACCAATTCTACGAGTCCCAAATTAGACCATTACCTTCCACGTGCACATTGACGCTTCTAAGTTCGCTGTGGGGGCAGTGTTGTACCAACCTGGTGAGCACAACTTAGGTTATCCAGTGAGCTTTGCTAGCAGACAACTCACTGAGACGGAGATGAAGTACTCGACAATAGAAAGAGAGGGATTAGCCATGGTGTTCGCTGTGAAGAAATTCCGGCATTATCTATTGGCCACACCCTTCATCTTTTTTGTGGACCATCAAGCCCTGCTCTATTTAGTAAACAAACCTTGTGCTATAGGGCGCATAGCTCGATGGCTCCTACTGCTTCTAGAGTTCGATTTCTCCATGGTAGTACGGAAGGGAAAGCAGCATTACATGGCTGGTCACATGTCACGCATCCCCACGGGAGAAGCCGCTGGATAGGGCATCGTTGATGAGTTACCCGACGCCCACCTATTCCATCTATCCAGCGAGAGAGATTTATTTAAGGCTGATCTAATGCCATATTCGATGGACGACATAGTCCAAGTGTTGGAGTACGGACTACCTGAGTGACCAATAAAAAAAGCTCGACTTAGGTGCTTAATCTTGAAAATCCAGCCCTACCAGCTAATTGCAGGCCAACTCTATAGGCTGGGGCAAGACGGATTGCTGCGTAGATGCATGTGTGAGCATGAGATGCACAATGTGCTCTCAGAGGCGCACAACAGCATTGCGGGAGGACACTTTAGTGGAGACACAATAGCACGGAAAGTGCTGCAGTCTCAACTATGGTGGCCCACACTTTTCTGTCAAGATTGTGGGAGAGAAGGAAGGAGTCTCGCTTGAAGCTTTCTTGCTTGCACAATGGGGGAAGACACACAAGGGTGGAGGCTGAAAACAGTTTTCCTCTTCTTAGTTGTGTAAGCCAAAAGAACTCAAGTACAAAGAAATAGAAGAACCCTCTATATGGGTCTCAAACCAAACTCAACTAACTAAGGTGGCATACTAACTGAGCCACGAACTAGAGTAGATAAGGATAGCTATCATGTAGATATTATTCAGGGGCGGTGTACCAACCGCGTCTGCAACTGACAAGTCGGTGACATAAATATACAACGGTCACCCTGGCGTATCACGAGTGGAGCTCGATATCTCAACACTCCCCCTCGAGCTCAATCCCAATTCCTGCACACCAAGCAGGTCTCTGAACTTGCGTAGCTTCTCTGCGCCCAATGCCTTCGTAAATATGTCAGCTACCTGATCCTCTGTGCTGACATAAACTAGATCAATAAGACCTAGTAGAACCCTCTCTCGCACATAGTGATAATGCACCTCAATGTGCTTTGTTCTAGCATGATAGACTGGGTTATTTGCCAAGTGTATACTACTCATGTTGTCACAATAAATGACAATTGGCCCATCTGTAGACTGATGCATATCATAAAGTAGCTTATGCAACCAAGCTACCTCACATGCAGCCATTGCTGCACCCCTGTACTCGGCCTCTGTGCTCGACAAGGCAACTGTAGGCTGTTTCTTGCTGCTCCAAGTGACTGCAGCACTCCCAAAAGAGAACACATATCCACTGGTAGATCGTCTATCAGAAATACTACCAGCCCAATCAGCATCAGTGTATCCATGCAACTGTATCTGAACCCCAGTCTCATAAAATAGTCCATACTGCAATGTGGACTTCACATACCTGAGTATGCGTCTAGCCGCATCCAAATGTGGTTTCCTTGGAGCCTGCATAAACTGACTTACCAATCCAACAGCATAGCTCAAATCTGGCCTGGTAATAGTCATATAAATCAAACTTCCTACTATGCGTCTGTACATAGTAGGGTCTTCTAGAAGCTCACCTGCATCTGTGCTCAGCTTCACATTCTGCTCCAAAGGAACTGAAATAGGCTTACAGCCTGTCATCCCATATTTGGACAGCATGTCCAATCCATATTGCCTCTGCAAGAGTTGTATCCCACTTGGTGATCTAATCACCTCAATGCCCAAGAAATAACGCAACTCTCCCAAATCCTTCATCTCAAACTTCTGCTTCAATAGCATTTTCACATGAAGGATATCTTCATCACTGTCACCTGTCATAATCAAATCATCAACATAAATGACAAGTAGCATAATACCTTTCTCTGTTTTTCTCACATAAAGTGAGAAATCTGCCTTGGAAATCTGAAAGCCAATAGTGACAAGATACTGTCCTATCTTGTCAGACCATGCTCTAGGTGCTTGCTTTAAGCCATACAAGGCTTTCTTCAACCTGCAAACAAACTCAGGATGAACAGCATGCACATAACCTGGTGGCTGCTTCATATAGACCTCTTCTTGCAAATCACCATGCAAGAAGGCATTCTTTACATCCATCTGATGTAAAGACCATCCCTTTGATGCAGCCATAGCAATGACTGCTCTTACAGTTGCCATCCTTGCAACCGGACTGAATGTTTCTTCATAGTCAATGCCATATGTTTGTGCATACCCCTTGACTACTAATCTTGCCTTTTATCTATTCACAGAACCATCAGCATTGTGCTTCACCTTATAAACCCACTTACAGCCAATTGCATTCTTACCTTTAGGCAAAGGTACTAACTCCCATGTAGCATTTGCTTCCAAGGCATCCATTTCTTCATCCATGGCTTTCTCCCATTTTTCTTTTCCCATGGCTTGCTCAAAAGATGTGGGTTCTGGTTCCTGTATCACTTTGACCATATATGCATAGTGAATGGCTGTAAATCCATCATATTTCAGCCTATCCACAGGATACCTAGCTCTTGTAGACCTGCGCAAAGTAGGTTCACTCCCAGGTGCTCTCAAAACATCCCTGGTCTTCCTTACTCCAGGTGTAACAATAGAAGGAATACCCAACTCATCATCAATGCTCTGTTCTGAGCCACTGGATTCACCATCCACATAAGAGTGACCTGCATTCACATCAAACATGGGCTGATCAACCTTCTCTTTTCCTTTTCGTGATACCTGCATACCACTATCTGCATTGCTTTGAGAAGATTCTCCTGATCTCAATCTGCCTGTCCATGGCGAAGAATGTGAACCACTGCTAGAGGACGCTCCAGGTCCACTAATATTTTGTGACTGCTGCTGTGAATTCTGTGTAGCATTACCATTTTGTGCATCTTCATCATCAATCACATTTACTGGTTTATACCAGCTACTCATCTCATCAAAAACAACATCTCTGCTCACTGTAAACTTACGAGTAGAAGGGTTATAGCATCTATACCCTTTTTGCTGCAGAGAGTAACCAATAAAGATGCACTTCTCAGCTTTTGGATCCAACTTGGATCTCAGCTCATCTGGCACATGTACATAGGCAATGCAACCAAAAATTTTCAAATGAGAAATATCTGGTTTCCTACCAGTATACCTCTCCTCTGGAGTCATTCTATGTATTGCTGCAGTGGGAGTCCTGTTCATTATGTAGACTGCTGTAGCAACTGCTTCAGCCCAATAAAAATCTGGCAAGTCTTTTTCATTGAGCATGGCACGAGATACCTCTCCAATATGCCTGTTTTTCCTTTCTGCAATTCCATTTTGTTGTGGGGTATAACTGCATGAATATTGATGCTTTATGCCATGCTCCTGCAAGAACTTTGCAAACTCATTTGAGAGGTACTCTCCCCCTCCATCTGACCTTAGGCATTTTATCTGCAAGCCTGTTTCTTTTTCAACCATAGCTTTAAGAGTTTTGAAATGCCCAAAAACTTCACTTTTCTTTTTCATAAAATACACCCAAACTTTTCTGCTATAGTCATCAATAAAAGTGACAAAATAATGACAGCCTCCAAGAGATGCAGCTTTAGTAGTCCACACATCAGAGTGAATTAATTCCAATGGCTTCTCACTCTCTTGAACATGTCTAGGAAATGGTTTCCTTGCATGTTTTCCAAACTGACAGGCTTCACATACCTTATGCATTTCTGCAACCTTGAATTTGGGCAATCCTGCAACAATATTTTGGGCCTGCATTGATTTAAGTCGCTGTACATTAACATGACCAATGCGTTTATGCCAGATATCAATATCTGCAACTACACCGGTCCCATGTGCAAACATTGCTGCACTCAATTCAGACATGTCTGCATCCAATGTAAACATTCTGCCCTTCTTCTTTCCTTTTGCTATCAAGCGACCTTTATTTTTCATATCCTCAACAAAGCATCCATGAGGATTAAATCTGACCTGCAAGCCCTGTTCAACCATTTGACCAACTGAAACCAGATTCTTGGTGATATTCGGGACATGAAATACATCGGACAGGTATTTCTTTTTCCCACCCTGCATAGACAAGGGAATTTTTCCAATCTGCGCAATAGGATGTGCAGTATCATCACCAGTCTCCACAAATCCTGGTTTTTCCATTTTCCTTGCATCCTCCATCCATTCTGCATGACCTGTCATGTGGTTTGATGCACCTGAGTCAACATACCATACATCATTGCTTTCTTCTGCACTTGTCATAGAATTGTTCATGTGCTGCACCATGAACAAATGCTCATTTCTGTCATCACCCTGTCTACTAGAAGATGCATAATTCCCTTGTTGCAGTTTTCCATTCATGATGTCATTCTGCTTTTTATAGCAGTCTTTAGCCATATGACCCATTTTACCACAGTAGTAGCATTCAACATTACTGTTTGCATTTTGGCCTCTTTGCCATCCACCACGACCTCTTTGGCTCCCCCTGTCTCTAGAGTTACCACGTCCTCCTCCATAGGACTGGTTTTCTTGAGTTTGCTGCATATTCTGATTTCTGCCACGGCCTCCAAATCGGCCTCCTCTACCTCTGCCTCTACCTCTTCCAGCATTTGAGTAGAAGACAGCTTCTTTTGATGTTCCTCCTGAAGAAGATGCACCACCATTTCTCTGTTCCTCAGAAATTAGAAGAGCAATCAACTCCTCAAAATCAGGAAATCTTTCACGAACTGAAATGGATGTCCGAAACTGTGCATAATCCTTTCCTAGACCATTCAAGGTCACGGAAACTAAATCATCATCTTCCACTGGCGACCCAATGGAAGCAAGTGCATCTGCAATCTTCTTCACCTTCATGTGGTAGTCGTTGATGCTCATACTTTCTCTTTGCACATTATGCAACTCTTGCTTGAGCTGCATTTTCCTGGCTTGCGTATTTGTGCTATACATTTTTGACAAAGTATCCCATGCCTCCTTTGGCGTACTTGCATCCTGAATATGCACAATCATAGAGTCTGAAATACTGATAGACAGCCAATACATAACTTTCCTGGCTCTCTCATGCCATGTTTTAAATGCCTGCATTTGTTGTTGATTGGGAACATCAGGAAGAACTGGTTCTTCTTCATTTCCTGCAACAAATTCCCAATATCCTTTTCCCATAAGGAAATTCGTCATTCTAAACTTCCATGCCTGGAAGTTGTTCTTGTCAAGCTTTTCAGTGATAATCTGTGAAAGAGAATCAGACGCCATTACAGAATACTGCAAGAAATTCTGTCACTGCAAAAAAACACAGCTTCACCCTCACAAGGGCAAATCTGCAAAACTGGCGAAAGTGGTATTTGACCACACAGTCACTTCCTAGTGACGATTTTGCATAAACAGGAACCAAGGATGATTCTGAAACTCCCAATGTCTCTGCGCACAAGCATACGATGCAATTTCTACAGCAACTTTTCACCGACCTGTAGAACAGTGGTCGCACAGCATAAAACTGAGCCTTTTCTTGAGTGCGTGCAGAAAACTTCCGTCTCCCGCAGCATATACTGCCCTCTTGCTTCACCGCGAAGGGCGTCTCAACCTGAGACAATGCACTCCTGCAATTTCCGGCTGTGCTACCTGCAGAGATCTGCTCCCAAAACAGGAAATGAAAGCAACACTGCTCCTCTTACCAGACCACCGCGAGCTTGGCTTGCTTTCTTGAGCTCCTTACCACGAACAAGGCTCTGATACCATGTCAAGATTGTGGGAGAGAAGGAAGGAGTCTCGCTTGAAGCTTTCTTGCTTGCACAATGGGGGAAGACACACAAGGGTGGAGGCTGAAAACAGTTTTCCTCTTCTTAGTTGTGTAAGCCAAAAGAACTCAAGTACAAAGAAATAGAAGAACCCTCTATATGGGTCTCAAACCAAACTCAACTAACTAAGGTGGCATACTAACTGAGCCACGAACTAGAGTAGATAAGGATAGCTATCATGTAGCTATTATTCAGGGGCGGTGTACCAACCGCGTCTGCAACTGACAAGTCGGTGACATAAATATACAACGGTCACCCTGGCGTATCACGAGTGGAGCTCGATATCTCAACATTTTCCGCGACGCCAAGCGATTCGTCAAGCATTGTGACAAGTGCCAATGGACAAAAGTCCCGATTCATAAGGATCAAATGGAGTTGACCCCAATTATTGCTCGCCAACCCTTCGAAAAATGGGGAATCGACTTCATAGGGCCCATCAGCCCTGCGGCGCAGTACTCACAAGCCAAGTACATCGTTGTGGCCACGGATTACCTCACAAAATGGGCAGAGGCAAAAGCCACACGAAAAAACGATGCTAGGACGACTGCCAAGTTCTTATGGAAGCAAGTGATCTCGTGCTTCGGCTGTCCCATCGAACTGGTTAGCGACCAAGGTATGCACTTCATCAACGAAGTGATAGCACATCTCCTATCCACCTTTCTCATTATCAATCGCAAATCCTCACCATACTACCCTCAGGCGAATGGCCAGGCAGAATCAACTAATAAGATTCTTATCAATGTCTTGACTAAAGTAGTCTCAGCCTCATGCAGTGACTGGGACAACAAGCTGATGGCAGCCTTGTGGGCCTACCGCACAGCTTATAAAACGACTGTCGACCAAACCCCCTTTAGGCTGACCTATGGAACTGAGCAATTCTACCATTAGAATTCTTTGTTCCTAGCCTGAGAATAGCACTTCAAGAACGATGGGAAGGGAAGGAGGCATGGACGCAACGTCTGGTCGAGCTTGAACGCCTATTAGAGACTCGTCTTTTAGCAACCCACGTGCTTATCTGTGAGAAATCCCGACGCAAGAGTTGGTTTGACAAGCATGTCAAGCAGCACGAGCTTGAACAGGGTGACTTAGTGCTCCTTTACTCAGTTAAGGGGCATAAGCAAAAAATGAAATTCAAAGATCTTGGACCCTTCAAGGTTTGTGCAATCAGCCAAACCGGCAACGTCGAGCTTGAGACACTTGATGGTGAGGGAATAGGCTTCTTCAATGGCAGTCGTGTCAAGAAGTACTCCCACGCATCCCTTGCATGAGCCACCATTGTTAGAACCACCGGTCAAAGTACGAGTAGCTATAATCACTGAAATCAACGAAGAGGATGAGGAAGTCGTAGAACCCGCTTACCTCTGTATCACAGTCATTGCCAAGCAAACATGCGCTTTCAACGCCTTGATCGACAAGGGAGTAGATTTCAATGTCTTAGCCCATAGTCATTGGATCCAACTTGGCAAACCATTACTTCAACCCACAACTGCCAAATTAAACCCATATGGGGCCCACTCATACGCACTTCTCAGCAAGTGCAGAGTTGCCGTTTCTATCGAGTCTGAGACTGTTCCAATGCTTTTTAATATATTGCCAAGTGCTACAGACGCATGCACGGAGTCACTGCTGGGGCGAACCTTCAAAAAGCAGACTCACTACAATGTTGATTATGAGTCGCAGCACATCCACCTAGCAATAGGCAACGTGCCCATTGTCACAGCTTTCAGCAAGGGCTGTGCGACACCATCATTGTTCGCAAAGCCACCGGTAGAAACATCTGTAGACAAGACTAAGGAGGGGGGAAGTGCGCGGCCGCCACTCCCCGACTTCCATAAACCGCAACCTGCAACAGCCAAAGCTAAGGCCCAATAGCCTTGCCTTCAATGGGTGCCTAAACAGGCGCAACCACCACCTAGGAGTCGATGCTTCTACCCTTAGAAGACCCAGAACTCTAAACCTAGGAGGCCAAGACGCAACCACACAAAGCACCACATGATCAAGCAAAGATGGGTCCCTAAAGCCCTCTTGCAGGCGCAAGGCTACTACGAGGGAAATACCTGGCTGTGGATCCCTAAGGCCCCCACGACCAAACGCACTATTCATATGCCACCCTCAAGCTTGATCAGCCCACATCCCATAACACCTCAAAACCATAAGCCGTAGTGCTCTCCAAATCCCTAGCCATCCGACTCATCTACGCTTTGGCCCAAGAGAGTCACACAGGCCTATCGGCCCAAGCAACAGCCACCGTCACAAGAGGCATCATCCGACCAAGTCAATCTGACTCCCCAAAGCACACCTGAATGCAGTAGTCCATCTGTTGTGGCTAACCCTAATCCACCCATATTCCAAACAGCCCAACTGCCCATATTCCAAACAGCCTAACTGCAGGCTCAAGGAAACTCCCAACCGCCCATCTTCGTTGTCAAAAGGGCTTGTTCTTGTTAGATATGATCAATGCCCCACCCTCATTAGGTACTACCGATGATCCATGGTGCTCAAAGTTGTAAGGCCCCCATTATGAGGAGAAGCCAAGTGTGAGCCCGGACATTGGTGGAGTCCTGACTTGTATATCGGATGAGGTCTATGTGACCGGATGGCAAAAAGGTGACCATTGTGGGTCTAATCTTTGGGTTAGACAGAGTGGTTAAGCTGGTAGCAACTCGAGGCACATTGCATTGAGTTGCGTAGTAAGGGAGTTAAAAGGGGCCCCTATTGTGGGGTCCGGGGGCCGCGGAAGCGGCCCCTGGCTGGGGGATCCCAGGGGGGCCAGCGGCCCCCCTGGCGGGGGTCCGAGGGCAGCGCCCCCGGCCCGATGGTAAAGGGAATATTCCCTGGCCGACTAGTGGAGGCTCATATGGTAGGTCGGTCAGCAGGCCGACCTAACGACCTTCGCGGGCTATAAAAGCTAAACCCCTTCGCAGCCATCTTACACTCATCTTTCACCCAGTCAGAGTTGTTGTTCCAGCTAGCCTTAAGCTCTTCACCTATCTTCTGTCTAGATCGCCATCTAAGCTTCATTTAGTGGAAGCACAAGGGTGGACAGAGCCATCTTTGTATCAGTTGTTTGGAGTTAAAGAATTTTACTGATTCTCCTCTTATCTGTTGTGTACTCTCTATCTCTTTCTCAGATTCTGTTCGCTGCGCCGTGTAATATTTTACATGGTATCAGAGCCCAGGGGGCTCTAGAGATCGGAGAGCGTGCAAGAGGCAAAGGCTTCAACAGCAAAGAGAAACGATGTCGACTCCGGGAAGCAGTTCTGGCGCATCAGGAAGCGGTGCAGGAGGTGGTGCTGCTGTACCGGCTATTCAAACACTGAGGATTCGTCCACCAACCTTCAGCGAAGGCAAGTTAGATGGTACAAACTACACCTTGTGGAAGTTCAAAATTACAACTATCCTTGATTCTTATGAGCTTCTGGAGACTGTGCTGGGGACTGACGCAGAACCACAACCTATCCCCGACCCATCAAATCCTAGTGTGATGATTCCTCCGAATGCAGATCTTCTACGAGCTTGGAAACGAAGGAATGCAGATGCATTGTGTGCCTTAGTTACAAGCTGTTCTAACAGTGTTTTGACTCTGATTCAGCATACAACCAAAGCGTCAGAGGCTTGGAATGTACTAAGGAGTCAGTATGAAACACGAAACCAAACAAGGATTCAAAATTTGGAGAATCAACTAGCAGCGGAGAAGTTTGCTGAAGGAGAGACGGTTGAAGCATTCATCACTCGGATTAAGAATCTGCGCGACCAGATGGCTGGCGCTGGGATACAAAAGACTAGCGAAGAGCTAGCTCGGAGGTGTCTTCGGATTTGTCCACAAAAGTTTGATGGACTAGTAACTGCCCTTAATACTCAGGTGAGACCTCAAGCTTTGACTTTTGAGGAGTTTTGTGCATTATTAATGGAGGAGGAGTTGAGGCTGAAAGCCCGAGAAGGAAGCAACAATGGAGATGCTGCATTCTCTGCCAATGCAAAAGGCAAAGATGTTTCCTCCACCAAAAATGATGGTGACAAAAAGAAAAAGGGCGGCAAGAAGAAGTTTCAAGGAGAGTGCTTCTACTGTAAGAAGAAAGGACATGCAATTGCAGATTGTCGTGTCAAGAAGGCAGATGAAAAGAATGGTACCCTTAAAACTAAAGGGAAAGAGACAGCCAATACGGCTGAAGCAGAGTTGGAATTATTCATGGCGACCATTGAGGAAGTGTGCTCCTCGGTGCAAGAAGAATCTACCACTGACTCTTGGGTGTTGGATAGTGGGGCCTCCCGTCACATGACCAACAAGAAAGGTCTATACAGTTCTATGCAGCCTCTACAAGAATCCATCACTGTGACGGTTGGAAATGATGCTAAATGCCCTGCTGCGGGCACAGGTACTATTTCTTTTGTTGCTGCAAATGGTGAAGTCAAAAAGCTTTCAAATGTGTTGTATGTTCCCGAAATCAGGAGAAATCTCTTATCAGTTGCTGCCATAACTGATCTTGGTCATGAAGTGAGGTTCAAGAAGACAGGTGCAGAAATTATTGATAGTGCTGGCACAATTGTTGGCAAAGGAGAAAGAAGGAACAACCTGTATGAGCTAAGTGCTCTTACAACCACCGCTGGAGTGGGCACAAGTAAGCTTTGGCATGAAAGGTTTGGACACATCAGATTTGCAGTATTGAAGGAGATGCAAAAGCAAGGTATGGTTGCTCACCTACCTACAATAACTGAATTGAAGGAACCATGTGAAGCTTGTATGATGGGCAAGCAACAGAGAAAGGCATTTCCACAAGAAAGCAAGAATAGAGCACATGCTCCTCTAGAGTTGGTGCATGCTGACTTGTGTGGTAAGATGCCTACACAGGCCTTGGGGGGATCTTCTTATTTTATGTTGATTGTCGACGACTACAGTAGGAAGATGTGGGTGTACTTCCTTCGTGATAAGGCTCAAGCTTTTGGTAAGTTTAAAGAATGGCTAATACTTGTTGAGAATGAAACAGGGAAAAGTGTGAAGAAATTTAGAACAGATGGTGGTGGTGAGTTCAACTCAAAGGAGTTTGAAGGCTTTTGCAAGAGCAAAGGGATCAAGCGTCAATTGACGATGCCTCACACACCTCAGCAGAATGGTGTTGTGGAACGCAGGAATCGTACCATTGTGGAGATGGCAAGATGCATGCTAAAGGGCAAGGGATTGCCTAACCATTTTTGGGCTGAAGCTGTTAATACTGCAGTCTACATTCTAAATCGGAGCTACACAAAGGCTCTCAAGGGAAAAACACCTCATGAGGCTTACACTGGTAAGAAACCATCTGTTTCACATTTCAGAATTTTTGGATGTGAATGTTATACACATGTTCCAGATGAGAAGAGAAACAAGTTACAACCAAAAAGCAGAAAATGTATCTTCTTGGGTTATAGTGATGAGCAGAAGGCTTACAAGTTATATGACCAAGAGGCAAAGAAGATCATCACGAGCCGTGATGTGGTGTTCAAGGAGGAGCCGCATACAGTGGAGGAGGAGAAGGCAAGGTCTTCCACTTTATCATCAAGCGAAGAAGTAGTCCACTATGAACCTGTCCCGAGAGCTATCCCTATCCTTAAGGAGGAGGAAGCATCATCTTCAGATGATGAGGAAAAAGTTCACCAACCTGATATCACCCCACCGGAAAAGCCATTGCCGCGCTGGGTGAAGCAGCTCTATGACCACAATAATCCTATGCCTGCATCTGTTGAGGAGAAGGCAGACGGACCAAGGAGGTCTCAGAGAATAGAGGAGCAAAGGAGGGCTTCTGCTCACATAGTCAACATGGCCTTGATGGTTGAGATTATGAGAGAAGTAAAGGAGCCAACTGACTTAGAAGAAGCACTTGCAGATCCATCATGGAAGGCTACTATGCAGGCAGAGTATGACAGCATAATGAAGAATGACACTTGGGAGCTAGTGGATCGGCCAGCAAAGCGGAAGATTATTGGCACCAAGTGGATCTGGAAGGTAAAGTACAAGGCTGATGGTACCTTAGAAAAGTACAAAGCTAGACTGGTTGCCCAAGGATTTTCACAAGTTGAAGGGTTTGATTTTCAAGAGTCATTTGCCCCAACTGCCAGAATGACCACTATTCGCACGGTACTTGCAGTGGCTGCCCACAAGAAGTGGCCAGTGTACCAAATGGATGTTAAGTCAGCGTTCTTAAATGGTGACCTCAAGGAGGAGGTGTACGTGGCTCAGCCACCAGGGTTTGAGGCCCCCCATTCTGAGAACAAAGTGTGTAAACTGAAGAAGGCATTGTATGGGCTGAAACAAGCCCCCAGAGCATGGTACCAGCGGATAGATAGGTTCTTTTTAAACCTAAACTTCAAAAGATGTGCCTCAGATGCTAACTTGTATGTTTACAGGGATGGTAAAAAGTCTGTAGTGATTGTCCTATATGTAGACGACCTTCTTATTACAGGTGACTATGAAGATATGATCAACCAAACTCGAAAGGCTTTGAGTTTTGAGTTTGAAATGACAGACTTGGGCTTGTTGCACTATTGTTTGGGGATTGAAGTCTGGCAAGAGCCAGGAAAGATCTTCATCTCTCAGAAGAAGTATGCATGGGAGATCTTGAAGGCATTTGGCATGACCGAGTGCAAGGAGATAGCTACACCTATGGAGGTGAATGTAAAGTTATCCGTTGAGGATACATCAGCACTAGCAGACATTGGGAGGTATAGGAGGTTGATCGGCAGTCTAATCTACTTGTGTAACACCAGACCAAATATCAGTTTTGCTGTTGGTGTTTTGAGCAGGTTCTCAAACAAACCTCATGAGAGTCATTGGAAGGCTGGGATGCGGGTGCTCAGATACTTGAAGAAAACTCTTGACTATGGTATCACATACAGTTTCGGAACTTCTCTTGTGGGGAACTGTGACTCAGATTGGGCAGGAGACATTGATTCCAGGAAGTCAATTTCTGGTTATTGTTTCTCTTTGGGTTCAGGAATTTTCTCTTGGATTAGTAAGAAGCAACCAACAGTGGCATTGTCTTCTACCGAAGCAGAGTACAAGGCAGCTTGTTTTGCTGCATGTGAGGCCGTATGGTTGAGAAGGATTCTATGGCATATGGGAGTGCAGGATGAAGAACCAACTGTGCTGAGATGTGACAATCAGAGTTGCATCGCCATTGCCAAAAATCCAGTGTTTCATGCACGCACCAAACATATAGAGATCCAGTATCACTATGTGCGTGATTTGATGGAGGATGGGATAGTGGAATTGGTCTACTGTCCAACAGAGGAGAATGGAGCAGATATCTTCACCAAAGCACTTACGAAGGATCTGCTTCAAGTTCATCTTCAGAGACTCGGCATTGGGCCGAGGAGATAGTTCACCTATGGGTGGACATTGAGGGGGGGTGTTAGATATGATCAATGCCCCACCCTCATTAGGTACTACCAATGATCCATGGTGCTCAAAGTTGTAAGGCCCCCATTATGAGGAGAAGCCAAGTGTGAGCCCGGACATTGGTGGAGTCCTGACTTGTATATCGGATGAGGTCTATGTGACCGGATGGCAAAAAGGTGACCATTGTGGGTCTAATCTTTGGGTTAGACAGAGTGGTTAAGCTGGTAGCAACTCGAGGCACATTGCATTGAGTTGCGTGAATATTCTCTGGCCGACTAGTGGAGGCTCATATGGTAGGTCGGTCAGCAGGCCGACCTAACGACCTTCGCGGGCTATAAAAGCTAAACCCCTTCGCAGCCATCTTACACTCATCTTTCACCCAGTCAGAGTTGTTGTTCCAGCTAGCCTTAAGCTCTTCACCTATCTTCTGTCTAGATCGCCATCTAAGCTTCATTTAGTGGAAGCGCACGGGTGGACAGAGCCATCTTTGTATCAGTTGTTTGGAGTTAAAGAATTTTACTGATTCTCCTCTTATCTGTTGTGTACTCTCTATCTCTTTCTCAGATTCTGTTCGCTGCGCCGTGTAATATTTTACAGTTCTATTAAACCTCAACCACCTGTCGGCCTTACGCCCTCCTACGAACGAAAATCCTTCCTAGCGCTAGCCGCGCTGACCTTGCGGAGGACACCGGGGATGACGTGGTGGATTGCATTAAATGACTCGATGCCACCTTCGTGTTGCTAGCCCTCAGCTACGACCGCTTGGACTTAGGTCTATTGGAAAAACCCTTTGCAACGAAAGTGCTCAATATGCCTTGCTCTTGGGAGACCTTTGAATTCGCATTTGCAAAAGCTTCTCGCTCTGCTCTACTGAGTTGCTCAACAGCGAGATCTCCAAAGAGCAAGCCATTAAACAACGTCTCATCACATCCTACGATCAGCGAACCACCTCTGCTATCACTGATCTGGAAATCACCGAGTTATCCAAGCTTGTTGATACTGACTCCATATTTTTGAAGCGTTGGTACACTCTTAGGCTGCAATGGGAAGTTGAGGGGTGCCGCATAATGACCAACGCTAAGCAGCGCCGCACAATCAAAATAGAAGAGTACGACCCCACCTACGTCGCGCCAACCTCGTATCGAGTATTAACCACCCTTCGTGGCCGACCCATGGAAGAGCACATCAAGGGGCATCCCTACCTTGACCGCCTCTTAACAGAGGAAGAGCTCCACATTGCAAGTCGGGTCGATTCTGGCGATCTTCTAACCGATGTTTTGACATACATCATGCACGTGGGTATCCGTCCATTCGAATTAGACCGTGAAGCTCAGCTAGAGTACAACCCCAACTTCTATGCTTGGCTCCTGCGCAAATAGACCGACGCTCTTTATGCCGAACGCCCTTGTCCTCTCAACCTCCAATCCTGGGACGGATTCTGCTCGTTCCAAAGGGGGAGGGGGTAAGGTGGAATTTAAAAAGTTAACCAAGTATGAAATGTCAATAAAATTTGAAATGCAATGGTAAAATGTAATGGTAAAAGTCTGAAAAGAAAAGTTAAGGCTATACTCAAAATATTTCAGATAAATAAAATCTGCTACGCTTTTCTTCTTTCAGTAAGTTACTTGTCAAAAAGCACTAATAGTGGAAATGGCTGAACTTGCAGGCATCGATCATGGCAAGCCAGTGGCAAGCTCCCCTTATCGGAGGAGAAACAAGCGAAGTACGGCCTCACGATGGAGACTACAGCCTTTAACCAGTTGAAGTTCTGTCACATCTTCAACCTTGAAGACATGGCCATTGAAGAGCCGGCAGTGCGCCAGATTATAAACCAGTGCCATATGCAGAAATACCTAGAAGTAGTGGGCCAGAGAGTGGACTACACCCAGTGCGCCGACTTTTTGCGCACCTTTGACAGAAACAGAGGCACCATCACGGTGCGCGAGAATGAAGCCACCCGGCAAGTACAGATTGAGCTGGCCCCAGAGTTGGTGGAGAGGGCACTAGGGCTGCCAAATAAAGTGGAAAGAAAGCCAAAGAGGGACGTCTACGCCATGTTGGGAATGGACAAGGTGAAGGTCCATACCAACGATGGGATTAGCTTGGCAGACATCCCAAGCCCATATATCTAGCTGCAAGTAAAAATGGTGCACACTTTGTTCTCGAGTCAGAGGTACAACAGCATAATGAGCCAGATCAACGTGCCTCTGCTCTGACAGCATTGCGGCACAATCACTAGACGAGGTAAACCTGAATGGGTTTGTGAGGAGAACCATAGAGGCTTCGACTAAGGCTCTAGCAACAGGAGGAAGAGCTGTTGGAGGAGAATCCCTATCGTCCAGATCAACACGCAAGGTATTGTCCTCCAAAGCCTCAACCATAGGGTTTGGAGGCGTCCTTACTGCCATAATCCAAGAAGCACTAGGGCAAGGACGGGAAGAAGAAGATAAGAAGGGAGGCAAAGAAGGGAGTGACGAATCACCGTCACAATCCCCACCTCACACAGAAGAACAGCATAAGTCTTCAGATGAAACAGAGACTGACGAAGATGAAGAGGGAGAGTCCCAAGGCAGCCCACAGAGGCATGTAGAACAAAGAACGAAAGCCCTGCATGGAAAGAGGGAAGAAGAGCACAAGAAAAAAGAAAAAGAAGATCTGGAGAGGGCTCGGAGGGAGTCACTCAGGGATGAGGAGGAGAGAAAAAAGGAGCAGGAGGAGGCAAGATTAGTTGAGATGGAATCAGAGAAGGCAGAGGAGGAGAGGAAGAAGACTGAAGAGGAGTTGAGAAGAAGGAAAGAAGAAGAAATAGCACTGGCCACTCATCGCTCCATTGAGGAGCAACACAAAAGAGATGAGGAGGGCGCAAAGAGCCCACGTAGAACAGAAGCACCTGGTTCCAGTACTAGTGTGCCGGAAATCACACCCCTACCCCCAGTAGAAGGAAAAGGCAAAGAACCAATGGCGCCAATTCCCCCTCTCCTTGTGCCTACCACACTAGCCACTCCCATCACGACAACGCCCACTCCCACCGCCACCCAAGGCTCCACTCCCAAGGTCGATCCCAACAATGACTTGGAGTTGGTGCAGTTTTTGGTTGACAGGCAGATGGGCCAAGGAGGAGGAGAGGTCATGCCCTCTGCACCCAGAACTAAGAGACCTATAGCTGCTAATGCAGAGTTGCAAAGGGACCCAAAGAGACAAAAAATAGAAACTTCCACCACCTCCGTCCCCACAACAGGCATGCCAGCACAAGAATATGATGAATACGTGAAGCAGCTGCTAGCTCAGCTGGAAAAGGCGAAAGAAGAGAAGAAAGCAGCGGCTGCTGAGCTGGAAGCTGAGAAAGAGGCTAGAGCTGCCTTCCAGCTGGAAACAACGAGGCAACTAGCCGCAGTTCAGAGAGAACTACATGAGCTGAAAGGGCAGCTCCAGGAAAAGGAGGATGCAGAGGCCGAGTATGAGACCAAGGCCAGTGAAGACGCCGAGGTCATGGCATTTTTAAGACAGCAAAATGATGAACTTATAGGATTTTGCGAGGATCTGCAGGTCCAGGGGGAGAAGATCCATAAGGCTGCAAATGACCTGGAGGTGGTACGAGAAGAGAGGGCTCGTAGGTATGAGCAAGAGATAGAAAAGCTAAAACAGGAGCAGAGTGCGGAGCAAGAGAAACAGGTGCAGCTGAAGAAGGACATGCAAGAACAAGAGCAGCGATTCACAGTGCTAGCTCGAAAGCAAGGCGAGAGTCTGGAGGATATGAGAAAGAGGGCCGAGGAGTGGGCCGCTCACAATGAAAGACGGGTGAAGACTCTCGCCCAACACCTAGGACAACTAGAGAAAGATAAACTGATGGCGAAAAGCAGGGCAGGTGCCGTCTTCATGAGCTTCAATGCTCAACAACGTGCTTTCATGACCACCCTGCTGGACGTAATAGTCCCAGAAGACAACGAGACAGTGGAAATAGCCTGCAAGAAACTAGGCATGGCACGCAGAGCACTGAAAGCAGAACTACAGCTGCCGGCTCGAATGACAAGAGCCAACCCAAGCCTGGAAGAACAACGAAATTCACTACTAGAGGCAGGGCTATCTCTCTAGGAGATAGATTCATTGCGCTTCAGAGTAGAGGCTGTGCAGCAAGAGCAACGGCAAGAGGGGGGTGAGACCGACTTCAATTTTGAAATGGGACCTCAAGAGGAGGAGTTGGTCCATCCACCCCCTTCGCCACCACCAGAAGACCAGTCGCCCACTGACCCATCCGCAGAGAGAGCAACCGCCCAAGAAGAAAGGTAGAGGAAACTTATTGAAGAGGTCAAGGCTAGTGATAGCGGCCGCAGTGCCAATTCCGCCCACCCTAAAAGAGCGCCCTACTCGCTTCCAAGCAAACATCACCGCCTGGGAGCAGCAGCTGAATAGACAGCCATGTGACTTTGCCTTCAGCTTCCCCACAAACTTAAGAAGAGTTTTACCCATTAAAGTGGTGGACGAAGTCATAGGTGTCGCTGGAAGGCTAAGAGACAGGTGGTTGCTGGAAAGAAAATAGCATCTGACTGCATGGAGCAATGTAGATAGCGAATACTAGCAGAATAAGGTACTCAGACCGCCAAGATCTGTGCCAGGGTTCGAAAGCCAGCCTTTGTGGAGGAGAAGGCTATGTTTGATGAATATGGACACTTGGATGACCTTTTGCAACGCATACCCCTCCGAGCGTAATGATCCTATCCACATGCCATACCCTCAAAGGATTGGAATCGATTTTGACCCAAGTGCCTATGGAAGGTATGATTTCCCAGTCATCTACAACCCCAATTGTACAAATTATGAGGATGCTCTTACCTTCACCCCTAGCGATCTGTATAATGCCATTGTACACTTCCTAGACACATTCTCCTCTTGCCCTGACCCAGCATTTATCACCACTTGTAATTACCTCCGCCTACTTAGAATTCTCCTTAGGATAGATCCCACGCCGCAAGAGCACAACTTACCCCCTCTCTTCTTCTATCCTAACATGATTGATAGCTGTGCCATGGCCCGTCTCATGATACAAGCCATGCTCCTACCCTAGTTTTGCCTAGCCCTTTTAGAGGATATGAGCGATAGCCGATTTTTGACTTGCAGTCATCCCTTCCTCTCCACCACCACACTCCAAACCTGCCTCGATCTACGTAGGTATTTGCAAAGCCAACCCTTCCTTACTAGATCCTACAAACCCCAACCGCCTTCCCAACATGATCAAAGTGGGTAACAATAGCCATATCCCCCCTTGTAACTTCTTCCCTTGCTTAAAAATTTTTTATTTTTTTTTTAAAAACAATCACCACATAAGCACTATCCCTACGCCTAGGGGTTCTCAAGTTAGGCGTATCCGGTGACTTCGGTCTGCCGGCTCTGCTCCTAACCCCCTAGCCCCTTTTGCTCCCCCACTTCACCCTTAGGGCACATCAAGGGTAGAACATACCTAGGGAGGTAACACTCGCCTATGGTTAGACCTATCACCCTAAGCCACCCGCACCGCACCTCCAACAACACACGAACTGGGTCCTCAAGTGTGGGAAATTACCAAGGGTGATCCATCTCCCAATTCCACAGCCACGGGCACCACACACTACACGAAGAGGCAAACACACCCCTTAGGGAGTGCACAACTTTTCTTGCAGGTTATGTTCACGTTTCAAGAACTAGCTACTCAGCTGAAGAAGCTCATCCACGGCATCCTTTAATGACCAAAATCTCTTCCATATGCTGGACATGACACCATTGCTGCTGTTTCAGGAGCTTTTCTGCATTGGAGTGGACGGACCAACATGATTCATGCCGCCAACCATCTGCCTGCTGATGGCTACCATGATTGAACCAAATCAAGCAAAAAGAATACTCAGTAATGGATCTGCCATTGGCATAGATCTTGGAACCTCATCTTCCAAAGATGCATGCCTAACGCCTCAAGATCTACGGATCGCTTATTGATTCCACAAGCCAGAAGATTTTCAATGCAAGGCAAAAGATCTTCAACGCAGCACTGAAGACCTTCAACTCAAAGACAAAGATCTTCAAATCAAAGACATAGATTTTCAATGCGGAGCCAAAGCATCTCTTTGTCAAGGCAGAGTTCGGGAGGGGCTTCTCTAGGCTAAATCCCTCCAATACCATCCTCCTAAGGGATTGATTATTGATCAAGCGTTTCTGATGCTCAAAGGACGACCGGCTACACATTTTCCACCAGCCAACTGGAACCCCAATCAGCCGTCGCACAATGGACGCCACAACTGTGTGAAAGATGCCGAGCATCTTCATGAAGCCTAAAGCACGCCGGAATCTCTGCTGGTCATTGTCATCAAACTCCATCACCTCTCATTCACACAACCACCTTGGAAGCAGTGTCATCCACCTACCAGTTCTGCCTAGCAGCAGACCCAACTAGCCACTACTCCCCACCGCAGTGCCATGGGGCTGGCACTTGGCTAGGAGGGGGTAATGTTACTGTGTTTCCCACAGCATAGAGGAGCGGAAAATGGAAAAAAGGAAATTGCAAAAAATGTGCAGGATAAAAGCAGAAAAAGGAGCCTTGACCGGTAACCAGACCCTGGAAAATTTAAATGTTCGGGCACGACCCTCAGAAAGTCTCAATGTCGCCCCGAGACAACGAAAGAGTAAAAGGCGCACTATTAAATATGGAAGCGCTCCCGAATCCTTGTAAAAGAGCGCCATGTTCGCTCCTGTGCAAATTGTACGCATTAGTTGGGAATAGGATAAAATTAGAGTGGGGGGAAATGGGAAAAAGGGGATGACCGCTCAAAAGGGATTTAGGGTTCTGTATATAAAGTTGAAAAGTGAATGAGAAGCTCATTCTTTGGTGTGTGGAAAAAAGAGTCTTCTTCTTCCTCTCTTCTTCTCTCCTTCTTGCTTGTGTGTGCTCTTGAGAGAGGGAGTGTGAGAGTGTGAGGAAGTGAGTATGTGGGAGTGAGGGATCAAGAGGGTGAAGCTCTTCACCATCTCCCCTTCTCTTCTTCTATTCTCTTGCGCGCACAGCTATGGAGGATGGAGCTTGGAGATGGAGGAGGATTGAGGATGCTTGAGCTAGCATCAAGAATCGTGGAGCTACCGGAGTGCAAGAGAGAGGAGGGTACTCGATCAAGCATCAAGGTAAGCTCACTACACTCGTAGGATTGACGGCGCATCGGCTAGGTGAGAGATAGCCACTAGAGCTCGCTTGGAACACTTGAAACAATAAGCGGTCCGTGGGTCTTGGTGGTTGAGCGAAAGCTCCCACAAAGGCAATGTGAACAAGATCATTACAGGATTTTCAGGGAGCAGGATTGGACTACTAAAATAATCTAAATTTTTAATATTAAGTTTCAATGACTAAAAGAGATATTTGGATTGATCCAAACACATATTGTGACTCATTTTAAGTGGAATAAGTCATCCAAGCCCAAAGATAGAAGAAAATGATGAGTTTTCCGAAAAGCATAGTTTTTGGCTATTTTTGAAGGATTTTTGCAATTCTATCCATGCAAGCTTGTAGATCATGTGTGTTTTGATCGTTTTGAGTACTTGAATCACCATATTTGGAGTTCGTATGACAAAGTTATGGCCGAAATAAGTTGCAGCTAGACTCAAGGCCTGTAGAAAAACGAAAACAGGAAAAGCAAAAAGCAGGGCAAGGAGGTCAAAAGCAAGCTTTTGTGTTTGAAAAACAAGGCAATGAGCTTCTATATAAGAGGTAAAGATGTATTTTGGAGGCCATGGGCTATTCGAGTGTCGACACACCATTGTGGGTTGACGATTGGGTAAAGAGTAAATTGATTACCGGGGTGCCTGATGCCCATTGAGGCCACCTCGTCCCGAGTATATTTCTAAGTTTTTGTCTTAATTTGAAATTTTTGATCCCTTTCTTGGATCTTAGTAATTCATTATATAGAGTTTACTTGTAATTAAAGAGTTCTTTGGTGTCATTATTTTCTTCCCTTCTCTTGTCTTCCGTCTTGTGATTCTTGCAAGAACCCTGGTGGTTGTGGCCAATCACAAAACCCTACGACATCTGGTGAACCTGATGTGAAACACCATAGCAAGATTACAAGATGGGAGACACTTCGACTTCTACTTCGACCTTTTCAACAGATGATCTTAAACAGATTTTGCAGAACATGTCTATGTATATGCAGCTTCAAAATCAACCAACACAGATGTACATGCAACAATAACAATAGTTGCATCAACAACAATTATCTCAACAAAGGCAACTTCATTCTAAACAGGAGCATGCAAATAGTGCGACAAAAAAATTGAGGCGGTTGAAAATGAGAGAAAGCTATTTGATGGCTGTAATGTAACCAGTTACTTGAAGTTGTATGAGATCAAGATGGGATTTTTTGGCATGCCTATGAGTCTTATGAGCAAGTATTTTCTTCGCCTTGTGACACTGTCCTTGAGGGTGCGGATAACAGATCTATACATATAGTACTCAAATTGGCATGATTTCAAGAAAGCATTAAAAGAGGAGTACTTCCTTGAAGACCACGGGATAGCTATGCGAAGGACATTCCAAGAATGGGTGTATATGCCGAACAAAGGTCTTATTGCTTCTGAACTGCTATGGGAATTCGAGGAGAGATACAATCAACTAGATGCCATTGGGCAAAGAGCCTTGAACATAGAGAAAGTGGAGCTTTTCTTGCAGGCTGTAGATCATGCACTTCAAGATGAATTAGGAGAATCGCTTGAAGATCGCACAAAACCTATGGGCCTCAAGACAGATTGGCAGGACATCCAGGATGTGGTCTCGACTTTGATTAAGAGGCGGATATGAAAGACCCGACTACAGAATGGATCTACAACTCCGACGTCTGCTCCTACTTCTACTTCTATCCCTGTTATCTCTTCTCTTCCACAGCCAGTAACTTGGCTTATGCCAGTGCCTATTGTTCCTAATCCTTCCATTCCTAGACTGATGCCAGCTCCTTCCGTTCCTAAATCATCCCTCCTTTAGCTCCTTCTTCTCTCGATGAAATAATCAAAGGCATAACTGATTTGACACTAAATTCAGTCAAAGCAAAAGTGGTGGGGAAATTAAAAGAGCAGCTTGCCTCGATGATGCCTGCTACTACTCCTAATGCACCTAGGAGAGAGTGTTGATGTATTTGGTGTGACGAAACAGACCATCAGCATTGCAGAGATTGTGAATCCTTTCAGGATGCAAAGAGGAAGAATATAGTTTTCTAGGGACATGATGGAACAATTTGGTTGATAGAGACAGGAGCTCCACTTGCTACAAACTTTGGCAAAGGCGGAATGAAGAGGATTGTGAATGATATGCTTATACAAGCATCTTATGTGGCAGCTAGATTTGATACAGCTGTATATGGAGGAAATATTGAGAAGAGAAACATGCATTCCCTACGAGATGTGCCTTTGCCTGTCACAAAAGGATTCGGTTTTTCATTGGGTGTTGTCATCCCATGAGACGACGGTGGTACAGAGCAGAGGAGAGTGGAGTTCTCGCCTCCTGGTAGCAGTGATTTCTCCTCTAGTTTTGCAAAATTTTCAGCAAATAATTCAATGAGTTATCAAAAGGATTCCAAGTTGCCTAGAGCTGTCAGACAATATATGTGCAGGCAGGAGAAAGATTTAAAGAATGCATTTATTTTACAAGATAATGAGCAGGATAATGAGCATATAGATGGAATGTATGATGACTTGGTTTGTGCAAATATGATGTCTGAGATGGTAAATATGTTGAAAAATGATATACAGAGTGATTCTAGTCATGTTTCAGTGCAGTCCTAGGACATGTTACATGAAATTTTAGATTTTGTGTTGCAAATGGAGTCAGAGGCTGAGATATCTCAACAAAGAGTGTTGAGTGCTGAAGAAATTCATCAAATAGAGTCTACGACTGGCCATGATCAGCCTATAGAGTTACAGAGGGCTAAAAGTAACCAACCAAAAGAGATTACAGCTGGAGCAATTCAGCAAACAAAGTCAGAGGTTGAGAGTTCTCAGCAAGCAGAGATATTTGATGATCTATTACAAAGGGCTGAAATTTTTTAGCCCAAAGAGTTATGCGCTGAAGCAATTCAACAAGAAGTTTGTAGGACTGAATATGAGACGCTTGTAGATGAGTTGTTAGCTGTCATTGGCAATGAAGATGTATGGGATACAATTTATGCATTGACAGGGACACAGAAAGCTCATGTGCTTGGCGAGATTATATAGAGTATTGATATATTAAATGACTTGTTTGATGATACCTATGAGCAAGACATAGAAGACACATAAGAGCATGAGATAGAATTAACATTGATGCAGGACTTGCCTATGCATAAACAAGAGAAAAAATTTGGATTAGTAGTACATGACATGGATTTTGAGTTGCCTTAGGATCCAAGAGGGAGCAGTTGGATGAAATACATGACATGCATTAAAGGTTTTGATCCCGGTGGTAGACTGCTTGAATGTTTAGTGCTTTGGGCATTGCATATGTGGCCATTTGATCTAGGTGGATTGCGTTGTTGGCCCATCTGAAGGATGTGCAAGTTCAAAGGGGGTGGATGTCATGGCGTTGTGACATTGAATTTGTTGATTTTGCATAACATTTTTAGGATCTAAGGCAGTGTGAACAAGATCATTACATGATTTTTAGGGAGCAAGATTGGACTACTAAAATAGTTTAAATTTTCAATATTAAGTTCCATATTTGGATTGATCCAAACACATATTGTGACTAATTTTAAGTGGAATAAGTCATCCAAGCCCAAAGATAGAAGAAAATGATGAGTTTTCCAAAAAGCATAGTTTTTGGCTATTTTTGAAGGATTTTCGCAATTTTGTCCATGCAAGCTTGTAGATCATGTGTGTTTTGATCGTTTTGAGTACTTGAATGACCATATTTGGAGTTCGTATGACAAAGTTATGGCCAAAATAAGTTGCAGTTGGACTCAGGGCCTGTAGAAAAACGAAAACAGGAAAAGCAAAAAGTAGAGCAAGGAAGGCAAAAGCAAGCTTTTGTGTTTGGAAAACAAGGCAATGAGCTTCTATATAAGAGGTAAAGATGTATTTTGGAGGTCATGGGCTATCCGAGTGTCGACACACCATTGTGGGTTGACGATTGGGTAAAGAGTAAATTGATTACCGGGGTGCCTGATGCCCATTGAGGCCACCTCATCCCGAGTATATTTATGAGTTTTTGTCTTAATTTGAAAATTTCAACCCCTTTCTTGGGTCTCAGCAATCCATTGTATAGAGTTTACTTGTAATTAAAGAGTTCTTTAGTGTCATTATTTTCTTCCCTTCTCTTGTCTTCCATCTTGCAATTCTTACAAGAACCCCGACAGTTGTGGCCAATCACGAAACCCTACGACACTGGAGTGAGACTACACCTTATGGACAAAGGGACCGACATGCTACACTTTCCCTTGTTTCTCACTCGCTTTGAACCAAGTATGATATGAGTCTCCTTTGGTTTGAGTGTTTTGCGCAAAGTGGATGCTCGAGACCGACGCTAGAAGATTGTTAGGTAACCTTGACTATTTAAAGCACTGATTTAGGTTTATCTTCGTGGAAATAGTCAAAACCTTCCCTTGCAAGGTGGACTCAAGTGAACTTAGGTGACAAAATCCATGGCATTCTAAGGAGTCCAAGATAGCGTCACTTAGGATATCTCTTGATGGGCTATAAGAATCATCATTCAAGGGTTTTTGAGTCGAGCACGTTACAGTTATGGATCAAAAGTTATGAGTAATTTTCCACAGGGTGGTCATGAGTGGTAGTTTTTAGAATAGAAGAGATGAAATCTATTGGATGTAAAGTATGAAATGCCACATATGGTATGACAGAGACGGTTGGATCTTATTTAATGTTATCCATAGTAGGTAAGAGGATTAAAGTATTCAAGAGAAGCGATGTTGAAAAAGAGTATGCAATGGAGGACTTGACAGAGGAAAGATAGGATGAAAGAATTGCTGAAGATAAAGAAGACATTGCAAAAGAAGATGTAGAACTTGAAGTAGAACAGGAAGACATTGATCTAACACTTGAACTTGGTGATATTAATGGATAGCTATGGCACCCGTCGGAGGATGTGCAGGTTTAGAGGGGGTGGATGTCGTGGCACTATGTGTCCACTCGTGGAAAGCCAAAGCCAGTTTCATTTTTTAAGGATTTTATGTTGTTCTTTACAGTCTTTTTGGATTGATTTTCATAGCTTAGAATTCAATTTTTAGAGTTTTGTTAGAGTGCCAATGGATCTGGGATATCCAAGAGTTTCAGGAGATGGATGACCCATCATAAATCTTGGAAAAATAATTTACGTGTTCAAAGTTGCAAAAAGATTACCAAGAACATGCAAAATTTCCCTAGGATGTTCAAAGTCTAGTTCAAAATGAGTTTCCAAGTGTTTATGGCTCGTGACAATGTGAACAGGGGTAAAACTGAGGATTGGAGACTATGTAAGTGTGAACAAGCTTTATGGGCTAAACTAGTTCAAGTGTGAACATGTTAAAATGGGGAAGAGGATAACTCAATCATCGAGAATACTTAAGTCTATCACCAAAAGCTTAAAGCTTTTAAAGTAAAGCCATCATTTTGTGTAGAAATACGTCGATAGCCCCTGTAATATCCACACCTCTAAGTCTCTATGTAAGCCAGAATTGTCACTAAAAATGCATTGTCAAGTGCTAGGAGATCAAAACAAAGCAAATCAATGCTTGTTGCTTAGTTTTTGGATACAAGTTATTGGTCATCCATGGCTACAGGTTTATGGGGTCTGGTTCAAGTTATGGAGGACTATGTGTGCTCTAGAGTGCAAGAAATCCTACACATACTTCTATGCATGTGTTATGCATGCACCTCTCCTAGCCTACACATACACCTACACTTTTGCCTATGTCTAACCTATCCTATGCTTGACCTAGCAAATGCACGGAGTATTTTGTGCCTATGTGTATCTTATGCCATGCATAAGCATAGCCATGTGTAGCCTATTCCATACATAGACTAGGCTAGGCATGGACATAGGTCATGCATATGTGTGTGTCTATGCCATGCCTAGCCTAGTATGTGATGCATGTGTTATGCATGCACCTCATGCACCTCTCTTGGCATGCACATACACCTACGCTTTTTCCTATGTCTAGCCTAGCCTATGCTTGGCCTAGCCTATGCATGGAGTATGTCATGCCTATGTGTATCTTATGCTATGCATAGGCATAGCCATGTGTAGCCTATGCCATACATAGGCTAGGCTAGGCACGGAAATAGATCATGCATATGCATGTGTGTATGCCATGCCTATGTGTATGCTAGGCTAGGCATATGTCATGTTTATATGTATGTGTATGCTAGGTTAGGCATATGTCATGTATATGTGTATACCTATGGGTATACTGTCATGCCCTATGTAATCTAGGCTAGTTATATGTCATGTCATGCATATGCATATGTGTATGCATATGAGCATGTGTTGTGTATGATTTAATATGTCTATACATATGTCTATGTTAAAATGTTAGACCATTAGCATGTTGGTATTGTTGTTTGAATATATCCTAGCATTATATGCCACTAATGTTGTTGTGTTGTGTTTTTGTAGATGTATTTGTTCATTTTGCTCCAAATATTGATGTGGTTGAGGTTGTCATTCTTAGAGTCCCAGCCCTAACATTGAAAGGGGAAGTGTAACACATTATAGATCTATGACAAAGATATATGATTTTATTGGGTTTTCCCCTACTGCAACTGAGCTTTATGAGTACATGACTAGCCCTCAACCTTCTTGGTTACAGGTAGTCTCACAATCCCTAGTCCCTAGTGATTGTCCCTTCAATGTCATAGAACCCAACTTGGCCACTAGTAACTTAGTATTACTTGCTTCTATTGCGAACACTTCGTCTTATCCATCTTTGAGGCAATCCCACAAGAGTGGCAATAGCTATGGACACCATTAGTGTAGAGAGAGAATGGTTGAGGTAGAGGATGTCTAGGAACCTATTTTTGCCGTTAGAGGCTCAGCTCTCCAGTAGCAACCTAGTAGGATGAATATGGACTAATAGAGCAACCAATGAAGAGGAACATGCATGCTACTACTTGACTAAAAAGGGTGGAATCTTCCAAGATGTAGCTAGATAGGAGGTTTTGAGCTAGCTCCATATAATGTTATATATATATATATATATATATATACTAACCATAGAAATGGCTTTTTAGACTTTGCCAATCAAGACATGATTATGCAACCATCACTAATATGCATATGAGGCATCCTAATCCTAAGCATATGAGGTCCAAAGACCACTAGGCATGAGAAAAGGTTTTAAAAGTTCTAAAAAAGAGGGCATTAATCAAATAGAAGGGGTAGAAAACAAAAGGAGGGTAGAGTCATACTTTGTACAAATGTTGGGTATTGTACATCTTGATGGTTGGAGAGAAGCATTAAGAAGGGTGAACCTTGGGATCTTTAGCCCATAGCAGAATGAGGCACAACGAATCTAGATGGAGTGATATGGCTTGTCACATTCTAGATCAAGAGGTGTTGATATGTGGGAGGTTGAGTTTATAAGAATCCAAATCTCTTTAAGATTATATGTGCTTAATGTTGTGATTGATGGTTTCTAATACTTGTGGATATTTTATTTTGCGGTTTGATAGTGTGGGACACATCCCACTAGCAACACAATAGCTTACAAGTGCCATAATAGCAAGTTTAATAAATGGATGCATTTCTATGATGAGAATATCATTGTGACGTGGAGGTAGGTTGTATTTAGCCACAAACCGTGGGAGTTCAGATAAAATATTGCAAGATAAGAGAGCAAGTGTAGAGACCAAATAGCACCTATGTATTTAAGAAATAATTCTCTTGCAAGTACAAATAATAGACTAGGCAAGAGCCTAGATCACCAAGATGATACAAGACCTCTTGTCACAATGATACAAGTCAAAGCATCAAGGCAATCCATGCTATACAAAGAATACAATGATGATGATGCTCAAAATTCACACTTTCCCAACACAAATCCTGTTCTCTGAGACCAAAGCATCCAAGACACATGCAATTCTCTACTAGGAAATAACACCCACTACTGTAGGTGATGTCAACAAGACCACTAGTCGCGATATCCCGGGCAAGACTTTCTGGGTGTAAAGGCACTCGAGATCATCAAGAATCCATGAAACTCTACACTTTTCTACTGAAACTCTGAGTGTACTAATCACAAAGATTGCCTAGACCCTCAAATTGTCAAGCCCAACTCTATTTATAGATGCATCAGTGTGTTTTCAGACCTGTGTTTTAAAAGCATGTGACTGAGCTTCTAGAGTAAAAGCTTAGTGCTTTTACCAAAGTGTAAAATCATGAAACAAAGCTTTTCATGACTTTTGCAGTTCGTTTAAGGCCTTGAGTATGTTCTCGATGCACTCGCAACCTATGGAAACAGACTAAGTGGTGCTGAAAATCATGAATTTGCAGTCACTCTTTTCCTACGTCTTTTTTCTAGAGAGCAAAAGCCAAGAAGAATTTAAAGCTTCTTTCTTAATCCTTATTCTAATCGTCATCAATCATTTGGAAGTAATCCACTTAGAGATTTCACATTTACTTGATTTGAACTAGTTTGGTTAACACACACACACACACACACACACACACACACACACACACACACACACACACACACACACACACACACACACACACACACACACACACACACACACACACACACACACACACACACACACACACACACACACACACACACTCACTCACTCACTCACTCACTCACTCACTCACTCACTCTCTCTCTCTCTCACTCTCTCTCACTCTCTCTCACTCTCTCTCTCTCTCTCTCTCTCTCTCTCTCTCTCTCTCTCTCTCTCTCTCTCTCTCTCTCTCTCTCTCTCTCTCTCTCTCTCTCTCTCTCTTTTAACTTTGGGTTTTGGTATGTTTCCATGGATTTTTGGTCTTGGCTCTTTGGGTTAGCATCTTGGCTTCAATCAAACACATCCAAGATATTTTACATTACACTTGGATGTGGGAAATTTTAAATGTGGGTTTCTTGGCTTCTTATATTTTGCGCACTTTTACATGGCTACACTGAAAAAGATGAAAAATAGGGAAAAACATATTGTATGGAAAAAGCTAACTAGAAGACCAACACGCCGAGATGAGGAAAATTTTGGAAAGTAGTGAAAAAATGTAAACACATTATGCAAAATAGAAAACTCCTAAGCTATGGGTTCACACACAACCAAACCGGAAATACTCACACTAACGATATTGCACAACACACACAGAGAGAAAACATGACATATGTTGTTTCCTTCAGGATTTTCACCAAGTGGACATACAATACCATGACATTCACCCCCTCAAAACCTGCACATCCTTTGGATAGGCCACATAATGCAATCCACTTGGATCAAAAGTCAAGCCTTCAATCATGTCATCCCCTAATCCATAATATGCCTCCATCCCCTATTGAGATTATTGAAAATATGGTATCATCTCTTGATCTTCTAACCATACTTCCATTCTTGATTTGGAGAAAACCTCTAGTAATGTTTCATTGTCTGCTTGACACTCTTCTCTAACTTCCATACCTTGTATACAAGCATCCTTAAGCAAAACATCTAGTGTATTAGTTACTGCATAATCTTGTCAAGAAAATCATCCTTATGTGTCATTGGATTTGCCATATCCTTAGTTAAAGCATCTTCCATAGCATTATTTAGCATATCCAACAACTCATCACTCAACAAGCATGTTAAGTGATTCATAAGGATCCCTATCCATGATCTCATATTTATCGGTATTTTTCAGCATTAGATCTATCCAATCCTCTCAGTAGATGGTTCAATCTCTTCATCACACACACCGGTATCAACCTTATCTTCTCTAAAAAATGACTCTTTTTGCTATAATAAATTATCCTAGTATTCTTAATGCTGAACTGAATCAACATACAACTTTGCTTGCTGTAATAAATCAACCTTGTATTCATTTTGCTGAATTGAATCAGCACATAACCTTGTTGGCTGAAAAAGATTTAGCCCTCTGCAACCTTTTTTGTTGAAATAAATCAATACATAACTCTGTTCATTGAGAAAACTTAGCACCCAACTCTGTCGACAAAAAATCATCAGCCCTCTTCTCTTTGGATTGCACAAGATCAACCCCTAACCTTGTATGGTGAAATACATCAACAGTAAATTCTTTTGGCTAGTATTCTTCAACTCTATTGAAGTAAATGAAAAAGTAACCCTATTTGTTGAGAAAACTCAGCACTCGACCTTGTTGGTTGCATAAATTCAGTAATCTCATGATACTTATCCTACACAAAACAAGAATTCTCTTGTACTTTATTTTTTAGCAAAGCCATATCATCTACAACCATGTTTGAATATAATAATCCATCATAGACTCCAATAATGCATTTATCTCCTTGCAATTGGCCATCTCTTTTCATGTCTCTCTCTTTTCTATTAATAGACTACCTAGTAGCTCTGGGCATATCTGCATCCATGTGAAAACATAAAGAACAATCAACAGATAGACTAATAAAACCAGAAAAAGCATTACTGCCAAAAGACGAGAGATTTCACTTTTTCGTATCACCATCGTCCTACAAGACAGTGGTACCTAGTAAAAATCCAGCTCCTTAGTGGGCAAAGGCGAATCCCACAATGTATCTTTGTTTCTCTGATGATTCACACATACTGTCATGAACTGCCCTACTCTCTTTCCATCCTTGCTTTTGACTCGTGTATAAGCAAATCCATCATCCATAGCCTTGGTCTCCATTTGTGCTTCTATGATAAAGGGCTAACCCAAAATGACAGGATAAGAGCATGAATCTTGTATGAAAAAGTGAAAAGAATCATCAACATTACTTATGGAGGCCTTTATATTTGGACATGCAATATAAAGCTCCCCTGTAGTGTTATTGGCAGCCTGCATCCGCCATCCATGCTCCACATCCACAAGCAACTTTGCACTCTCATACAAACTGCAAACCATAACATGAAATTCAGAACCATGATCAAGCAAGGCTACACAAGGAGTTTCCATCTCTCCGATTTTGACTACTGTCTCCGTAGTCGCCTATACCCAATGACTTCTAGAGAAATGACTTCAAGGTACCAACGTAGGTGCGTTATCTTCTGCATATTAAATAGGCTAAACTTATTTTCTTGACTTCTTACATGCACTACTATCAACAAGTACATCTGTAGTATCATCATTTGTAGGTGTGTTATCTTCTGCATATTAAATAGGCTAAATTATTTTCTTGACTTCTTACATGCACTACTATCAACAAGTACATTTGTAGTATCATCATTTGTAGTCACCTCCTCAATCCGTATGCTATGTATAATTGATTTTGCAATAACCTCTACTTCATTGTGAATCATGGCTTAGGTAGTCTCACCCACGAATTGTCTCTTCCTTTTAAAAATGTCAATGATTTCCTCGTGAAATTCCCTCTTTGCTATCCCCAAAATCTCACCTAGGGTGAACTCTACCTTGCTGCTTAGAATTCTATCTTCCAACACCTTCTTAAGATATGTTACAGTTTCAATGTTTGAGAGAAGTTTATAGCCTGGTTGTTTCTTCTAGTTAGGATCCTGTTTCTTGTTGTTCTGTATATCCTCCATACTCTGCTCAAGTCTAGAAGTAGATGGTTGTGAAGCATGCAATGTCACTCCTTTTGGTTACCCTCTTTGAAGTTCTAGAAGTTTCCTCACACAGCCGGCTCACTCCTTTTGGTTACCCTTGGTATCAACCCTCCCACGAACATAATCAACCACAAATCCAAGGACAAAGCACACAAAATCTATGTGTATGGCTCTGCCATTAATCTCAAAACTGAAAAGAAACCATAAATATTCCACTTAATAATGAACAAATTCGTCATCTTCATCATCTTCATCCATAGCTTCAATCATTATGCAAGAACAAAAGGAAAAAGAGGAATTTCTGCACAAAAGACAGTGCCCAAAAGACAGAGGAGAGAGGAGAGAGAACAACTTTTTGCACCACCAAAAAGGAGAATATGTGATTGGACAAGAGAGAGGGAAGGGAAAGAGGCACATAACCACTCGTGCACTCCACCCCACCTCTTCCCCAAAAAACACACCCCTTCATATTTTATTATTTCTTTGAAACTTTGATACATTTGATATTATAAGGCCTTTGGCCTTTAATTTTGAGTATTCCTACCCTTCACAAATGCATGCACGTAACACTTTTGTGTATACCATTTATTTATGATGGTGGATGTGGATGTGGCTCCCTCATGTAAGTGTGTATTTTAGTGATTTTGCAACAATGTAGTATTATTCTCTTGACAAAACATAAAAATATGATGCATGCTTGGATTCTTTTGTGCCTTGTTTTTATGCTTCTTTTGAGTGTCATCAACCCTCTTTGAAGTTACCCAAGTTTCCTCATCCATCTTTCTCTTTTCCTTTACAATCACTTCAATACCTTGAGTTTTCGCCAAATATGCATAGATCGAGTGTTTATCCACGGGCGCATCCCATCCAGCCTTTGTCTTGATATTTCCTCCTGCAGCACTTAGCTGAGTCTGTGCTACCTTCCATTCGTCCACAGTCTATAGAGCAAAGGTCCATAACTTTGACCTAGCCTCGGGTACTTCCTCAACCTACAATCCATAGGCTGCTACATCTTTGGCTACATAAGAGGATCACTCAAGCATGTCCTCAAGAATATTTTTCATATATTCTTTCCCAAAATTTAGGGCAAGAGGCTACCCCATCTCTATATAGCAAATCTTATTATCTTTCCAAAAAATCGAGTTCAATCTTTGAGCTTCATAGAAGGCCTGGCAGTTTTTGCACTCATGATTGGTTGTATGACACCACATACATCTGTGTACATAATCTTTCTTAGGCGGTACCTGAGATAGACCAGTCCTTTCAAGAACATTAGATGGCCCAATAGCTCTTCCTTGGTCTTTTAGCAACGCTACATCAAGCTTTAGATCCCTTATGCATTTATCAACTCATCTATTCCTTTGGTTCTAACTAGTGGTGATGTAGAAGTAGGTGGTGGAGCCATAGTCGGAGGCATAGGCATAGATATAGGATTAGGAGTAGGAGTTGCAGTAAGAGTAGACAAAGGAGTAGAAATAGGAGAAGCAATAGAAGTAATAGAACCATTTTGCAACCTAGATTTCCACATCTATCTCTTTACCAAAGTAGCAAATGCATCCTTGGTATCTTGCCAATCTATCTTCAGCCCTATTGTCTTAGTTCTAACTTCAAGGAGTTCTCCCAATTCCACCTGCAATTGTGGATCCACAGCTTATGAGAACAACTCTACCTTCTCGGATTTCAAAGTTGTCTGCCCTATAGCATCCATCTCACTATATTTGAACTCAAATTCTCTCAACAACTCTATTGCAAAAAGCCCTTTATTTGGTTTATGAACCCACTCTCTAAATGTCCTTTGGGTATCCAACCCTAGGTGTTCTAGAAAGTACTCCTCTTTCAAGGCTTTCTTGAATGAACTCCAAGTAGCATCTTGCACATAAAGTTCATGAATACGCGGCTTTCATTCTATTGCTACAAGTTGGCTCATCAGGTGAGTAGAAACTCCAAAAAACTCTATCTTTGCCTCATATAACTTTAAGTAACTCAAGGCATTCCCCCCATTAAATAATTTCTTCTGACTTTCAACAGCTTCATAGTATCAATTGCCTTGACTTCATATTGCACATTAGCCTACAATCGCATCTACTGAAGTAACTGCTACTTATGCTACTATTGTTGTTGCTCCATATACATATTGAAAGTCTGCAAGAGCTGCCTTACATCTTCTGTACCCTCTGGTATTCTTGAGAATGATGAAGAGTCTCCCATCTTGTTGATTGTAGACATGGCTTTTCACGTCGGGTTCACCAAATATGTTGGGGTAGGCTATGCTTAGCCATAAACCACACGGCTTTAGAGAAAAGATTGCAAGAGAAGAGAGCAAGAGTAGAGACCAAAGAGCACCTCTATATTCAAGAAATAATTCTCCCACAAGTACAAATCACAGACTAGGCAAGAGCCTAGATCACCAAGATGATACAAGACCTCTTGCCACAATGATACAACTCAAAGGATCAAGGAAATCCCTGCTATACAAAGAATACATTGATGATGATGCTCAAAATTCACACTTTCCCAATACAAATCCCATTCTTTGAGACCAAAGGATCCAATACACATGTAATTCTTTGCTAAAGGTGACACTAAATCAGTCCTGATCCTTGTAAATAACACCCACTGCTCTAGATGATTTGAAGAAGACCAATAGTCCCGATGCTCGAATCTTAAGAAAGCCTTTCTGGGCGTAAAAGCACTCAGGATTACAAAGAATCCACAAAACTCTACACTCTTGATGAAACTCTGAGTGTAACGATCACAAAGATTGCCCAAACCCTCCAATTGTCAAGTCTAGCTCTATTTATAGCTCCATTAGTGTGTTTTCAGAGTTGTGTTTTAAAAGCATGTGACTAAGCTTTTAGAGTAAAAGGTTAGTGCTTTTACCAAAGCATAAATGTATGAAACAAAGCTTTTTCTGACTTCTGTTGTTCGTCTAAGGCCCTGAGTATGTTCTTGATGCACTCTTGACTTGTGGAAACACACTGAATGGTGCCGAAAATCACAAGTTTGCAGTTGCTCTTTTTTTGCGTTGTTTTTCTAGAGAGAGAAAGCACAAGAAGCTTCTAAAGCTTCTTTCTTAATCCTTCTTCTAATCATCATCAATCATTTGGAAGTAATCCACTTGGAGATCTTACACTTATTTGGTTTGAACTAGTTTGGTTAAGAGACTCTTCACACACAAACACTCTCTTTTAACTCTGGGTTTTGTCGTGTTTCCATGGACTTTTGGCCTTGGCTCTTCTGGTTAGCATCTCTATTTGAATCAAACACATCCAAGACATTTTTCTTCATACTTGGATACGGGAAACTTTAATTGCGGGTTTCTTAATCTCTTAAATTTTGCACACTTTCACACAGCACACACAGAAAAAGATGAAAAATAGGGAAACATATATTGTACGGGAAAAGCTAACTAGAAGACCAACACACTGAGATGACGGAAAAACTGAAAAGTAAGGGAAAAATGTAAGCACACTATGCAGAATAGAAAACTCCTAAGCTATAGGTTCACACACAACCAAACTAGAAAACACTCACACTAATGACATTACACAACACACATAGAAAACATGACAGATGTTATTCCCTTTAGGTTTTTCACCAAGTGGAGGTGTAGTGCCACGACAACAGAGCAAATGTGGCCAACATCATAATAATTAGAATTTTTAAAGTAATTTCTTTTGTCATATGCATTGAAACTTCTTTTTTGTTTATTTGTTTCCCCCGGGCCCCCATATCTACAGGGGTAATGTAGTCAGGTCCATTCATATCCACCGAACTAACGTCGGCTAGCATGTCCAAGCCCGACATAGGGTGATAAACACAGTCAAAATGGTGGGCGCCAAAAATACAGAGTCACAAACAGAGAGTAACAATGGAGACCAATAGTGGAAGCAACTACGTATTTCAATCAAATAGAGAACTACAAGACTCAAGACGACAGTGAACACTGCTTTGTACAATACTATCACAGGAGCATAAATATTGATCCACGAAGACGCAAATAGGAGGGAAACGCCCGATCCAGGCTGATAATGAGACTTTTTGGACTGTAACTTAGACTAATCCACAAGACTAGTGTAGTCTTGGGGCATTCAGAGAGTGGGCTAGAAGATATTTGTGAGATAGTGCACCCATTGAGGAAGGAGGTCTTTCTCTAGAGAGAACTCCCAATGGTGTTGCTTGCTCTACTTGCTCTTCTTTGTTCCTGGAAAGGAATGAGAGAGTTTCTTGGATCCTCGCTCCCTACAAGTTGCAACGTCTTGGTCCTATGCTAGTCGTCGCCCATGATTAGATTTTGAATGTTGCTGCGTCTTTGGTCATAATTGCACCACCATCTTGATGATGTGGCTGATTAGTTAGGATGGAGGGCTAATACATAGCACGCACGGTGGACAAGGACCCACAGATGTCAATCTTTGATGTTGCTATCATCAATCAGGACAAACGTATCCAGATCGTTTGTCAGGTTTGGGATTGGATTGAGGAGCAGAAGGTCGGTGTGGTTCGGGTGGAGCCGGAACCCGGTGCGACGAGTTCGGTGGGACAAGGAGTCCGGATGGATGGGGCGGGGGCAGAGGGGACTGTGACCGGGTCGGGTGACATGGGGTTTGCCCTGAAGTGGAATCTAGAGTGACTGAGAATGGGTATCAGGCCCTCGGCATGGTGTAGGGTCGGAGCCGAAAACCATTCATTGGCTAGCACAAAAGGTTACATCGTAAGTCAGCGAGGGAGAAGGAATTTGGTTCCGCCTCATGAAAGACCCAGAACGGGCTGCTCCATTGGAACTTGAGCTTGCCAGAAAGCTTGCCCATGCGAGTACGAAAAACCAGGATCGCCTGGCCTTTTTCAAAAAGTTGGTGGGAGGACAAGCGGTCAGCCTGATGCTTGCGACGGGACTAAACTTTAGAGAGGATGGAAGCATTGCGAAGTTGGGCCTCATCCAATTCTGCAAGGGTCTCAAGGTAGATAGGTGATAAGCCCTCCAGGAGCAGGCAGTCCATGACCACAATGCACAGATTGGGAGCCAAGAATTCAAGAGGGGTTATGGCTTCAAAGCCAAAGGCAAGTTTAAAAGGTGTGAGGCTGGTGGCAACCCTGAAAGAGGTGTGGTAGGCCCATAAGGTAGAGGGGAGCTTGGTCTCCCAGTCCTTCCAGTTGTGTTGGATCATTTTGGTGAGAATTTTACACAAGTTTTTGCCGCTGAATTCTACGAGGCCATTGGCTTGTGGGTAATATAGCAAGGACTTTTTGTGAATGATGAAGAAAAAGAAGGCAAGCTCCTTGATGACTTTGTTTACAAAGTGTGTGCCCTTGTCGTTGACAAGCTCAACCGGGTAGCCATAGCGAGTTATAAGGTCTTTGAAAAGACACTTGGCCGTTGATTTGGATGAGTTATTGAGTAGAGCCCAAGCTTCCACCCATTTGGTTCAGTAGTCAGTGGCGGTGAGAATATATCGATTCTTGGTGTAAGAGGCAGGTGGTTTAATGGGACCAACAAAATCAAGGCCCCATTTCTGGAAGGGCTCCGGCATAAGGATCGGGTGGAGAGGGAATTGGTCGGCATCATGGGGCTAGCCGGTGCACTGACCGGAATCACAGTTCTGGACCCATTTGCGGATGTCGTCATGTAGGGTCAGCCACCAAAGTCTGGCTTGTTGTATCATGGTGACATCAGTTGCAAAATGGCCGCTGCCAATGCCTTGGTGGGCTTTGCTGAGGACGGTGTCGTGATGCTGCGCGCCCACTACTGCAAACTGAAGGGCGGGTTTACTTGCCAGGGTTTTTTATCACTATTGACAGCGCCATTAGGATTTTATTTTCTGTTGTGTGCTTGCGTGTGACTTTCAGTTTCGTCCAGTTTGCTATTGCATGTCAGGTTGTCTAGTCCCAACCTAATTTTGTATGCGTGAGTAGTACTCGTACGCATTAATCCATGAGATTATATATGTGTCAGTCAGTGAATGAATGCCTATGTAACTTGATTTATTTGAGTTCAAGAAATTTCTGGAAATGATGACAAGTTCTTTAGTGTATGCAGTTCAATGTCAAGCCAAGTGGATATGCTGGAATTATACGGGATTCTTAACGAGGATATGAACTCCGTCAAAATCCGAAGACAAGAGTGCAAGACATGAAGAGAAGCTGCTACGATGATGGAAGCAAGACCTTGGAGTGATTTTATCCAGCTGGGAGAAGAAGAGACGAATGAGTTCAAACTCAAATATTTCTTACAAGAGGATGTGAATGAGGGGGATCCATTGAACTGGTTCATTCTCCTTTAGTGTGAACTCAACTTATGAGTATCCTCAATCATTGGGAATGATTGAGTAAGAGCTTTAAAGATTAAAAAAAAGCTTTATATGAAAAGCCTTTATGTCGTGCTTTTCCTTGAAGAAGAAAAAAAGAAGCTTCCTCACGCCGTGATGATCGCGCTGATGGTCGAGTATGTTGCTGAACGCATCGACTGGATGGCGGACATATTGGGGCCTGAATTGGTGAGGGAGAGGCAAAGCAAGCTTTAGCCTTACTCAATCCATGCTTTACTTATCAAAGCTATTGAGAGGAAGGAAAGTAGGGAAGTAGGACTGTTTTAAGCAGAGATTTACTGCTATTGGTTACTCTGTTTTAACAACAGTAGACAGCAGTAAATAAGGACAGATCACTCATGACTTGAGAGTACATTGAATGAAGTTTGAATGTGCTTGATTGAAGGGTCTTTGCTGGTCATTAACTGTCAGAAAACCTCCAATTTGGGGCTGGAAACACTGATTCCAACAGTGTAAATATTGAGACAAAGCTTCTTTTTTTTCTTCTTACACTGAGAAAGAGAGCATAAGCTTAAAGCTAAAGCTCTTATACTCAGTAAGAGTCCTTGAAGGGCAACTTGTCTTGGTTTAAATCCTTCACCTGAGCAGTCTGAATCTTTGGAGAAGACAGGAAGAAGAGCATTTGGATTTTGTGGGAAGAAGATTCTTGGAGCTAGATTCACGGGACGATTGGTTATGCTTCATTGAACTTGTATGTGGATGTCATAATGTCTTGCCTATCCTGGATATACTCGTGGATCCAAATTGGTTCTATCTTGGATTTGTTTATGCTTTGAATAGATCTAAGAATCCCATTGTAATCCGCAATCTTGTACTTGATTTTGGGTTGTAATACACTGGAATTCGTAATCAAAAACCGATTTTGTCTTCCTATTCAGTCTAAATTTTGTGGTTTTAAAAAATCCAGAGTTGTTGGTTTCCATCCCATCTTGCCCAATGTCCTTGCAAAACGAGCGGCTTTCAGAACTTCCATGCGACTTCCGTGCGACATCTGGTGAGCCCGATGTGAAAGCCGCTGTCAAAGAGTTTTCGAAAGCAAAGTCGCAACCACAGAGGTCCTTGAGAAATTCCAAGATGGAAGATCAAGCGAATGAATACAAATCTGCAATAGCAACTCTAGCATAATGTGCATTGAGCAAAAGAATATTTTTAACAATCATGCCCAGCAACATTTAGTTTCAATTCTAGGCCTGATATGACTGCAATTGCCTCTTGTGATGTTGATCAGTTGGAAAGATCTATAGTTTTCATGGTTATGCACAACCTTTTGTATTGAGTGAACTAGCAGTCCTTCATAAACGTGGAAGAAGTGCACACAGCAGTCTTATTCACTGCTATGAATTTTCCTATCATATATCAACATGTTTTTGACATCTCTGGTTCGTTCTCATCATTTCAGAATGTGGATTAATGCAAATCGTTGAAATTTGTGAATATTTTACAATCATCTTTGCTTTCTTGCCATTAAAAAAAAGATGTTCTGCATGGTATATATCATGTGTTTGCTGTAATTTGCTTCATTTCAGCAAGCAATACCAATACTTACAGGGCGGTAGTAACATGAATAACAATGTGATCCAAGCATCATGATAGGAGCATTTCCAAGAGTGTCATTGCAGGAATGCCCTGTATGACACCTCCAGGTACAAAGACTTTGCATCTAGAACAGCTTATATGAGATTTTAATTAGAATAGAAGAAGCCAGGTAATAATTGATATGAGCCCGGGTGATACTATTTGTAGTGATGATAGGGGTCGAGTTTGAGTGGCAAGAGCAAACATTGTCAGAGTCATGACAGCCTGTGACAATTTTCAAAATCCATTAGAATGCAGCCCATCTTAGTGCAATTGCAAACAGTTCTTAAACCTCCTGAGCCCTCTAGCATAGATAACATGAATTGCAGATAGCAATCTACTTCAGGGATGTCCATAATGCTTTGACTGTCTCGTTAGCAGGGCCAGAAGCCTGTCGCCGGAAGCAATTAGCAATCTGTCGCAAGTACCTCCGTGCAGTTTCCAGTCATACATTAAGCAGGATTAACACTTCTATCATACTGCGAGTTAGGCCATTCCAAAGACCTGCATTAGGATGTCATTCTAAAGCCAAAGCTGCACGCATGCATCGCCACCTTGTGCAGAAGATGGTGGTAGAAGAATTGCATGGAGTGGAGACTACAGCAAGTGCTGATCTTGTCCATGTGAGCTGTAAAGCTTGAGGGAGTTGCATCAAGTCGTCCACACTAAAAGCCTGGAGGTATAATTTCCTTTTGGGTTCTCTTTTTCCTGAGTCTTTTGGCAATCACCCAAATGCCATGTTCGCTACACAGACATAGACACCGAGAGAGAGCGCATGATGGTCCAGACCAACTAAGGCAAACGCCTATATCGCCTTCTTCTGCAACTGCTGCAATAGCCCGCTACTTCACCTCATCAGAATCATCCTTGTTTATTACCTCATGATCACTGAGCTATGACAAGTGAACAAGACCCTGTTTAAAGAAGCCATCCAAATGGACAAAGATGCCAAACGGCCGCACAGATTGGACTTTAGCGATGAACAGAGTATAGCTCTAGTAGTTCTGCATCAGCATTCCGAGGTGTCTCTCCCAACCTTTTAGGTCCATCAAGTTTGTCCTTTTTTACCTCCTTCGAAGTTGCAGAGCTTTGTCCTCTTTTTCCTCCAACTGAAGAGTCCACTTGCCAGCAATCTCGATCACTTGACAATTGCTTTTTCAGCTTTTTGATGTCATAATGCATCGGACAGACTCCAATTTGGGAAGAAGCTCAAAGAGTGAAAGAAAGCGCCGTGGGAGACGCAGGGAACTCTCCTGGACGGTTCCCAGAAAGACATCCATACAGAAGGCATTCTGCCCCGATTTTCAGAGTTCGAAGACAGTTCGGCTGTTGCTTCTTTGTCTTGATCCTGTTATCACCACAAATTCGTCTGCTTTGTCATCGAATTCTATTCCACTTCATCTTCATCTTCATCTTCGTTGCAGCCTTCCAGTCTCTTTGCATCACAGCAATGTTTTTGTTCTCCCTCCTCTTCTCGTGTTCCTGTTCTGTCGCCTCTTTTTCCGATTTCCTTCAGCCCCAAAAACTCTTCTCCCCCATTGACGAAAAAAAATCTCCCCCCAAAAAAACCTTCTTTCAAAAATAGGACACCCTTTCAAAATAGGATCCCTCACTTTTCCTTCCCCAAAACATAAATGACACAAAGCAAAGCAGTCAACAAATCTGATTGTATACCCTGCCCTTAGGTTTCCACCACTCGTAAACATGGGTCTGTCCAAATATAAAACAAGGCACTAAAGAAGCTCCTGTCTCAATTGCACCAATACTCTGCTTCAGATAAGCTACCTCACGATCATGTTTCATAAAGAGCATCTCTCTAACACCTCCAGGAATTAGAACACAGCTACAACCATCTTTGAATAAATCGCAAAGAACCTTTCATGAAGCAGACACTAGTCTCAACCAAGTCCATATGTCTCTTAAAATAGGAGTCCTAAAACCCGCACTACTTGCCAGACCCTTAACTTTTTAACTGCAGAAACCTCCATTGCAAAATCCAAGGTAGATGGTATTTGATCTTCTAGTGCTTCTGAAACTGATCCAAACTTCCCAAACATCTCCATTACTATGCTTTCAAACTTCTCTCCACTATACTCGCATGCAGAAAATAAATGTAAACACGACTAAGTATGTACAAAGTAACAAAACACACAACTTTTGGATGGATTTCACACCTCGGATACGCAGCAATACGACACCGCGTCAAGTTTTAGCGAGATGAGTGAGCAAGAGACTGACAATCCACGAAATAGGGACAAAGGAAATCCGGGCTTCTTCAATAGAAACTTAGCAAGATGGGTGATCAAGAGACTGACAATCCACGAAATAGGGACAAAGGAAATCTGGGCTTCTTCAACAGAAACTTCAATGTTGCAGACATTCATATGACGCATGAGATCTGCGATTTTATGCGGGCTTATGAGCAGATCAAGCATGAAGAGGCCATATCAAGGGCGCTGCAAGCAATGATTACTGAGATGAAGTGGTTCAATGGTAAAGATATTTCGAAATTTCTTCGTGTCTATCAGGAGAAATTGGAATTCGCCAATGTGGGGCTGAATGAGATGCCGCAGTACTTTAGCCGAGTTGTCTCCTACGAATTGTGGAATCGAGTCCAGACGCTTTATGGAAACCATGGTTTGACATGGAGAGGTTTCAAGAAGGCATTGAAAGATGAATTCTTCTTGGAGGATTCTAATCAGGTGACAAAAGCGCTCTTTCTTGGAGTGGGTTATGAAGCGTAATAAGGGATTATCTGTTGCTGAGTTGCAGAGAGAATTTGAGCAGAAATACGATCAGCTTGGCACGACTGAGCAGTTACTTTTGCTTCCCAAGAAGGTTCTCCTCTTCTTACAGGTTGTGGATCCACCGCTTCAATCAGAGTTGGAGAAATTAGTGGAAGATAATTCGACCAAGAATGGCTTGAAGGCTGATTGGGCTGATGTCCAAGAGGCGGTTTCAAAGCTTGTGAAGAGGCAACAAAGGCATTACTAGTTGATAACCCCGCAGCCTATAGCCCCGCCTTCGCGACCTATACCCGTACAAAGACTGCAGCCTACCATGCCAGCTCCTACAACTACAGGTAAAGATGATTTCATTGATGAATTATGTAAAGACTTGACAGATAGGCTGAAAATAAAAATGGCTTTGAGAGAAGGACTAGAGTGAGCGAGCTCTTCCCAGGCTCCGCCTGCGAAAGATCACAGATGTATGTGGTGCGATAGCATCGACCATGAGCGCAGGGACTGCAAAGCCTTTGATGTTAGATATGATCAATGCCCCACCCTCATTAGGTACTACCAATGATCCATGGTGCTCAAAGTTGTAAGGCCCCCATTATGAGGAGAAGCCAAATGTGAGCCCGGACATTGGTTGAGTCCTGACTTGTATATCAGATGAGGTCTATGTGACCGGATGGCAAAAAGGTGACTGTTGTGGGTCTAATCTTTGGGTTAGACGGAGTGGTTAAGCTGGTAGCAACTCGAGGCACATTGCATTGAGTTGCGTGGTAAGGGAGTTAAAAGGGGCCCCTATTGTGGGGTCCGGGGGCCGCGGAAGCGGCCCCTGGCTGGGGGGTCCCAGGGGGGCCAGCGGCCCCCCTGGCGGGGGTCCGGGGGCAGCGCCCCCGGCCCGATGGTAAAGGGAATATTCCCTGGAATATTCCCTGGCCGACTAGTGGAGGCTCATATGGTAGGTCGGTCAGCAGGCCGACCTAACGACCTTCGCGGGCTATAAAAGCTAAACCCCTTCGCAGCCATCTTACACTTATCTTTCACCCAGTCAGAGCTGTTGTTCCAGCTAGCCTTAAGCTCTTCACCTATCTTCTGTCTAGATCGCCATCTAAGCTTCACACAGTGGAAGCGCACGGGTGGACAGAGCCATCTTTGTATCAGTTGTTTGGAGTTAAAGAATTTTACTGATTCTCCTCTTATCTGTTGTGTACTCTCTATCTCTTTCTCAGATTCTGTTCGCTGCGCCGTGTAATATTTTACATGGTATCAGAGCCCAGGGGGCTCTAGAGATCGGAGAGAGTGCAAGAGGCAAAGGCTTCAACAGCAAAGAGAAACGATGTCGACTCCGGGAAGCAGTTCTGGCGCATCAGGAAGCGGTGCAGGAGGTGGTGCTGCTGTACCGGCTATTCAAACACTGAGGATTCGTCCACCAACCTTCAGCGAAGGCAAGTTAGATGGTACAAACTACACCTTGTGGAAGTTCAAAATTACTACTATCCTTGATTCTTATGAGCTTCTGGAGACTGTGCTGGGGACTGACGCAGAACCACAGCCTACCCCCGACCCATCAAATCCTAGTGTGATGATTCCTCCGAATGCAGATCTTCTACGAGCTTGGAAACGAAGGAATGCAGATGCATTGTGTGCCTTAGTTACAAGCTGTTCTGACAGTGTTTTGACTCTGATTCAGCATACAACCAAAGCGTCAGAGGCTTGGAATGTACTAAGGAGTCAATATGAAACACGAAACCAAACAAGGATTCAAAACTTGGAGAATCAACTAGCAGCGGAGAAGTTTGCTGAAGGAGAGACGGTTGAAGCATTCATCACTCGGATTAAGAATCTGCGCGACCAGATGGCTGGCGCTGGGATACAAAAGACTAGCGAAGAGCTAGCTCGGAGGTGTCTTCGGATTTGTCCACAAAAGTTTGATGGACTAGTAACTGCCCTTAATACTCAGGTGAGACCTCAAGCTTTGACTTTTGAGGAGTTTTGTGCATTATTAATGGAGGAGGAGTTGAGGCTGAAAGCCCGAGAAGGAAGCAACAATGGAGATGCTGCATTCTCTGCCAATGCAAAAGGCAAAGGTGTTTCCTCCACCAAAAATGATGGTGACAAAAAGAAAAAGGGCGGCAAGAAGAAGTTTCAAGGAGAGTGCTTCTACTGTAAGAAGAAAGGACATGCGATTGCAGATTGTCGTTTCAAGAAGGCAGATGAAAAGAATGGTACCCTTAAAACTAAAGGGAAAGAGACAGCCAATACGGCTGAAGCAGAGTTGGAATTATTCATGGCGACCATTGAGGAAGTGTGCTCCTCGGCGCAAGAAGAATCTACCACTGACTCTTGGGTGTTGGATAGTGGGGCCTCCCGTCACATGACCAACAAGAAAGGTCTATACAGTTCTATGCAGCCTCTACAAGAATCCATCACTGTGACGGTTGGAAATGATGCTAAATGCCCTGCTGCGGGCACAGGTACTATTTCTTTTGTTGCTGCAAATGGTGAAGTCAAAAAGCTTTCAAATGTGTTGTATGTTCCCGAAATCAGGAGAAATCTCTTATCAGTTGCTGCCATAACTGATCTTGGTCATGAAGTGAGGTTCAAGAAGACAGGTGCAGAAATTATTGATAGTGCTGGCACAATTGTTGGAAAAGGAGAAAGAAGGAACAACCTGTATGAGCTAAGTGCTCTTACAGCCACCGCTGGAGTGGGCACAAGTAAGCTTTGGCATGAAAGGTTTGGACACATCGGATTTGCAGTATTGAAGGAGATGCAAAAGCAAGGTATGGTTGCTCACCTACCTACAATAACTGAATTGAAGGAACCATGTGAAGCTTGTATGATGGGCAAGCAACAGAGAAAGGCATTTCCACAAGAAAGCAAGAATAGAGCACATGCTCCTCTAGAGTTGGTGCATGCTGACTTGTGTGGTAAGATGCCTACACAGGCCTTGGGGGGATCTTCTTATTTTATGTTGATTGTCGATGACTACAGTAGGAAGATGTGGGTGTACTTCCTTCGTGATAAGGCTCAAGCTTTTGGTAAGTTTAAAGAATGGCTAATACTTGTTGAGAATGAAACAGGGAAAAGTGTGAAGAAATTTAGAACAGATGGTGGTGGTGAGTTCAACTCAAAGGAGTTTGAAGGCTTTTGCAAGAGCAAAGGGATCAAGCGTCAATTGACGACGCCTCACACACCTCAGCAGAATGGTGTTGTGGAACGCAGGAATCGTACCATTGTGGAGATGGCAAGATGCATGCTAAAGGGCAAGGGATTGCCTAACCATTTTTGGGCTGAAGCTGTTAATACTGCAGTCTACATTCTAAATCGGAGCTACACAAAGGCTCTCAAGGGAAAAACACCTCATGAGGCTTACACTGGTAAGAAACCATCTGTTTCACATTTCAGAATTTTTGGATGTGAATGTTATGCACATGTTCCAGATGAGAAGAGAAACAAGTTACAACCAAAAAGCAGAAAATGTATCTTCTTGGGTTATAGTGATGAGCAGAAGGCTTACAAGTTATATGACCAAGAGGCAAAGAAGATCATCGCGAGCCGTGATGTGGTGTTCAAGGAGGAGCCGCATACAGTGGAGGAGGAGAAGGCAAGGTCTTCCACTTTATCATCAAGCGAAGAAGTAGTCCACTATGAACCTGTCCCGAGAGCTATCCCTATCCTTAAGGAGGAGGAAGCATCATCTTCAGATGATGAGGAAAAAGTTCACCAACCTGACATCACCCCACCGGAAAAGCCATTGCCGCGCTGGGTGAAGCAGCTCTATGACCACAATAATCCTATGCCTGCATCTGTTGAGGAGAAGGCAGACGGACCAAGGAGGTCTCAGAGAATAGAGGAGCAAAGGAGGGCTTCTGCTCACATAGTCAACATGGCCTTGATGGTTGAGATTATGAGAGAAGTAAAGGAGCCAACTGACTTAGAAGAAGCACTTGCAGATCCATCATGGAAGGCTGCTATGCAGGCGGAGTATGACAGCATAATGAAGAATGACACTTGGGAGCTAGTGGATCGGCCAGCAAAGCGGAAGATTATTGGCACCAAGTGGATCTGGAAGGTAAAGTACAAGGCTGATGGTACCTTAGAAAAGTACAAAGCTAGACTGGTTGCCCAAGGATTTTCACAAGTTGAAGGGTTTGATTTTCAAGAGTCATTTGCCCCAACTGCCAGAATGACCACTATTCGCACGGTACTTGCAGTGGCTGCCCACAAGAAGTGGCCAGTGTACCAAATGGATGTTAAGTCAGCGTTCTTAAATGGTGACCTCAAGGAGGAGGTTTACGTGGCTCAGCCACCAGGGTTTGAGGCCCCCCATTCTGAGAACAAAGTGTGTAAACTGAAGAAGGCATTGTATGGGCTGAAACAAGCCCCCAGAGCATGGTACCAGCGGATAGATAGGTTCTTTTTAAACCTAAACTTCAAAAGATGTGCCTCAGATGCTAACTTGTATGTTTACAGGGATGGTAAAAAGTCTGTAGTGATTGTCCTATATGTGGACGACCTTCTTATTACAGGTGACTATGAAGATATGATCAACCAAACTCGAAAGGCTTTGAGTTTTGAGTTTGAAATGACAGACTTGGGCTTGCTGCACTATTGTTTGGGGATTGAAGTCTGGCAAGAGCCAGGAAAGATCTTCATCTCTCAGAAGAAGTATGCATGGGAGATCTTGAAGGCATTTGGCATGACCGAGTGCAAGGAGATAGCTACACCTATGGAGGTGAATGTAAAGTTATCCGTTGAGGATACATCAGCACTAGCAGACATTGGGAGGTATAGGAGGTTGGTCGGCAGTCTAATCTACTTGTGTAACACCAGACCAGATATCAGTTTTGCTGTTGGTGTTTTGAGCAGGTTCTCAAACAAACCTCATGAGAGTCATTGGAAGGCTGGGATGCGGGTGCTCAGATACTTGAAGAAAACTCTTGACTATGGTATCACATACAGTTTCGGAACTTCTCTTGTGGGGAACTGTGACTCAGATTGGGCAGGAGACATTGATTCCAGGAAGTCAGTTTCTGGTTATTGTTTCTCTTTGGGTTCAGGAATTTTCTCTTGGATTAGTAAGAAGCAACCAACAGTGGCATTGTCTTCTACCGAAGCAGAGTACAAGGCAGCTTGTTTTGCTGCATGTGAGGCCGTATGGTTGAGAAGGATTCTATGGCATATGGGAGTGCAGGATGAAGAACCAACTGTGCTGAGATGTGACAATCAGAGTTGCATCGCCATTGCCAAAAATCCAGTGTTTCATGCACGCACCAAACATATAGAGATCCAGTATCACTATGTGCGTGATTTGATGGAGGATGGGATAGTGGAATTGGTCTACTGTCCTACAGAGGAGAATGGAGCAGATATCTTCACCAAAGCACTTACGAAGGATCTGCTTCAAGTTCATCTTCAGAGACTCGGCATTGGGCCGAGGAGATAGTTCACCTATGGGTGGACATTGAGGGGGGGTGTTAGATATGATCAATGCCCCACCCTCATTAGGTACTACCAATGATCCATGGTGCTCAAAGTTGTAAGGCCCCCATTATGAGGAGAAGCCAAATGTGAGCCCGGACATTGGTTGAGTCCTGACTTGTATATCAGATGAGGTCTATGTGACCGGATGGCAAAAAGGTGACTGTTGTGGGTCTAATCTTTGGGTTAGACGGAGTGGTTAAGCTGGTAGCAACTCGAGGCACATTGCATTGAGTTGCGTGGTAAGGGAGTTAAAAGGGGCCCCTATTGTGGGGTCCGGGGGCCGCGGAAGCGGCCCCTGGCTGGGGGGTCCCAGGGGGGCCAGCGGCCCCCCTGGCGGGGGTCCGGGGGCAGCGCCCCCGGCCCGATGGTAAAGGGAATATTCCCTGGAATATTCCCTGGCCGACTAGTGGAGGCTCATATGGTAGGTCGGTCAGCAGGCCGACCTAACGACCTTCGCGGGCTATAAAAGCTAAACCCCTTCGCAGCCATCTTACACTTATCTTTCACCCAGTCAGAGCTGTTGTTCCAGCTAGCCTTAAGCTCTTCACCTATCTTCTGTCTAGATCGCCATCTAAGCTTCACACAGTGGAAGCGCACGGGTGGACAGAGCCATCTTTGTATCAGTTGTTTGGAGTTAAAGAATTTTACTGATTCTCCTCTTATCTGTTGTGTACTCTCTATCTCTTTCTCAGATTCTGTTCGCTGCGCCGTGTAATATTTTACATTTGATGAGGTGTACAAGCAGAATTTGGCCTTTTGAAAAGACAAGAAGATTTGTGCCACTGAGACAGGTCAGCCTTTGGCTACAAATTTTGGCAAAGGAGGGATGAAGAACATCTTTGAGGATATGTTCTTGCGATCATCCTATGTTTCTATGGATGCTTCTGAGTATGCAGAGTATGTAGGAGATGCTGCAGCCTATGGATTAAAGCCAGAGAAAAAGCCTGTGCCTGAGAAAAAGCTTGTGCCTGAACGAGAGTTATGGAATTTTGCTTTGAAGATAGCTGCAAAAGGAAAGAAATCGTAAGCAGAGTTAAAGAATGCTGGCAATGAAATTCACAAGATGACTGGATGGGATTGCCCTGTCGATGCTTATTCCGACTATGCACACCTTGCAAAGACACACGGTACTAAAGTGCTTGTGGAAGAAAAGCGGAAAAGAGATGAGGATATGCCTAGCACGTCAAAGAGAATGATTAGAGGGGGTGAGCCAGTCTCGCAGCCTTCTAAGTCAGGACCTGAGCAGAGGATGGATGATGCGCAGAAGGCTAAATCACAGGAACCGAGAGTTAAGAAAAATTGAGGCTCTAAACTCCAGTCAGACATTGAGAAGGCTATTGATATATGCAGGGTTTTTGAAGAGCGGATCTTGAAATGCAAATAATAGATTACGCTAGAAGAGCTCCTTGGAGTTGCAAAGAAGGAATTTCATGATCAGGTTATTGACATCATTAAAAGAAAGAGATAGGTGGTTCAGTCTGATGATCCTGCTATGCAGAGCATTCATGTAGAAGAGATGGATGAAGAGGCAGATGAGGGGATAGATGCAGATGTAGGCGAGGTTATGTATGAGGCCTTATGTCAGAAGATTGGGAGGAGTTGTCTGGGCTTTCAACCATGTCAACAAGTCAAGAAGAGTTTTTAACCATGCCAAGAGAGTGAAGAGAATTTTCAGTAGGTTCCTTATGCAGAGCACGCAAGAATTATGATGGACTTTCATGACACGAGAAATTACTGGGATGATTCACCTATGCCTTTTGCAGGGCAGGAATTTTGCTAGGTGCCACTGTTCCGTGGGACGACAGTGGTACGAGAGGAGAAAAGCTCTCGCCTCCTGGCAGTGAGGTTTTCTCTACAGGGTTTGGTTTGTCTATTGATTGTATTTGCAGTATTTGCAGGAATGTGGATATTCCTAGAGTTGCCAGGGAGAAAAAAAGACCAAGTCTTTTGTAGGTTACAATTGATAAGAGTATGCTGGAAACTGAAGTATATGAGAAGGATTCTTGTTTAATGTAGGGCAAAAACCATGGGTATGCTGATTTACAGCTGCAAAGAGAGTCTGAGGCTGAGATATCTTAGCATGCAGGGTTTCTTGCTGAATTATTTTAGCAGGAAGAGTTCCAGGGGGCTAAAAACAGTCAGCCAAAGGAGTTTACAGCTGAAGTATTTCAGCTAATCGAGTTAAGGGCTGAGAATTTTCAGTCAAATGAGTTATATGCTGATTCAGTTCTGCATAATGCTTACAGGACTGATTATGAGTTGCTTGAGACGCTTGTGGATGAGTTGTTGGTAGTCTTTGACAGTGATGATGCAGGGAATTTGGAAGATGCATTGACAGAGTCAGTGAATCAGGAAACTCATATACTTGATGAGATTATGCAAGAAATTGACTCATTGAATGACTTGCTTGATGGGATCTATGAGCAGGATATGGTTGACAGGAAAGAGTATGAGTTGGAGACAACTTTCTTACAGGTTTTCCCTATGCATATGCAGGAGTTAAATTTTGAGATAACAGGATATGAGATGGATGCTAATTTGCCCTTCGATCCAGGAGGGCCTATGGACTCCATAGAACATCATACAGGTGTGTATATGCTGTTTGGATTGGATTTTATACCATTTGATCCAGAAGGAGGCAAATACTGCTATAGGGAACTGCAGAAGACAACCAGGGCAGATTTGAAGATATTGAAAACTTCTTTAATTGGGAGTGGATTAATGCAAACCAATGCATCTAGGACGGACTTCAGTATATGGGGAAGGGGCCTACAAAGGTTGGTTGACAACCGAGTTTGTATGTGAAAGTTGCAAGGTCGGAAAGGATGAGGTCTGAGTGGGATTGTATGCTGTAAAGAGCAGTTACAGACTATGCAGAAATTTTTTGAGGCTGATACCCTCAGAATTTGGTTCTGGGGTCTTCAGCAAAGTTATACATCGCACGCGGGGCTACAATTTTTCTTTTTAGAGCTCGACAATCCGAGTTTTCTATCAAAAGTTATGAGCAGTTTTGTGCAGGGTGGTCCTGTAGGACAGTTTTCTAGACAGGCTGTAACCATGTATGTGAGTACCTGGGGACATGGATGATGCAGATGACTTCCCAGAGGATGAGGACATTGAGTTGATGGTTGAGCTTGACAGCAATGAGGATGGGTAGCTGTGGCCCATCTGAAGGATGTGCAGGTTTGGAAGGGGCGGATGTCATGACGCTGTGCGTTCACCATTGCAAATTGAAAGGCGGGTTTACTCGCCAGGTTTTTTCATCACTATTGACAGCGTCATTAAGATATAATGTTACCAGCATTTTGAGAAGGCAAAATGAATGCCCAAGTACTAGTAGTATTTTGGTGGATATTATTTTGGAGTGTTTAATTGTATTATTTTAGGCACTTGTATTATTTTTGAACTTCATGGACATCATATTATTATGATTGTATTATTTTGTGAGAGATGGACTCACTCCTGTACACATTGCATTTATTACCCGTAGTTGTATTTATTGCACTTACAATTATTGTGTGGGTTGCGCACGTAATTGCAATAGTGTAAGCTAGGTCTATGATTAGGCTAAGGACAAAGTGTGCTTCAAGGATTGACTGGCCTAGATCTCACAAAGCTTCACAACTGTGGAAATCTTGAATGCAAAAGGGGTGCAAACCCTAAATGCAAATGGGGCACCACCCAAGAGAAGGGCCCTAATCCTAACCCTATTTTTTGTCTATAAAAGGTGGGATGTCTCAATTGTATTTATTCTTTTGGTACGTACATGCCATAGAAGCTCTATTGGTGCAACTATTGAAGCTTTTTATTCACTTATTCTATTGTATCATCTTGCTTCCATATTGAGAGTGAGAGAGAGAGTGTGTGTGAGAAGTGTGTTGAGCGAGGGATTGAGGGTCGAAGAAGCTCTACGTTGTCTTCTTGCTTTCCTTCTTCCTCTCTATCATTGGTGTGCTTGGTGGTGGATGCAAAGGAGTAATAGCATTAGATTGTGTTGTTTGGGTTGAGGAACCATCTTTGAGCTATCGAGATGTCCGATCGCAACTCACACGTAAGAAGGTAAGATAGGTGATTTTACTACAACTTAAAGCTATTCTTGTATTCTTGCTTTCTTGGGATAAAGAGGAGGATGCATGGTTAATTTGAGTGGAGTGTTAAGAAGACAAGGTGAGAGATCATTATCAAAGTGAGTTGCAGCTTTTGAAACAACAAAAGTCCATTCAAAGTTTCAATTATTGTATGTTTGCCTTAACATTTTGGTTCTGTTGTTGGGATCAAGGATGGTGCAATCGCCAAGGTTCCCACACTCTTATTGTGTGACTGACTAGGAGGCTTGGTATCAAGTATGGTTAGATTGGTTGGGCGATTGATCAATTGTGTTTGCCGTTTGCACGCTCCGAAATGCATACAACTAGGTTAGGGAAAGGAGTTGTGGAAGAAGAAGAAGAACAAGAAGAAATCATTAGGTTAGGAGAAAACATGAAAATAAATCAAATAAAAACACAAAACAAAAAATCTAAAATCCAAACTCTTTGCATAAAGGTCATGATCAAGGATTTTTAAAACATTACACCATATGCTTGTGCTATTATCGAATGCTTGTCGGAAGGATAGAGTGAATTGATCTTTTGGTGTGAATTGAAGGATGGAGTGGATTGAAGAAGGGTAAGAAGAAGAAGGTAAAGAAAAAGGAATAGAAGAGGAAGGCAAAGAAGAAGGTAAAGAAAAAGATATAGGAGAAGAAGGTAAAGAAGAAGGGTGAGAAGAAGATAAAGGATGAGAAGAAGAAGAAGAAGAAGAAGAAGGGGAAGAGGTGAAGAAAGAAGAACATGGAAAACAAACAAACAAGCCAACCAAAAAAGAAAAATATAAAAAGTTGAGAAGTGGAAGTTGGCGAGAAGTGGTAAGAAGAAGAAGATCAGGAAGTTGGTGAGAAGTTGAAGGTGAGAAGAGAAGAAATTGAGAGAAAGAGGAAGTTGATGAGAAGTTGAAGAAGGCATGTCTACTATTGACTCAGCTACGTTTCTGGTATATTGGAGGTGGCTTTGCAAGGGCTGATGATCAGATGTTTAGGTTGGCCAAAGGAGAATTTGCTATGGTGTTTGACAGTTCTATATTTGATTGTTGTTCATCATCTTTAGGCTTGCCATTGAGCCTTTGCATTAGTGTCTTGCCGTTTCTACTTGTGGAATTGGTTCTTTTGCTACTTGGTATGCTATCATAACCTAGTTGACATGGTGACTGCTGTTCGAGTTAACTTGCTGTGTGTTGCTTTGATCTTCACATGTGTTTTAAAGCTTGCATTCCACCTACGTTGCATTCCACATTATTTTGTTGGAGTGCTGGGGCGGCTCAAGGGTCGGTAGAAGGAGTAGGGGGGTTCTCCTTGAGCCAAAGGGCGAAGGCATCCTTTTCGCGTTCACGGGCCTCCGCTTCTGAGATCCAAGTGGCCTCCTTGAGTGGACGCCCGTGCCACTTGGTGAGGTATTCGGGGAAGCCTCTTTGTTCCCGGTGTCGGAGGAATGCTTCTACTTTGAAGGGACCATTGGAATGAAGCATTGGTACGCGCCGTCCCCATTGGTTGTCGGGATAGAACCTGTGCAGAAGACGAGCATGAAATGCATTATGAACACAAACACTGTCTGGCAGGTCCAGGTTGTAGGTGACTTCGTTCAGCACTTGAGTGATTCGGTAGGGTCCATAGTAGCGGTGATTGAACTTGGGAGTCATGTTTTTGGGAAGTGACATATTCTTAGAGCTCACTAGGACCATGTCTCCTTTGGCAAATAGTACAGCCTTTCTCTTCTTGTTTGCTTGCTCTGTCATGGTTATCTTGCTCTACTCGAGGCTTTGCTTAGCTGCTGCATTGCGATCTCTCCATTTCTTCAAGAATTCTTCTGTATCTTGATCCTCCACTTTGGCCGCTCCGGATGCTAAGGCCAGTGGTGTAATGACTTCTTTTCCTGTGGCTAACTCAAAGGGAGTGTACCCTGTTGCCGAATGGATGAAGCTATTATAGTGGAATTCCAAGACATCAAGGTACAAGGCTCAATCTTTCTGGTCCACTCGGGCATAGCTGCGGAGATAATCTTCGATGCCTTGGTTGACTCGTTCTGTCTATCCATCTGTCTCCGGGTGGAAGGATGAAAATCTCAGTTGTGTTTCCAGAGTCTTGAAAAGTTCCTTCCACATGTCGCTCATGAATCTTCCATCTCTATCTGATACAATGGCCAGTGGTAAGCCATGCAGTTTGAATACATGTGTGAAGAAGAGGCGTGCTACCTCCTTGGCATTCAGTGGTGGTTTGGCCGGGATGAAGTGAGCCTGTTTGGAGAAATAGTCCACCACTACAAAGATGATTGTGTACCCATGGGACTCAGGTAGTTCCACAATGAAGTCCATGCTAATGACATCCCATGGGCGGTTAGGTACGGGTAAGGGTTGTAGTAGTCCGGTTGATCTTGATCTTGGTGCTTTGACCATTTGGCAAGTGGGGCAAGTTTTGATGTAGTCCATCACTTCTTCCTTCATATTCGGCCAAAAGAACTGCTTCCTAAGGGCCTCCAAAGTTTTGCTTTGCCCTTTGTGGCCTCCAATCTTGCCATCATGTATCTCATGCAGGATGAGTTTCTTTAATCCACATTGTTGGGGATATACAATCTCTTGCCTAAAAATAGAATACCCTCTTCTAAGGTGTACATTCCATGTGGTGTCTTCTCTGCTTCCACATCTTTGATTATTTTGTGCATTTCTTGATCTTGTTCTAGGGCCTCTTTGACAAGTTCTATAAAGTTGCTGCTGACCACACTGACAGCTTTCAGGTCAGCTTTCCGGCTCAAGGCATCTGCTATCTTGTTAGTAGAGCCGGGCTTGTGCTTAATCTCCAGGTCGAATTTGGCTAGGAAGTCTAGCTAGCGAGCTTGCTTTGCTGATAACTTGGGTTGGGATTGGAAGTTTTTGAGGGAGATATTGTCGGTGAAGACTATTGTATGCTTGTCTTGAACATAGTGCTTCCATTTTCTAAGGCAGTGGATCACTGTCAACATTTCCTTCTCATGTGTGCTCCACCTTGTTTCAGCATCAGTAAATTTCTTTGACTCATACGCAATGGGTGACCCTCTTGGACCAGTACACCCCCTATGCCATAGTCAGATGCATCTGTAGAGATTTCAAAGGATTTGGTGAAATTCGGCACCCTTAGGACGGGAGTTTGGCTCATGCACTTCTTCATCTGCTCAAAGGCTTCCTGTTGCGCGTTCCCCCATGTAAAAGAGTGATATTCTTTGGTGAGGTGGGAGAGGGGGGCAATGATGAGGATATAATCTTTGATGAACCTCCGACAAATACTGTGAAGCCGAGGAACTCCCGCACTTCTCTTACAGTTTTCAGTACAGGCCATCTTTGGACAGCTTCCACTTTCTTAGGGTCCACTTTGATTCCATCTGCTCCTACAATAAAGCCTAAGAACTCCAATTCTTTCACTGCGAACTCACATTTTTCCGGCTTGGCGTATAACTGATGCTGCCGCAGTTTCTCAAAAACTCGGCGTAAGTGCTGCTTGTGCTCTTCTAAGGTCTTGCTGTAGACTAGGAGGTCATCTATGTAGATAATGACAAAGATATCTATCTCCGGTCTAAAAATTCCATCCATGAGGCCACAAAATGTGCCTGGCCCATTGCTTAGGCCGAACCCTAAGACTAACCACTCAAAACTACCATATCGAGTACAGAAGGCTATTTTTGGGATATCTTCTTCGGCTATGCGGATTTGGTGGTATCCTGATCTAAGATCAATCTGACTGAAGTACTTGGCCCCGTGCACTCTATCTAAGAGGTCTTCCACTAGGGGCATAGGGTATTTGTTTTTTATGGTGATTTTGTTAAGAGCCCTATAATCTACACAGAGTCTAAGTTCCCCATCCTTCTTCTTCACAAACAACACTGGGGCACCAAAGGGGGATTTGCTAGGGTAGATGAATCCTTGTTCTTTTAGTTCATGTAGTTGCTTCTTCAATTTCATGAGCTTATTGTGGTTCATGCGATAGGGAGCTTGAGCATGTGGGGCAGACCCTGGAATCAGCTCAATTTTGTGATCCACATCTCGCCTGGGTGGTAGACCTTTGGGTAGCTCGGCTGGCATTACATCTTTGAATTCTTCAAGTAATTCTGCCACCTCTGTGTTCCTATTCTGTTGTTTGGGTTTCTTGCCATTTTCTTCTTCTTCAATTGGTCGGATCATACACAGATAGACCATATCTCCTTGCTTGACTGATTTTTCGACTTGCTTTGCACTGCATGTCATGATACGTGGCCTGATAACGGTCCCTTGGACCGGTGCTTTTTGGGTCTGGCCCTTTGGTTGGTTTGCAGTTGGTTTTACTATTTGGCATGATACTCCTGGCTTATTCTCCTTCATTTGCACCTTGATTGGGGTCCTCCCAGGTAGCTGCATTCTTTCACATGGCACTCTGACGCCTTCTCCTTGCATATCTAGCATCATTTCATTCACACCTTTACCAAACATTGCAATGGCATACTTGTCATAGAATTCTAAGCCCAATATCACTTCAAAATCATCCATGGAGATTACTAAGAAGTTGAGTTTCGCTTTCCACTTGTCGGCTTCCACTTGGACTACAAAGACTTGTTTTACTTCCTTGGCTTCTCCTTGTGCGAATGTTACTATTAATCCTTCTAGAGCCTTTGATAGTTTCAATCCATGTTTTGCTGCACACCCTGGTGTCATGAAGTTGTGTGTAGCTCCTGTGTCCACCATGATATGTTGGTTTCCTTTGCCCACTCGACCTTTGATGTATAGATGGTGGACTGCCGCTACCCTGGCTACCATGCATTGGGGTCAGGCACTAACTGACCCTACCCTTGGGTGGTCCATGCTTTCTTCACTTCCATTTGGAATTTCCTGGATACGCGATGGTTGTAGTTCTTCTCCTCCATATGCACAAGTTGCATTTACCCTTGATCCACTCGATGACATTGTATCTTCTATTGGGCATCTGTTTTGGTAGTGTGGACCCCCGCATTTGAAGCATTTGATGCCGGTGGAAGGGCCTGGGGGTCTCCATCATGATGTATTTGATCTTGCGGGCCCATATGATGTGCCAGGGGTTGGCCTGTAGTGATTGTTTCCCCATCTTCCTGCTGCTCCTCTTGGTACTAATGCGGTTTGTGATACGGCCGTGGTGGTTGTGGTGTTTTGGCTCCTTGTATCTGTGAATGCCCCTCTAGGAGCATTGGGCCTCTGGTTCCATGAGTTATTGTTGTTGACGGTGTTGCTAAAATTGTTGTTGAACCTGTTTTGATTCCCTTGTGCTGTTCTTCTGCCTTCCAGGTCCACCAATCTTTCGGCCATTCTCATGGCCTCTGCTAAGCTTGTTGGTTCCTGTCTCTCCACATCTCTTCTAGCCCATTCTTACATCCCAAACAAAAATCCATGTAGTTTAGTGTTTGTATCCATATTTGGTAGTTGTAGCATGATTTGCCTATACTTATTGACATACTCTTTCATCTTTCCCTGTGTTTGCTTGAGGTTCCTCCATTCATCTCTCACTTTGAACTTTTCCATATTTGGAATGAAGTAGTCCTTCAATTCTTCCTGCAGTTCTTCCCATGAAAAGATGGTGTGGCCCTGCTCTTGCTCCAGCAGGTACCAACTGGCAGCATCCTCCTCCGAGTAAATGGCTGCCACCTCCGCTTTCCTGTCTTCTGTTATGCGTGAATACTTCAAGTATCTGTCTACCTCTGCGATCCATTTCTTCAGAACCAACCCATCTCTCTCTCCCTTGTATTTGGTTGGTTGGGGCATCTTGAATTTTCCATAGTCGTCTTCTGAACTATCACTATCTTCCTCCTCTTTACGGTGGTGTTTCTTCTCTTTCTTCTTGTCTTTCTTTTTGCTGCCTAACTCTACTACTTTCTCCTTCTCTTTCCTCGTATCTTGCGCCCTCCTAGATGTCTCTTCTCTACCCATTCTATCTATCTCCTCTTGCATTTTGTGTCTTTTCTCCTCTTCTTGTTGTTGTATCACCCATTTTCTATAGCCGTGCTCCACTTCTAGTTTCTTTCTCCTTTCTTCCTCCTCTCCTTCATCTGCATGTTCCTCCATATTGACTCCAGCATGCCTGACATACCATCTAATTGTCTTTCTAGTCCGGCCACCTTCTCCTCTTGGGCCACTCTCCATTCTTGCCCCCTACTCTTCTTCCTCTCCTCTAGTGTTGGGAGGGTGACGTTCTCCCTTTTGTCCTCCATGTGGGTGGTGGTGGTGTCGGCGCGGGGAAGTCGCGTTTCCTATGGTGGTATGGGTTGTGCCGCGGGGAAGCCGCGTCACGTCTTCAGGTGGTGGGATGTCGAGGTTGGGGTGTCACGCCGGGGCGACGCGTCGGGGGGCGTCGCGACGTGGGGCGACGCCACGTGGGGTGATGCAACGTGGGGCGACACACTGTGGGTCGTTACGACTTCGATCTCTTCGGGGCACTGGATCTTTTCTCCTGCTTCCGTGAGCACTCCTCCACTCCGAGTAAGAGTTGCTCTGATATCAAGTGTGATAAACCTGCACTCGTTACGCACTCAACACGGCACAGAAAGGTAACACGATATATGAGCTCAAGGTATACTCTTGTATTATTCAGTCCAAAAAGCGAGACAACATAGACACATCCCAGGACTACACCCTCGTGACGCCGCACATAAGAGGGTTCACCACTAGGTATAGGGAATCACATGTAGAGTGGAAACAAGGCAAGGCTTTGAGTCACTACTACTCCCTATATAGGTGCAATCGGTAGCAACGGCATGGTATAGCTACAAAGCCCTTATCCCCCCCCCCCCCCCCAAACGCGCGTGCACACACACACACACACACACAAATAAAACATGCACACACACACTATACTCCGACCCTCACATATACACTCCTTATTCCCACGCACACATGCACTTTACCCTCTCACCTCACACGTAGTTTACCTCGTGCACTACGTAGTGCACACTCTTGCCACACTTGATTGTGCACTCACATGCACATGCTTTACTTCTACACATGTACCCACTTAAACATACACGCACATTGAATACACTTTACCATGTTACACACGCATGTACACCACTTAATCACTTTTTCACATCAGACATATGAACCCACACCACTTACACCACATACCACAAGCACACATCATTATGACACACATTCACACATATTCACACACATGCACAAAAACACACATAAACACTCATTTGTATTCACACTATTCAGACATATAGATACTTCACAAATATACATTTTACACACACTAAACCACTCACACACTCACACATTCATACATCCCAAACACACACATTCTACACAAAAATACGTTCGCACACACACCACACTCATTTAAACTCACACATCAAACACTTACATCCACATATCCAAACACACACACACAAAACCCATTCACAGATATAAAACCCACACAAATTCTTACACACAAACACAACCCACACACACAAAAAATTCCTACACTCCCATACACACCCTACACCCAATGTACGCACACCTCACACACCAACAACCACATTCACATATACACACCTCACATGTATACTAAATCCACACTCATTTACACACCCACCACACATCAAACACACCTCATACACTACTATCACCCCAAACACACCCACCGACACTCCACACATGCTAGCCCTTCTGCACCCCACACTCCCACACACTCTCTTAGAACTGTTACCTGCACTAATTTGTATGCACCAGTCCCTTCACATTAGTTTCTTTGCATTGGTTCTGTTGCATTAGTTTGTTCACATTTAGATCCTTCTCACTAGATCATTCATACATAGATCACTTTGCACATTAGATCATTCCCATATAGGTCACAAAGTTCATTCCTCCTAGATCCTTTGCCCTAGATCATTCACTCTTGATCATTCGCCCTTTGATCACTTGCCTAGACCATTCGCGCTTGATCATTTGCCCCTAGATCATTCGTTCTCAGATCATTCACCCTTCCCCTAGATCCTTTTGGCCCCTAGATCATTCACCCTTGAATCATTTGTCCCTAGTTCATTTGCCCCTAGATCCTTTGTACAAGTTCATTCACATTTAGATCCTTTGCACCTAAGTCATTCGCCCTTAAATCCTTTGCACTTAGATCATTTGCCCTAGATCCTTCACCCTTGGATCATTCATCCTTAGATCATTCGCATTTAGTCATTCACACCTAGGATCATTATTCGCCCTTAGATCATTTGCACCTTAGAGCTTTTGCATCTTAAGATAATTTACACCTAGATCATTCGAATTTAGATCATTTGCATCTACATCATTCACACCTAGGTCACAAAGGTCATTTGCCCTTACATCATTTGCTTGTAGATCATTCTCCCTCACATTATTTGCACCTAAGTCATTTTCCCTTAGACCATTTGTACAAAGTTTGATTGCACCTTGATCATTCATACAAAGTTCCTTCACACGAGAGTGTGCGAGGAGCGAGCTTTCGAGCGAGTTTTTTTGGGCAACTCCCAAATTTTATTCCACTTAGTTTAGTTGTTCCACTTTATTTTTTATACCCTTTTCCTTTAAGACAACCTTCTAATAGCACCACCACCACCACCACCACCACCAATCCCACCACCATCGGCGCCACCAACCCCACCATCACCACCATTGCTGCCACCACCACCACCTTCATCTCCTCCTCAATACCACTACCAACATACATTCTCTCTCTCTCATGCACACCTCTACAAACATATGCGTTCCTCTCTCTCTCTCTCTCTCTCTCGTTATTTTATAGCTGTGCTTAGCCCTCAATACATCTTTACATTTCTGCTGATGAGTTGTATTTGTCTCTACCATAGCAATAATTTAATTTTAGGATCCTCCACCTTTGTCCCTATGTAGCAACACTCCAATGTGTGCACACATAAATGAAACCATATGCAAATTGACACATTGCCTCGCCCTCCCTCTCTCTCTCTCTCTCTCTCTCTCTCATGTGCACCTCTGCAAACATATACGTTCCTCTCTCTCTCTCTCTCTCTCTCTCTCTCTCTCATTATTTTATAGCTGTGCTTAGCCCTCAATACATCTTTACATTTTTGCTGATGAGTTGTATTTGTCTCTACCATGGCAATAATTTAGTTTTAGGATCCTCCACCTTTATGTCCCTATGTAGCAACACTCCAATGTGCGCACGCATAAATGAAACCATATGCAAATTGACACATTGCCCCGCCCTCCCTCTCTCTCTCACTCTCTTGCACGCATGCACACACGCACAAGCACATGAACACGCACTTATTTCTCACTTCATCTCTTTTGGACGTTGATTGCACGTAAACATCACCCAGTTATACATGTTCATTTCCCTCTCTCTCTCATTACACGTAAACATCTCTCTCTCATTGCATGTAAACATCACACAGTTATACATGTTTCTTTCACTCACTCCCACACTCTCTCTCTCATCCTCATTGCTCTTTTTGTACACATAAATGCAACCATACATCAATGAATACATCACTCTCTTCTCTCTCCCTCTCCCTCTCTCTCTTTCTCTCTCTCTCTCTCTCTCGTGCACACATACACATTTATTTCTCACTTCGTCTCTTCTGGATGTTGATTATAGATATTCATATCCTCTCTCTCTCTCTCTCTCTCTCTCTCTCTCTCTCTCTCTCTCTCATTTCTCTAATTCGTGCACGCAAATAAGACCACATACCAACAAATGCAACTCTCTCACTCTCTCTCATCGCACGTAAACATCACACAATTATACATGTTCCTTTCATTGCTTTTTATATACACATAAATGTAACCATTCATCAATGAACACATAACTCTCTTCTCTCTCTCTCTCTCTCTCTCTCTCTCTCTCAAGTCATAAAAGCTTCACGGTCATGCATTGCACGAATATAGTACGCAAGGACATAAACTAGATGGTAATAAAAAATGCCTTCAACTAGAAATCAATCCATCTCCATTGCAAGAGGTTGAAATGGATGTTCTACGATAAAACTCAGCACACTACCTTGAAACCTAGCCAGCTCTTCCAAATAAGAAAGCACATGTTCCAAAAGGATATCATCCATGGGATTTCCTTCAAAGGAAGGTGGGCATATAAATGAGCCAGGTGGATTATTCCGCATCTTCTTTGCACTATCATCCACAAATAGTATGTTTGCAGGATTGTAGTGTGGCCACTCAATATCATCTATACATTTCAAGAATTGTGGCGTTCCTTGATGCTTTCCCTTTGAGTGATCTCCAGCCACTGTCTTGCACTTACCTTGTCCATATTCAAATACAAACACTGGTGCCCCACCATTTTTCTTTATACAGTCTGCTCTTATCAATCTGAGCAGATCCCTCAAGTTATTCTCATTTGTAGAGCTCCATATAGCAATATCAAACACACCATATAGATGTGTCAAGAAATCTACAAGGCATGGCAGTAGGAGAACCCAATATTTCCCTAGCTCCAATGATTTCACTGGTAGTGACCCCCTTTGCTTCACTTGTTTGTGTAGGAGCACCCCGTTAAGGTCAAACACCACCAACTTTCTCGATGTGGGTGGCAATTGCACACAAAGAATAGTGCATGCAAGAACATAAGTGTGAAGTTATATGGGAAAGAAAAGAGCAACCTCAAATTTACTCCATTAAAAGTGTTGATTATGGGTTTGGGATGTGAGGTTGCTTCTGCACTGACCGTTGTTTCCCCCCCTGCAAAGAATGTTGGATGTCAGGCACATACAATCTTCAATGTTTTTTGTGTCAAGAAAAGATCTAAAGCCATATTTATATACCTAAGGGTGCGTGGTGAATCGCATGTTGTGCTCCAGGTTCATATATCGTCATTATTTGCTCTTCTGGAATGCCAGACAATTAACCAGTTATCATATTATATTTAGGGACATCAAAAATCACATGTGTTAGTTCATCATCATATGTGCATCCTTACCAATCTATCCGTTTGAGTAAAATTTTCCAAGGCAAGTGCATCATAGACCGATGTCTCCAATTCTCCTCCTGGAAAAATAACATTTTATATATTGGATATAGAAAAAAAACGGAGAGCTTCTTCATTTGGCCCCATATAGCCCTCAATCATACCTACGATGCTCTCCTTCCTTGGTTCTATAACAACAATATCTTTTCCTGTGTTGCTCTCCATACCTTTTCCTTTGCCTAATGGAACACTGCCTTCCCCTGTCTTCTTTTCAATGACTGTTTCCCCAGGATCCTTCTCCTATGGACAATGTGGACACATTTGTAAGGAGGAGAAAATCAACTGACATCAAAATCAAGCATCATTCAGGGAATGCAAGCGCAAATACTTCATGCAACCTTTGATTGTTTTGTGACCTGCTCACTCTTGCTGCTAACTTGACCCGGTTCTTCTGTTGAGGGAAGTTTGCTTCTCTTGATGTGCTCCTCAAGATCTCCACAGTGGGACTCGCTCTGCTACGAGCATCCATGTGGCCATTAGCAGGGTGCATTCAAGTTTCAAATGGACTTCCTATTTGCTACAAGATCCAAATACAAGTACCTACCTCCACTTGTGATTCTTGTGTTCAGTAGGGGGGAACTCACCTTTGGGATAATCGAGAAATTTAGGGAATCTTCTGTAAACCTCCTCATCCCATTTTTGTTCTATTTGGTAGTCTTCATACATGCACTCATCCTGATCCTCTACGTTTGTCCAGTCAACCGTCTCAATTGGCATTTTCCGAATGATCCCCTCTCTACCTGATTGTGCATGAATTTGCCAAAAATAGTCTTGCAAGTATTTGAAAAAATGTAGCAAACAAGCGACCATGAGTAATATCACGTAACAAATAATAAAATTTTCAAACCTGTATAGAAGTCTCCATGCTGCAAACTTGCAAGATGTGTTGGACTCGAGACCTTGATCCGCCTTGAATTGATAAAAAGCATGTTGAAATATGCTTTGTCTATGCTTTTGTTTCATTTCTTGCACAAACTGAAAGAAGTCATCCAAATCAACACGGATTTTGTATGTCCAATCCATGCTCTCAAAAAATCTATTCATGCCTTGTGCATATTGGACCCAAAGGTCTCTAGTCTCAACCAATTGCGAAATTCCACAGTTCTATCTGCAAATGAGAGTTACACATACCAGCGTTACGCATTGGAATCCAATTATTGTGGTCAATATCCAACGTTCAGAAAACTACTTACATTCGAGTACGCCCATCAACTCTCGAGTTCTTTGGTTTGGGCTCCACAAGATTTGCAATACTCTTTTACTTTATCGTCCTCGTCCAATCTCAATGTTGCTATGTTATATATCCTCTCCTCGTTCAAGGCACCTCCCTTGCTTTGCCACTCCAAGCATATGATCGTCCTGTGGTGTGTGCTCATTTTTTTCAATACGCTTGCATTACCATGTGTATACCCAAATGGAAAATGATTGGGGGGTGGAGACTTACTGGTACCACGAACTCTTGAGATCTGGGTCAACAACCTTTAATATGCATTGGGTCCTTTTTGAGAGTTTCTTGTTGGTCTTGTAGTATGTCTCGTTCCACTTGGTTCTGTATTCTCTATCTGTGAGTTCCCCTCACTTTTGCTCTACTATCCGTAGAGATAAGTCATAATTGTCCTATATTGAGGAAGTTTTCAGTGATACTTATGTTGTTGGTGGCGAACATGCATTTCAAAATTGATGTGTCCTTCAGACTAGAAACAATACCTTCTAGTTGACGTGGGCAATCACTATCAGTGGTGGCTGGTACCATGTGGGGACGGTGGGTGCTTTACCATGGGCTTGTAGCAGTGTTCGGGAAATTTTTTTTTTTGAGCCTAACATAGATCCTTCTTCTCTTAACCTAAGGCGGTTTCATAAATTTTGAACCTTACAAAACCTTTACATTCTAAATCGAATCGGCCCAATTCCCTTGATTCTACAAATTGAATCGGTCAAATTCCTTTTTAAATCTTTAATGAAAGGATAATCATTTTTTTTCTATTATTTGAAAGGGTTTTTATCTCAAAGTTTTTCTTGGAATTTGTTCAATTACTTCTCTTATACCTTAGAAATGAAAACCCTTATTATCATTAGTAACTTGATCTACATTACATATCTAAAATTTAAATAGATAAAAACAAATGTATGCAAGTTGTTTCTATGTCTCTTAGTGGGTCTATGCCATATGGCCTCAGAGAAGTATACACATTATAGGCACAAAGATAAAGAGAACGTTAAAAAAAATAGAAACCCAAAAAGAAAAGAAGTTAACTATTAAAAGCATAGAATAAACAAAAAGAAAAAAAACTAGCATAAAAGATAACATAATAAAATATAAGCAAAACAAAAAATAAAAAAGTTTAGAAAAAGTCAAACACAATTTATAAAAAGCAATCATGATAAAAAAGAAAAAAAAAACTTAAGCAAAACAAAAAATAAAAAAGTTTAGAAAAAGTCAAAACACTTTTTATTAAAAGCAATCATGATACAAAAAGAAAAAAAAACTAACATAAAAGAGAACATAATGAAATACAACCAACATTATAAACAAAAAAGTTCAAGTACATTTTATAAAAGCAAGCATGATCTAAAAACAAATTGAAAGATTTTTATTCAAAAGATAGAAGCAAGCAAGGGAAAAATAAGTTTAACATAGGAAAATGATTAAGAGTCAAAAGAATCAAAACAACAAAAGTGCAAATAATGCATAGTGACTTCAAAATCATCATAGGCCATAAAAAATCAATTGCTCTTATTAATATGCAAATTTATTGCAAAATCAATGAACAAATTCCTTGTGTTGTGTATAAATGGCGATGTGTTTTTTCAGCCCATAAGTCCATACTCTCAATGAACTCTATATCAGTGAACTTAGAAGGCCCTTCAATAAAGATTTTCATTAATGCATCTAAACTCTTAATCTCCAAACGATTACGAAGCTTACTCTTTATCACAGTTCGAGCACTAAAACCTCTCTCACAAATAGCAATGCTCGAACATTGGACGAGAGCTACTTGACAAAGAGTAAGAATATTCGGATAAGTATCCCTCCACATACTATTGCAAGCAAGTGTTGAAGTTATTTCTAACAATGTGAATCGTATCCAATCTCTAGAAGCTTGATGCTTAAAATTTCTAAATTCTTTCTTAAACTCGTCAACTTCTATCATTGCAGGGAATTCTTCTATATTTAGCTTTTTAGGAAAACCATAATATGAAGTTAATTGATCTATCTCTTGGGTTCCATAGTTTTTTAAGGCCTTCTCATGTATTGGATGTTGTGCAGGCACAAGTATTTTTAAACAATTAAGTATAGAATTATCTTGAAATCGAGAATTCAAGTTACTTACCACTGAATTGGCAAAAGCAACTTGAAATTCTAAGGCCCTGTTAAAGTCTTCTCCATTAATTTTACGTTTTAAATCATGCTCATAAAATTTCTTCCCATGCAAAGCACCTCTTAATGTATATAAATATCCTTTTTCAGGCCCATAGTCTGGAAGGATATCATATCCATATACTCCAATAGTTAATGCATTCACATCAACAGGAGGACAATCAATGTAATATTGTGTTATGGATACAATTTCGTTCTTTATAAGACTATCTATAGTGGTGACATCTACAAAGTCTTTTTGAAACATTTGGCTTAGTGTTGTTAAACCTCTCAAAATATCAGCTAAGAAATGTAAGCAATAAACACACTCAAACTCAACCAATTCTTCATAAATATGCAATGCCTCTCTTTTAGTGATATCAAGTATTGCATCTAAAGACTTACACACTCTACTAATAGCTCTATATCTACTTAACCATCTCACATCAAAAGTATGCTCAAGTCGAAGAATGGGACATGCCAAATCTTGTTGCATAGCTTGCAACCCTTCTAATCTCTTCGTGCTAACATTAAAATGCGAAGCTATAGCATTAATAAGTTTTTCTAGCTTTTTGCAATAAGGCATCTCTTTTGCTACACTAGATATTGCAAGGGCACTACGATGGGCAACACAATGAATTGATGTTAAAAATGGATTAACGTGTTTTTTCAATAAGGCCTGGACACCATTCTCCTTTCCTACCATTGTGGAACATCCATCAGACCCAAATGCAACAAATCTAGATAAATCTAGCTTACATTTCTTTAGCTCTTTAATAATAGCCTCAAACAAAGATCTTGCAGTGCCATCATGCACACGTATGATACCATAAAAGCTTGTTTTAGGAACACAATCAGCCTCAAGATATGATAAATAAATAACCATATGTCCATGTGAGGAGATATCATTTGACTCATCAATTAAAACACCAAACCATGGACTAGTTGAAACCTTTTCTATTGTACTTTTCATAAGAGACGATGCCATGCAAAAAATCATTTCAGCACATGCCTTATCATCATTATAAAGACTAGTAGTGTATGGTGCATGGCAATCTTGCAATAAGCTTATCATGTCAGGAAACACAGAAAATGGCAAATTTTGCTTTGCAATCAAATATGCCGTTTTAAATAATGAAAGTAATGCCTCATCTTTTACTTCTCTTATTTTTTTAACACTCTTTTCAATTGAGTCTTTTCCTTCGAGTAAAATAGCTTGCATAGCAAACTTATGACATGATGTGCGAACATGGGATTTTAAGTTGCTAATTTTAAAATTTATAGATCCCCCTTTTGAATATGCACTATGTGGATGAGGATATTTCAAACAAAATTTACAAAACATTTTTACTTCATCTCTATCATAAACAAGCCATTTAAATTGGTCTAGCCAATCCTCTTGAAAAAGTAAGCGTCCTTCTTTTTTCCTTTCAAATTCAGCCCTTTCTTCAAGTGACATGTTATCGAATGATTCATTTGAAGATAACACATTAATTGAAGTTGAGCCCCCAATATTATCCGTATTTTCTTTTAACTTTTTAGAAGGATGCTTGGCTATGTTTTCAATCCCAACCCATGCAAGAAGGTTTCCTTGTCTCTTATCTTTCAATTTAGGTGCCATTCTCAAAGTTAAAAAGAGTGGTTGCGATCTTACCGTGTTTTTTATAATCGTTGAAATTTTCTACCTTTTGTTAGGCATTCGTTTCCTTTGAAAATCTAAGCTCCTCCAACAGCCAGCCTCTATCTTCAAACTACAATGTCTCACAAAGCTTTTTAACCTATTAACAACCACATAGCAAAATAAAAATAAAAATTAGTACTAATATTTTGCCTTTAAGCTTTCACTAACACACATATACACAGTGCACACAATGCACATTGCACACGTATGTCACACACACACACACACACACACACATACACATACACACACACACACACACTCTCTCTCTCTATATATATATGTGTGTGTGTGTGTGTGTGTGTGTGTGTGTGTGTGTGTGTGTGTGTCTATGGTTGACAAAGCAAGTGCTCCTACGAGCTTTGTTGGCCATACTAAGTACTTTCCATCAGACTTCGGAGTATTATCAAATTATGATTGATCGTGTAAACTTAGAACTACCACCTCTCACCTTTCTTTGCTATTTTGAATCACTCATTATTTGTTAAATATGATTCTCACCTTCACGAGTTAGCCTTCAGGACGTCGCGACTCGCAGCGGGAGCCTGGAGGTTGCAGCGGCGCAGCCTGGAGGTCGCAACGTCGGGCAGGAGTGTGGACTCTGGAGGTCGCAGGGGCGAAGCCCCAGGAGGCTGGAGGTTGCAGCCCCAAGAGGCAGCAGCCCCAGGCGGTGTGGAGATCGCCTGGAGTCCTGGACGGTGGAGACTCGAGTCGAGGCCCTGGACGGTGGACTCTGGAGACGTGGTTCGTGGAGTCGAGGCCCCAGGGGCCAGGAGGCGGCACTGCGGCAGCCCCAGGAGGCGTGGTCACTGGTGACTAGTCCGTGGAAAGTCAAGGCCCCAGGAGGCAGGCCGCGGCAGCCTGGATAGTGGACATTGGACAGTGCTGAGTGGATGCCGGATGGGTCAAGACTCAACCGTCACACCGTCACGGCGTCACGCGTGATGCTGAGACTCGGAGAGTCGAGGCTCTGGACCGTCAAGTTTCAACGGTCATGGTGGACAGTCCGACAGTGGACTCGTGGAGTTTGGACTCTCAGCTCTGAGCCTTGAGGCGGGCCGCGGCAATCTGAGGAGGCGGGAGCTTGCCACCTGGACGTCGGACGGTGCTAGGTGGAGTCACGGACTCACGAGTGTCCACTGTCTGGACTCTGAAGACTGAGAGGCAGGCCGCAGCCTGTAGGCTGGCCGCTCGGCGCTGGCGGCTGGAGGTCCTGGAGGCTGGGGCAGCCGGGCAGCCCCAGTGGGGCTAGGACTCGAGAGTCGAGAGGCACTGAGGCAGCTTGGAGGAAGTTCAGGAATCCGACCTGAACTTCTGAAGGCTGAAGGCTGAGACTCGTCACTCGAGAGGCAGCCTGGGCCCTGCAGGAAGTTCCGTCGTCCGACCTGAAGCCTGAGAGTTGAGAGGCTGTGCAGTGTGCAGTCACCAACGTGAACTTTGAAGTTCTTCTGGATTCTGGATTCTGGAATGATGAATTTGCTGAGTGCCCAGGGCTGAGGGCCACGCATCTTTTGAAGACTGAAAGTTTGCATTGTGCACTGCAGTCTGCAACTTTGCATGTGCCATGATCAATGATGAAGTTATGAACATTGAAGTTTTGAACTCTCGAGTCTCCACTTGGCACTCTCTCTCCAATTTACTGACAGTAGTCAGCAGCAGCCAGCTTTAATTATAATTAAGGCTAAGTTTTAAAATGTTTAAAGTTTAAACTTTAACTTGAGTCTTGACCAATGACAAGTCACAACTTACAAGGGACACTACTAAGTTCTAACTAGTCACTACTAACTAGTGCTATTAGCTAAGTGAGTCGTGACTACTAACTACTAACTAGTTACTTAAATATTAATATAATATATATATATTATATTATTAAAAATCCTTTTTCATTTATATTTAGAAAGATCTTATCCTTCTACTTTAATCATGAGAAGGATATTCTCCTTCTATGATAAAGATGAACTGGCCTAAATCCTTTTCGCATGTATTTTTCACAAGTAGACAATTCCTCCTCAGATTGAATCGAGCAAGTTTTCTCCTAAAATGAACCGGCCCTAGGATGAAGCGAACCCGCCTTTTCCCGAACACTGGCTTGTAGCCACCCCTTTGCTTCGTCGGACAGCTTCTCCTAAAGCGATGCACGGTCGGCTTGTCCCAACATCCTCGCTTCACACACAAGGTTTGGATATGTTGTGTGAATGACTCCTTTCTATGCCAATTTGGAAAAACACCAATCGTAGTTATAGGTTGAATAAAAAATAAAACCCATGACTAAAATACAATTCTGGTTTGTCCTAGTACTTGTTGGTGCAGGCTATTGCAGACAATACCTCCCCCTCTTACATGCTTGACACCTTCACCAGACGGCAATCCACGCGCATGTGAAACCTAGGCTCATCGACAAAGGCTTCATGAAGACATGGACAATATTAGAGTCATATTAACATGCGAATGCGAGCAAGTTTCTAGCGCCTTGAAAGTACTACTCACATAAGCTTATCTCTTCCATCTAGGCGGTAAGCCGGTGGTTACCATCCCACATATACAACATATGATTTGATAAGAAGCCCCAATCGGTACCCTGGATCTCGGCCTCAAACTTTGCGTGCTTCACTTGCCAGTGCACATTCCACTAATTTATCATTGTGTCATCAACCATTCTGGTCTACATCCTCAGAGTCTCCAACGAGACAATGAATATGCACATTCCTTGCATGTATCTTGCACTATAAAAGGCCTTTGCAAGATCCTTGTACCTCGCAGTGACCCGCGCCAAATTGTGGGCATGGCAATCAAATGGCACAAAGGGATAGGAGGCAAAGGTGAGGATGTTTTTACCTACATTTGATACATAGGAACACATGCATAAGATAGGTTCAACAAGGAAACACTTGAGATCACAACAGTTATTGCTTGCTCACCGTTATAGATTCCAGCTGGTCCTCAATGCATGCTTGTATGATGCGTTTATTGCATGTCACCGTAAGAGGAGTCTCTCAACTTAAGCCGCCTCCTTTTGAGCTTCCCTCTGTCCGTGATGGCCTCAGTGTCTTCTTGCTTTGCCCTTGGCCCCGACCACATTGCACGCTTGCCATTCCGATGCTCTCCTCATCACTACTCCTTTCCAATTCACTTTCCACTCCTGCGCCTCCCTCAGAGACCTCAAGCTTCCACTTTCCAATGGGTGCTGGGTCAACTGAGCTAGAAGCTTTTCCCGGCCTCCCTCTCGGTGGTCGACCCCCTCCATGTAGTTGTCTACCTCGGGGGTGAGGGGGGAGATTAGTGTCCTCTGCCGACTCTTTCGCTACTACTTGTTGTCTGTGCCTTAGACAAACAAAAAGTTAGAGAAAGCAAAAGCAACATAATCAATAGGTTTGTAGGAGTACATACTTACCACTAGGTTTATAGGCCACTACACAATTTTATTCTCTTCAAGGTCAATCTCATTCCCCTGTATGGTCTTCGCCTTTACACCTTCATGATGTACGACAGTGACAATGACACCCACATATCCTGGAAGCAATACTTCTGATGTCGACGTCTGTCGAACAAGACCTCTCCAACACACATGTCACTGTCGAAAAGAGCGACATGATCTTGCCTTTTGAACCTTGCCGCTACCATAATACTGGCTGGATGTTCTTTAGGAAACCGTAACAAATCTCTAGCAAACTTCCCTACGACAAAGATTACATGTGATGCATCGCATGCCAATTCATACCAAGCACCATCAAAGTACACGATGAAGAGAGAGAGAGAGAGAGACCGAGACCTGGAAGCTGTCCTCCCACGACCTTTCAACAAGAATAGCAAGAGTTTGGGGCGTGGGGTGGGGGAGGGGAGATTAGAAAATTTTTCATGCCAAAAAAGGGGTTGCCGAAAACCCCCTTTAGGGCTTAGAAAAATCTCATAGACCTCCCTCATGTAAAATTTTTCCATGCCAAAAAGGAGGTAGCCGACGACCCCCTTTTTTGCACAAAAATTTTTCAAAGACACCCTTCCAGAAAAATTTCCTCGCCAAAAAGGGGGTTGCCGACTACCTCCTTTTTGGCATGGAAAAATTTTACATGAGGTGAGGCCTACGAGATTTTTCCAAGCCCAAAAGGGATGTAGCCGGCCGGCAACCCCCTTGGAAAGATCTCGTAGACCTTGCCTCATGTAAAATTTTTCCATGCCAAAATGGAGGTAGCTGCCTACCCCCTTTTTGGCGAGGAAATTTTTCAAAGTCCCCCTTCCAGAAAAATTCCCTGCTAGAAAGGGGGTAGCTGGCTACCTCCTTTTTTGCATGAGAAAATACTTATTGTTAGGATTGATTGTTATTAATTAGTCTTATTATTAATTTTTTATTAACTAATAGTAATATTACTAATTATAAATTACTATTAACTAATTATTAATTATAACTAATTAACCAATTACAAGTAATTTATAATTAATTAACTAGTTATTAACTAATTAATTTACTAGTTATTAACTAGTAACTAATTATAACTAATTAACTAATAACTAGTTACTATTAGCTAATTATTATTAATAATTAATAGGTATTTATTATTATTATTTACTAATTATAACTAATGATTATCTACTAATTAATAAGTTAATAATTAATTGGTAGCTAACTAATTAATGACCAATTCTTAATATTATTAATAACTAATGTTAATATCAATTAATATTAACTAATTACTAAATAATATATTAATATGATTAATACCAATTAATAACTAATGTTAACACCAATTAATATTAACTAATTAACTAGTAACTAATTATTAATAGTTGATTATTATTAACAGTTAATAGTTATTTATTACTATTATTTAATAGTATGACTAACTTAATAACTAAGTAATAACTAATGTTAATACCAATGTAGGTTGGGAGGATGCTACCGGCAGCATCCTCATGGTCGCTTTCTATTTTGTAACTAACTAATCAATTAATTGGTAACTAATGTAGAATTAATAACTAATTAATTAATAATATAATAATTAATTGGTAACTAACTAATTAATTAGTAACTAATGTAGAACTAATAAATTATTAATTAATAACTAATTATTAATATTATGAATAACTAATGTTAATACCAATTAATATTAACTAATTAATAACTAATGTTAATACCAATAACTAATTAACTAATAACTAATATTAATACCAATGTAGGTCGGGAGGACGTTGCCGACAGCGTCTTGACGGCTACTTTCTATTTTGTAACCAACTAATTATTTAATTAGATACTAATTTGTAACTAATGTAGGATTAATAACTAATACTTTAATAACTAATCAATTAATAAGTTAATAATTCACTGGTAACTAACTAATTAATTAGTAACCAATGTAGAATTAATAACCAATTAATATTAACTAATTATTAATAACTAATATACTAATATTATTAATATAAATTAATAACCAATATTAATATCTATTTTGTAACCAACTAATTAATTACTTAAAAATTAATTAGTAACTAATGTAGGATTAATAACTAATCACTTAATAAGTTAATAATTAATTGGTAACTAATGTAGAATTAATAACTAATTAATATTAACTAATGTTAATACCAATTAATATTAACTAATTAATAACAAATATATTAATATGATTAATACTAATTAATGACTAATATTAATACAAATTAATATTAGCTAATTATTATTAATAGTTAATAGTTATTTATTATTTACTAAGTATGACTAACTTAATAGCTAATTAATAACTAATGTTAATACCAATGTAGGTCAAGAGGACATTGTCGACAGCGTCCTCACGGTCGCTTTCTATTTTGTAATCAACTAAATAATTAATTAGTAACTAATGTAGTTTTAATAACTAATTAATTAATAAGTTAATAATTAATTGGTAACTAACTAATTGATTAGTAACTAATGTAGAATTAATAACTAATTAATATTAACTAATTAATAACTAATATATCAATATTATTAATACTAATTAATAGCTAATGTTAATACCAATTAATGTTAACTAATTAACTAATAAATAAATTTTAATAAATAATTATTTTAAACAGTTAATAGTTATTTATTATTATTATTTACTAAGTATGACTAGCTTAATAACTAATGTTAATACCAATGTAGATCGGGAGGACGCTACCGGCAGTGTTCTCATGACTGCTTTTTATTTTGTAACCAACTAATTAATTAATTAGTAACTAATTACTAACTAATGTAGGATTAATGAATAATTAATTAATAACCTATCAATTAACAAGTTAATAATTAATTGGTAACTAACTAATTAAATAGTAACTAATGTAAAATTAGTAACTAATTATTAGTATTATTAAACACCAATCTTGATACCAATTAATATTAACTAATTAACTAATAACTAAATAATAATAGCTAATTATTATTAACAATTAATAGTTATTTATTATTATTAATTTACTAAGTATGACTAACTTAATAACTAATGTTACTACCAATGTAGGTAAAGCTGACCAACAACAGAATATACAAAGCTCATAGCTAAATCATTAACATGGGATGAGCAGCAACATCTCTACTCTCGCTACATTACTATTTTTGAAGAAATCATGAAAGGCATCCCCAAAGCCATTGCTTGACAATTGCGCTTAATTCCTTCATTCTACACTGATCTTCGTGAAATGAACAAGGATAAACTCGCATCCATTGAAAAAAAAGGAAAAGGATAAGGTGCCTTTGCACAGAAATGGTATTCCAACTAATGTCTGGCAACCAAAATTGACCACTAACTAATGACACTTACTAAGCAAAGGAAATCCCTTTAGACCTCAATGCAAGACCCTAGATATGTTGCCCCAACCTTGCTAAGGGTGCTTGCAACTGTCCGTGATGTCCAAATATCTGCCACCATTTTCCAACAACATCCCATGTATGATAAACTCTTGATTCACAAAGATCTACATGTGGCCAGCCAACTAGGAGTAGGTAGCATGGTACTTGATGTTAACACATATGTCTTTTGCCTTACCCAAGATCCTGCAATCCTAGATCTCTATGCTTCCAATCAATAAAACCCCATGTTCAATCGCAAGCCGAGTGATGTAATAACACCTCCTTCATCTCTTGGTTCTACACTAGCGCCACCCAAAAATCCAGTAGCGAACGATAAATCTAACAAACCATCCAAGACTTTTCCTCCCAAGGATGGTAGTATGCCTTTATCTCTAGGCCAGGAGTCCCCATCTCTTGTAGGAATCTCTAGATGTGACTCAATGCAAGAAACCCAAAAAACACAAGAGCCCCTTAAGAAAAAGAGCCATTCTAAACGAACCCAAACACATGACAAGCAGTTGCCCACAATTGCTATCCAATCAAAATCCACATAGTCAAAGGTTATTACTTCAAATCAAAATGTGGAGCCACAATAGTCGAGCTTCTTAGTTGCAACTAAACCCTCTACTTCTGCCAAGAAACCAACACCAATAACTAGTCAAATAGTATCACCAGCACTAGACACACTAATCCTAGTGAGCCCTTAGTTCTAAAGTCAAGTTCAACTTGAGCTAGCCTCTAGCTCACCTAAAGCCTGATCTAAAGTTACGAGACTTGAAAGAAATGGCAGCTAACCTAGCTTGCATTGAAAATTGACCATTCTCTATGTGCATTCAAGAATTGAATGATAGAATTGTGTTCTTTGCTCGTATTTATGTCCAATCCGACATAGGAATTCTCCCTAAGGAATTCTAGGAAGCCTTAGACTATCCACTCTCGTGGGAAGAGCAAGAACATCACCATAAACCACACATCGACCAAATCGATAATCTTCTCAAACACATTCCTGAAGAGGAGGCAGAAGAGTGCCATCTAGTCTCCACATTCCATCACTGGATAAGTCTAACCAATGCAGAGATTGTTGTCCTCGAACTAAAAGGAGAAGATCGAAGCACCTTCGAGTAAGCTTGGTATGCCATGAGAATTTCAGGAGCTGAAGTCAGAAGTCATCTCATGAAAATTTCAAAGAAATGATGAGCTTTATGGAAATCTCAAGTTGATCCTACATACGCAGCTCCGATTTCACTTCATGTGCTTGCCATTGTACAAGGAGTACCACTCATTGGACCGCTTTTGAACCATCTCTTGCTCCACAAAATTCTCAAAGAACAAGAGCTCCACATTGCAAGCCGACTGAATCATAGAGGTATGATGCTTGATGTGGTAGCATATCTTAATTTATTTGAGAAAATGCCACATGTCCTTGATCGACGTGATGCACATCAATATAATCCCGCCTTTTACAAATGGCTCATATCTTGCCATAATAACCCTGTATCATAATACATGACACTTTTATAGTATAAATTTATACAAAACATCATCTCTAAAACCAAAACAAAAATCATAAAAATAAAAAAAAATAAAAAAACACCTTGCACACCATATGGTCACAATCCCTGCAAAGCTAGGAAGCATTGCAAATCTTTCATACGAGGAGGAAGCAAGCGTAGCAACCACTTACTAATTGGTAAGATTCTCTCAAAATTTTGGAAGTTAATTTTTGATTGAATTCTGTTACTTTTTATGGATCCTACTCCGTGTACTCTCAAGTTTCATCAAGCGAATGTAGATAGCTAGGTGACAAAGGTGACAAAGTAGCAGCCCGCTAATAACAAGAGCTCAAGAATGTAAGAAGATTGAAGATGGGGATATGAAGAATCATTTGATGACCTAAAGCTGATCTTGTTAACTCACCCCACCTACTACTTTAAATTCCCTACTGCTACAATATAAAAGATCAACGATGAATCAAGTGCATCTCTTCATCAAGAACAACCCTCTAGCATTGAGGCTTATGGTGCTATCATCTCATCTTCATCATTTTTAGCGATTGAGTTCCAATATATTCCTATCTTGTATGAGAGGATGGAAGTCTTGTTGTATAGCATTGACTATATTATTCAAAAGAGAGAGAGAGAGGAAAAAGCAAAGAAAAGAAAAAAGAGCAAAAGAAAAAGAAAAGAAAAAAGAAAAGAAAAGATGCACGCATGATCATAGCACTGCACTTAGGGATCCTCAAATTAGGTACATCCAGTGATTGATCGTCGGCTGGCTCCATTCCTAATCCCTTAGTCCTTTGTACATTCCCCACAATTGTTCAGGGCACATCAAGGGTAGGACATACCTAGGGAGTTTGTCTCGCCTATGGTTAGACCTATCACTTTGAGCCACATGTACAATAAATCCTTTTCAATACTCCATCTCACTACCATCGCAATTCGCAATGGCAAGCAAGGCACGAAGGATAATGGAAAAGTACACCTTAGTCTTCAACCACTACAAGTAGACACAAGCTATTAAAAGCTAAGACATCAAGGAGCTCAATTGTGTTGCATTGTCTTGTCAAAATCACAAATGATATCTCAAAAAGGCTTTAAGTGTACTTTCCCTTAGCATCAACAAATTTTCCATCTCATTGAACCCTTGCTTCATCAACACATTGCTATAAGGAACTAGGCCGACAAGTCTTTTAACTAAGTATTATCTAAATATGCACGTGCACTCACATAATATTGGCACAACAACCTATACACAGTTTGGGTCCTCAAGTGCTAGACAATACTCTAGGCTTGCTTAGAGTTTGAATTGTCTTCCAAACCAACCAAATATGTCTTGTGCATGATAAGAAGAATAGCACTACCCTCTAGGGAGAGACCACATGAGAGGTTTTCTAATTGCAAGTATTGAAGACTCCAAGGAAGACACCATCAGCTCTTCATAGACACTCAACCTTGTACTTCTGTCCTTTGTCTCATTATACAAGCCCACCAAAGAATTGTCACCAATAGAATTCACCAAGAGAATCCAGAGAACGCCAACAACTTCAATAGCCATGATAGCTATCAAGCAAGTACCAGCCAAACCATCGATGATGACCACGTCTCATACCAATCATAGCCGACCACGTTTTTCATCAGCAACTCTACCAATATTCCTCCAAGAGGACACACAATTGTCCCTAGCACATCCTCAGTGCAAGCTGAAGCATGCGACCTATGAAACAGAGTGCCATGGCACTGGCACTCGTCTAGGAGGGGGATAATGTTAACTGCAAAATGCAATGGCCGTCAAAAGCATGGAAAAGGGGCACATTTTTCGGATTAATTATCCATGTTACAATATGCATGCAGCAATTGTAAGGTTAAAACCCTAAGTGGATATGCAAATTGTAATGATTTATTATGGAAACTCGCAAGCCAAGCATGAACCCGTGCAAGTTGTAGAGGTTGAGTAGGCTCTTGTAGTAAGACTTGAAGATGTCCCATTTATTTGTCATCTTGGGAAAGCATGCAATAAGAGGTGACCGGCCTAAAGGTCCAAACGATGGGTAGGATGCCCATGAAAGATAGGGAAACCCTAACCCTAAAGTTCATGTATAATAGGATGACAAAGAATGGAACAAGCTATTCATGTGTGTGCTCACTTTATATTCCTACTTTCTTTCTTCCATTATGAGAGAGTGAGTGAGGTTGAGAGTGAGGGATTGAGAGCTAGAGAGTGAGAGAGTGAGGGTGAGGGACCAAAAGGGTGAAGCTCTCTTATACTTCTCTCCATGCACTCTCTCTTACCATTCCCATGCTCTACTCTTTCACATGTGGAGGCTATAGAGGGTTGAGAGTCGAATGAGTGCTCACTAAAATCATGGAGCATGCCATTGCGTCCTTCATGGGATTGAGAGTACGTGTGGTTTTCTCATTACAAACGAGTGTTTATACTCATACTTGAGAGACTATATAAGAAGTCACCAACTTTGTGGTTGAAGTCCTTGAAATAATAAGGGTGTGTCGCAATGGTCCCAATATGAAGAGTGTGTGCCCGACATGAAGCCGTTTCTAAATTTGTACCTAGTACTAGATTAGGGATGTGTAAGAAAGCTTTAGAAGAAGTAAAAATGGTCAGGCTTAAAATAATAAGGTAGAATGGAATTACCAAAAATTAGGATATGGAGAGAGAAATAAAATTCGACGATGTTTCATGTGACTGTATAAATTAAATGAAAGGAACATACAAAGGAAACAAGCAGCAAGTAGTCTTGGTAAAAGGTCGTAGTGCCAAGTCGCTATAGAAAACCTAAATAAGATGTCTCTTTAGACTTGATTATCGATAAATTCTTGAAATAACTGATTAAGTTTGCTTTCATGCTACTTAAGGGAACCATTGTTTGATAAATTGCCCAGTTAGGGCTAGTAACAAAATAGTTACTTAATAAAATGATTACTAAAATGAATATTTAGGTTTGGTTTATGTGTGTGTGTGTGTGTGTGTGTGTGTGTGTGTGTGAAACCACTCTTTAATGAATGCCCGGGGTAGGGTTGACCATGTAAAAATTATTGTTGGGATACTGATGCCTGGTTAGGGTTGGTAAATGAAGCCTAATTTGGCTATCATTGTCGGTTGACTAGTTAGGGTTGATAAATGAAGCCTGATTTGGCTATCATTTTTTGTTCTCCGATTTGGGCTGGTAAATGATGCCTAATTTGACTATCATTGTTGGTTGCCCGGTTTTGGCTAGTAAATAAGCTAGTTTTAGCTATCATTGTTGGTTGTCTGGTTTTGGTTGAAATTGATTGCCCCTTTGAAAATAAAAGGATAATTAATGAACAAGTACTACTGCTGGCATGAACTCTCCCCCCGAGTCTTATCGTCATGGCTTCCACCGGGACAGCGTTATATAACTGTCTAGAGTATGGACCGCCACCTAAATAGAAGGTCATCGATCGAGGAAGGCTCATCCCTTATGGCATCTCGTAACCATGGGGACAATTGGTCCAAAAAAGGGGGAAGTACGGATGGGTCTTAGATAGAAAAAGAATCCTTGACGGAAATATAGTACGTGGGGCTGGTGCACTAGAGAGACCATGAGTTGAAGTGTGGGTATAAGGGTGAGATGACCTGGTTTAGGGTCATAAGATGGCTTGGTTTAGGATCGTGGCAAGACGATGTGGAAGAGTCATGTATAAGTCTTGGTTTGAGACTAAAGATACATAATTCTCATGTATGGGTGGGAGACAAATATTAAGATGGAAAATAAGTAAATGAACATTGTTTGGCAAAATGTCTATTTTTACTACTTTCGTGTTGTGCTTAAAAGGCGTTCAACAAACCTTGTGCCAAGATAAAAAGAAGTTATTTTTATGTGTTTGAAACAGTGTGTGGTAGTAATTAAATAAATAAAAAAATACCATTGAGAGAAGTGGGTGGGCGGATTCCCAACGAATCCGTCAAATGGCTGGGCAATCTTAGCATTCCAGGAGACTCCTTTGATGATTTGGGGAATCGATAAAAGTTTAACGCTAATTGTCCTAAGTTCCCAGTCTTAGAACCAAAACCTGTGTTTGGCTTGGCGGCCAAGCTCCAGCGGTGCGGTTATGAAGGGAGTCAACGGTACATTCATAGCCACGGCAGTGACAGCTGCAGTGATGACCTGCATATGGTAGGAGCAGGAGAGGCAACCAAGTTAGGAGGATACAAAAAGCCATGTGCCCGTTCTCACAAGGGTTGTTCATCTTGAGGTTTTCATCGGCTTCCTTCAGCAGATCCTCCTCTGAGGTTTGTTCTTCGATAGTTCTTGGATCCGTGGTTCTACAGAGGCTTGTCCTTGGGCTTCTACCCTTCTGTATTTCCGAAGAGCCATCCAAGTATAGTCTTGGGGTAGCACGTCTTGCTGCTGGATAGCAGCCATCGCCCCCCCTTATTTCCACCTTGAAAGGGTGAAGTTCATTGTATCACTCAATCCTTTGAGTCTGTTATTGTCTGGCTTGTGCCCTCATTGCTCCTACGGAGCTCTTGTTGTACAGAGTTCTAATCAATACAACTAGAGATTGTTTCTTCTAGAGTTGTTTGTAGTCCGGTGTCTTTGGGTCGGTGTTCTATCTATTTGGATATCGGTGTTACCGTAGGATGTTTTGTACTTGTATGACTATGATTTTTGTGTGACGTTGGTATGCTAATTTCGCATGGCGATCATTGTGGTGTACGGACCTGATTACACATTGGCGACCACGATTTCCGTTCCTCCACGCGCTAGTCTGAATGCGTGCGCGTTGAGCAGGTCCACCTGAAACAGTTCCGAAGCTCGACAACACCCGACGCTCTAGATGTAATCCTAGCTGGCGGTCTTTGTCCCCTGGACCACACAAGTCCGCAGCGGAACCATCATTCCAATCGAGGCAGTAGCCTAGATCACGCTGTCCCACGGAATAGTGAAACCACTGAAGCCCCACTCATAGCACCCGCCGCTGCACCACTCAGACTTCCAGGTCATGTCTCTGCTTCTGGTCATCCAGTCGTCATCCTACCAATCTTGCCACAAGGCATACATCCTAATATGGCAAACAATGATAGGATCCCTCTTCCAAAGTTCGCTGGATCTTCAAACGAAGATCGAGATGCTTTTCTCCGCCAGTTTGAGGGTATCCTGGTCCACTCAACAATCAGCACAAGGTCAATATCTTTGAGTCTTGCATGCACAAAAAAAGGCTGCCATAGACCATCGGTGGCCAACATGAGCCACCGCTAAAATAGCTTTCGCCAATAGGTTTCAGCTTGACCGGATTGATGCTCAAAAACTTGAGCGGCTCCAAAACCTCAAACAACGAGGCAAGTCACTCTAGGCCTATATGGCCAAGTTCCGTGTCCTTAAAAGTCGGCTGAATCAGTAATTTAATCTGCAAGTAGAAGTTCAACCTGGATTAGACAAATCAAACAACCTGGAATTTGATCATGGAGTCAGCAAGAAGTAGAAGTCTGCATAACACACATACAAGCCTGGAGAAATGGCTATCCCACACTCCCCCAGAGTGGAATCAACGGGATGGGGTCCGGTAAACATTACCATTCCCCTAGGAGAACTACTGAATTTGGTGCCCACATTCAAGGACCATCTGCTGAAGATCATCTAGCCAGATCGGCATGTCTTACCACTTTATGTATGTATTGGATGTAAAGTGGTTTAAAAGAAGTGGTAATAAATGGTGAGCATTACACAATCAGACGTCATCCAAGTGGTTTTGTAATCATTGACTCTACAAAATTTCACCAAAACAAGAATGAGACATTAGTACTACCTCAACAATGAGAGCTAGTATATATGTAAAAACTAATTTTTTTATATGTATGCATACGATACATATACATAATATAATAAGTATCTAAGTTTCTTGCTTTTGTTTTTCAAATACAAGTTGTGTATCATCCAATGGTAAACAATAACCGATGGTGGTGTGTCATCTCTATATCTAATAGTTCAAAACCAATATATGGCAATATTACCAACATAGAGATAGCAGGTGACAATCGAACAATTAATGATGATGTACATGATGACACCATAATGGATGATATGCGTGATATAGTACAAGATGAACCTCTCAAAGATGTTCAAGGAAACGTAGAAGAGGACAATAATGTGGTTGATGATGATTGAAGTTATTGAGCGATACAGCAATACATCTGATAGTGGCATATACTTTTTTGTTTTGTTACCTCTTAGTAACATAGACGTAGAAGTAGATAGTTTAGCAAGGGCTGATCTCATTGAAGATGAGATGGATCATTCACTCTAACATACAATTCGCTTAATGATTCAATGTGTATTCTTAATTCTATGGAAAATATCATACGCACATGTGCATACTCAAGAATCAATAGTTAAGTTTAAAGTTAGATTGGATTTTCCATAATAAAAAGGAAGTATTTTACTTTTTTTAATCTTCTTCAAGTAGAGAAATTACGAGATACATGCAATGCTTGCTACTAATTGTATTAGGCTTGTGATGCTTGTTGCTAATTAATTGTATCAGGCCTGCCAATTGGAGGAACTGTCATTCATTAGATAGCAATGTAGAAATAATTTATATTAAGCCCAACTTTAGGTGGTTTGGGTTGAACAATTACGTATCTATATTTGCATCTATGTTTGCGGATATATAGATGCGAAATTCACATCTATTTACACGCTCTTTTAAACACAAATATAGACGCGTGTTTAGACGCACCTGACTTTGCACATCTAAAGCGCGCGTCTAAGACTCCTTTCTATCGTAGTGCATGTTCACAAGTCCACCTTTCAATGGATGGAAGAAGTGGACTTAGCCTTTCGTCGACTCTGCTTGTTCCTGTCAAAGGCCCCAATCATCATTCCGCCGGATTGGAACAAACCTTTTCACATCTTTGTCGATGCCTTTGACCTAGCCATAGGAAGTGTCCTGATGCAGGAGGACTCAAATGGCTGGTTCCACCCAATCTACTATGCAAGCCGTCGACTCTCTGACACCAAGAAGAACTAATCAGTGGACTGAAAGATTGACATTTGAGTTCTTGAAGCTTACATGAAACCCTAGCTATTGAGGATCTTGGACATCATGAAGACTCTTTCTGGGCATGATCTACTTAGTCAAGAAATTCCACCACTATCTACTTTGCAACCCATTCACTTTTAATGCTGATCATTCTGCCTTGGTGTACTTGGTGAGACAACAAAAGGTTACTGGCCAATTGACTAGATGAATTCTCTTATTTTGCAGGAGTTTGATTACAAGGTCATCCATAGACTTGGAGCCCAACATGTGATTGCCAACTTCTTGTCCCGCATTGATTCCACCGAACCCCCAGGAGTAGATGATGAATTTCTGGATGGCCACCTCTTCACAGCCCTATCGAATGCCACAGAGCTTGAACCACCAAACCCGCCATGGACGTGGTATGAGAAGATGATGTCATTTTTGGAGTCAGGTCACCTCAAAAGTGACCAGTGGAAACAATTAGCTCTCCAAAGCCGCTGCTTTGAGATTTTCATGGGTCAACTCTATCACCGCACTCTCACTGGCATTCTGTAGTGAGTCGTCCTACCCATGGAGCAACCTGCAATCCTAGAGGAAGCTCACCACGGTATTGTAGTGGACACTTTGCTGTGGATGTTACAATCTAGAATATTCAGTATGCAAGATTATGGTGGCCCATCGTGCATGTTGACACAAGAGCATGGGTCAAGAAATGTGATTCTTGCCAATGCCTTGGCCACCTTGGAGACTATGATAGACTACCGCTGCAACCCATTCTGCCCCTTGAGTCCTTCCAAAAATGGGGTTTGGATTTTGTTGGCCCAATTTACCCAGTAGCTGCCCACACTCGCAACTATTACATCCTGACAGCGACGGCGGACTACTGCACCAAATGGGTAGAAGCCTGGGCTTTACCGGATAATACTACCAGATCAGTGGCTAAATGCTTGTTCAAGGACATCTTCACTAGATATGGTACACCCATTGAATTGGTTAGCGACCAAGGTACTCACTTTGTAAACAAAGTCATTAAAGAGCTAACTTCCTTTTTTCTGATCCTTCACAAGAAATCCTCTTCCTCTTGCAGCACTCTGGGCATACCACACATCCTTCAAAGTGGCCACCGGCATGATGCCTTTCAAACTCACCTTTGGACTTGAAGCCATCACTCCACTGGAATACATTGTCCCCAGTCTCCACATTGCTGTTCAAGGAAAACTCATTTCAGAGGAGTCCCTCCCATTCCGCATGGAGACCCTGGCTGAGCTCAAAGAAGATAGAATTTGCAATGCTTACATCTTGACCAAAGTTCAATCCCGACAGAAGCACCAGACTGATTGCCTAGCCAAAAAGAAGATCTTTGAGAAAGGAAAACTTGTCCTCGTGTTCAAGACCTGCATGGGAAAACTCCTTGGAAAGTTGAAGCTCTGGTGGAGCGGACCTTTCTGGATATTTCACGACTTTGGCAATAACTCTTTTTACTTGATTGTTTTACAGTGAAAGCTCCTTCCAAAGCCCGTCAATGGTTTCGGACTCCGCTCCTATCAGGCAGAAGGTTTTCAGTGCCCTTTTTCGCTTGAACCTAACTCCACATCTTGTTCGCTTGACCCGACTTTCCATACTCAGCCTGATATCTTCGGCCCAATGATAACTCTCACCTAGAAAGAAATAGAAAATCTCTCCAAAATGTCCAGTCCAGCTGACGTGGCAAGCCATCATCACACACCATCATGCCACATTACCCCGCATTTACATAACCATAGCCTCAACCTTTAAAAAGCCCGCTTTCATCATTAGGGAATTAAATCACCTTTGCTGATGTGCTCAACATGCATTGGCCAGCCCCCATCCCCCAAAGAACCCCCCTCTTTGAACCCCATAATCTCATTTCGCCCTTCCCATTTTTCACCTCTTCGCCCACAAGTTTCCCTTCTAAGCCTTGTATCCTTCCTTCTTCTCATCTCCTGTTTCCTCGCCCCCCTTGTCCTTCTAGTGATGTCTGCTTTTCAACTCTCTACAGGAGAAGTCTTTCCCCCTTCCTTAGAGTAGTTTGATGCAGTCCATGTTGAGCCAAACACACCAATAGTCGAGACTTTGGACAGACTTCTATTGTTTCACAAGCTACAACTCACTTTGGCAACAATCTCTCACCTTATCTCTCAACACTCTGCTCTAACTAACCAAGCATCCTCCTCTCCAACCTAAGAAAGCAAGAACACAAGACTAGCTCGAGTTATAGTGAACTCACCTAACTTACCTTTCGAAGGCTCAAAGATGGTTCCACAACCACGATCAACACAATCCAATGCCGTCACTCCTTTGTATCCACCACCAAGCACACCAACGAGTCAATGAGCTAGTAGAGAAGAAGAGAAAAGCAAGAAGACGATGAAGATCTTTACCTTCCCTCAGTCCCTCACTCAACACACCTCTCACTCTCTCCCTCTTAGTCACTCTCAACACAATGGAAGCAACATGATAGATTGGAAAGATTGAATGGTTGCACTAACAGAGCTTCCACAACATGAATGTGCCAAAGTGGGTGAATAAAACTAAGTCCTCCCACCCTTATGTAGACACAGAATTAGTGTTAGGGTTAGGTCAACACTCTCGGGTCTCTCCCCACTTTTAGGGCTAGGGTTAGGGTTTGCACCCCTTTTGCGTTTAGGGTTTTCACACTCTCTTGGGCGTCCTACCCACTTAATGGGATCTAGGCCAGTCCTTGAAGCATGCTTATATCTTAGCCTAATTAGACCAAGTCTATGCTAATCTAATCACAAATACATGTGCGTAACCCATGCAACACTTGCGGGTGCAATAAATACAATTGTGGGTGATGAATACAATGTGCATGGGAGTGAGCCTAGATCTCACAAAATAATACATCCATGAATAAATCCATGCTATTCTGATGATGTAAAAGTGCCCAAAATAGTATACTGAAGCTCCACAAAATAGTAATCCACCAAAAGTTATAGCCGGCATTTGTGCCTTCTGTAGCCTTCTCAAAATACTGTTAACATTATTTCCCCCCGAGATGAGTGCCAGTCCCATGGCACACACGTTGTAGGTAGCATGCAATAGCTTGCACCGAAGACATGGAATGGTGGAACAGTCGATGAAGTAGTAGTCTTGATGGTGGAGAAAGAAATGTTGTGGAGGAAGAACGATTGCTGCTGAAGATGATGTTGCTGTGACTATGGTAAATGATGATGATATGTAGAAGCAATGATGGCTCTCCTGAAGAAGAAATCATAGAAGGGTGAGGATGCAGAGGCCATTGATGTTGATGGTACAGCAGTAGATGGTGATGCAGAGTGTGGCTGGTGACAAATCCTAGAGAACTTGGGAATGCTGAAGATACATTGGACTGTTGATCCTTTTGATGAAGATAGCTTGAATGGTCAGTGGAAAAAGGAATTGCATGTGCCAAAGATGAGAGATTTGATGTGGATGTAGCAATGATGATGCTTGATCCTCCATGAACTTTTGTACCTGCAAAGTAAAACCTCACGTGCAAACACTCCCTAGGGAAAAAGTGCTAGTTGTTGGTTCGTGCACACAGCATATAATGATGTTGGTTTGGGAGATGGGTCAAATGCCAGGCAAGCCTAAAGTGGTGTCCCACACTTGAGGACCCAAAACCGTGAATAGGTTATGGTGCAAATATACTGTGAGTGCACGTGCTTACATAGGCTAATACTTAGTTAGAAGATTGATTCACGGGTTATTTAGTTGTTGATGATTCTTCCCATCATTACTGTGAGTGCATGTGAACTGATAATGATGGGAAGAATTGTCATTGAAGGAAAATGGGGTTGTTGGTGAAGATTCTGGGAAGACACCAATGTGGGATGGATGGGAGCTGAAGTCCAATCCAAGAAGCTCTTAAAGAACCGGGTTCTCCAATAGATCAACCACATATGGTAGTTGATGCAATTACAAATTTATGCGGAAGAATCTTTATCACCTTACCATGGAGTTGATTTATTACGGGCACTGAGATGAATAAAATGAAGGGATGAAATGTGCAAGTGACTGAAGGAGAGAGGTCTAACCTAGGCGAGCCAAGACTCCCTAGGTATGTCCTGACCTTAATGTGCCCTATGTAAATGTGTTGGAAAATGGGAAAAGGGCTAGGGGTTTAGAGATGGAGCCAATCTACTGAAGCCACTAGACATTTCCAACTTTCTCTTTTTTTCTTTTTGCCGTTTTCAATTCACTTTTTTTCACATTCTTGTTTTTTTTCACTTTTTTTATTTTATTCCCATTTTTTTTTGTTTCTCCTTTTTCTGTTTTTATCGCTCATTGGAATGATGATAGCATCATACAACATGGTTGACAGCCTTACAAAGATGAATGGAAGGATGAGAATTTTGAAGGCTGACTGTAGATAAGGAATCTACCTCACAAGAGGATGGATGCACCAAGGTGCATACAATGAGGAGTAAACATTGAGCTTGGAAAATGAAGCATATTGCCTTGATGTTGTTGATGAAGATGTTGTTGAAAAACTATATTGTTGATGAAGATTTGTATGCTCATTGAGGAAGCAAGTTTTTGTAACTTCTCCCAAGAAAGCAGATGACCATTAGAAGTTGTAGTCAAGGTATGCTGTCAAAGAAATTGAGATGTCATTGTTAATGGCTCACTGATGTCTTTGTCTCTTCAGTGAGGCTTCAAGATGATCTTGTTGGCTTGAGTATCCTTTGATCTTTTGACCTGATGCCTTGCAAACTTGAGATCTTTAGGAAGACTTAGATGCTAGTCTCAGCTTTAGGTCTTTGATGTTTCTATAGCTAAGGATATTCAAGGAAAGCTTCTATTGCTAATGATAATGTCATCAAGACTTGAGGTGCATTGCATTACTTTGTCACCTATTGTTTTTCTGCATTCACTTGGTGAAACTTTGAGAGTACCATGCAGTGGATTCAAAGGAAAAAGATAGAAAGAATTATGGAAAACTCTTTTGATTTTCACCATCATACCTAGAATGAAAGTTTGAGCTTGTACCTTTGATTGTGCCCTCGCATAAAATGTAGCATTGTTCCAAAAGTCGGAGGGACGTTTGCTCATGTTAGTGCAACATATTAAGATAAATAAAAATATGTACAAAGAAACTAAGGCTAAAAAGAAAAAAGGTGTTAGTATTCTGCAGGTTTTGGGATCCAGAATTCATAAAAATTCGGATTGTACTCCAATCCGGCAAAGCATCCAAGTTAACTGTTGGTTTGGTAGCTAGTCCACAGATGTAACTAACTAGATCATTAAGCAAGGAAGGTCCTGCAAAGCGATTGGAAATGTGTAGTTCTTCTTCAGTCAAAATCTTATCAAGAAGTGGGTGATATCTCAACTTTCCTGGTAAGGCCAGATTTCGAGCCAAGATGATAGAGCGCAATGAAGTGGTCTCACAATAAGTTGGGTCAAATTGAAGTGTACTAATTGTGCGACCTTGCTTAGGTGTGGTCATAAGACGACTACCATTGCAAGCAATCTCAAGTCGATGAGAAAATCACTTTTGCAAGAATGGACTTGAGGAATGGCAATTCTGCTCAAGCTCATCAAGTATTGGCTGGTCTTGGATTTTGGTCACACAAGCATGAGAAGGAATAAATCGGTGTGATTGCAAGTGCTCTTGAGGGAGAATCCTAACATAGTCATCTTGAATCAAAAGTCTTTTATGGAAAAGATGTTCATTATCTTTCCAAGTGCGATGCCATTGAGAAGCAACTTGAACTGCCTCATCATCAGCAAAGCCTAAATCAATCATTGCAAACAGCTTTGCATAAGTAGTATATATGGCATCAACTTGGAGTAGGCATTCCATTACATAGGAATTGAATTTCTTCGCCAAATGAGCAGCCATGGTACTTAATGGTCGACATACTAGAAAAGGCTAGAGGCCACATGGAGGGTCAGGTTTAGTAGGACTGATTTGAAGATGAGTCGGAGCAACCTCCTCTTTGAGCATCCTGGGATTCAGCTTGCTCATCTGGGTCTAACTGGTGGGTAGGGTTAGCAAGGACATGAGTAGCTTAGGGATTTGGATCTAGAGTTTCAAGCATACTACCCTTAGCTACTATGTTTTGGTCAGTAGAAGTTGTATGCACATCACTCTGCTTCATAGCATTTAATGAAGATTCAGCCTATATGATAGTAGTAGAAGCAGAGGAAAGATGTGGTTTTGTGTCACTCAGCCTTGGAATAAACTATTCATACTGTAACGAAGCATGGTCATCAAGAAGTTGTGGGTCATGGGTGAGACAAAAGATATATCTAGTGACATCAGTCATCATGTCTCGTTGTCCTAATCGACTTTAACTCTTCCTTTGAAAGGAGTTTGCTACATAAGGGATCTAGTTTAGCCAATTTAGCAATATTGACACCACGGACAATGGAAAGCATTCACAAGGATGTAGGAGCTACATATGTTGGATCATGCATGGAAGTCGAAAGTGCCTTTCTTTGCATAGCAATAGTCATTAGGCGGCTACCATATCGTGCAGCTATACCTTGACTAGAATACCATTTCCTTTCAAACTCACTTCGTCCTTTTGCTTTCTTAGCTAACACGACAACTTCTTTCCTACTTGCTATGTGCTTCCCAATGTGAAATACAGGAATCATCGAGTCTTTTCTTGCTCTACCTTGGTCATTTGCTTCATGACTTCTCCTACAACTGTTGGTGGATAAATCCAACAAATTTGTGATTGCTCTGACCATGTCAAAGGCCTCTCTAAGAGATCCTCATGCTCAATGGTCTGAATTTTAATGTCCGCATGAACATATGCACGAGCAAGAGACATCAAGAATGTCTTTGCCGAGGGCCGTGGGACTCTTAGTCTCCAATTGATCCGTTTGTTGTCCTCTCTTTTCTAACATCTCTATGATAGATAGTTTAGCTTGTTTCAAGTGTGAAAGGGGTTCTGATCGAGAAGAAGATGTCTTGTGAAGCAATGGATTCAGTGTGTTCTTTGTGTTAGAGTCTGTGTTCATGTGTGATATTGTAGCACTAGAGGCTTGTTCTTCAGCTAAAGTGACAGTCTTGGTCACATCGAAGGGCTGTGGTTGTATGGGTTCCACCTCGGAGTTGGAAGTAGTAACTTCTGATTCAGTGGATTGGTCAATAGTGACAATCAAAGATGACTATGCACTTGGATCCTGGGACTAATGGGAAATAGTCTCGATCTTGGTATTTCTAGATTTTTTTTGACAATACTCGCAGAGGGAGGTCATCGATCCTTTGATGTTTTCTTAGTTGTCCCTTGTGGATCTTGTTAGTGGATTGAGCAACTACACTAGGCTGTTGCTGCTAGATCTTCTGTTTTGGTTTGGGTGACAAAGGTTTGGTATTCTTGGGAGACTTTGGCTATTTTGAAGAACCAGCAACAACCTGGGTTTGTTGCGGATAGATAGGCAGGGGCTCTATCTTCTTCTCTTTCAGACTTTCCATTTGAGTTGGAGCAGCCTCACTGGAAAGTGGTAGCTGTGGTTCTTTCTCCTCCTGTGGATTGTCTGTTTAAGTGTGAGCAACATCAATAAGTAGTGGCTCCTTTGGCTCTTCCCCCTGGCTTGATGACTTTTCAGGCACTGTTGGTTCCTCATGGGGATCAACAATTGCGTCAAGTGGTTTCTCTTCCAAAATGGTGGGCTCAGGTGGCAGTAAAACTAGCTTTTCAGTCACTAACTGGTTTGTTTCTACCTCCATAAGTATTGTGGTCCTTGACCTAGATTTACATTTGGATCTCTTTCTCTTTTTCTTGGATTTTGATGGGACTTGGACTATGGTCAATGGAGGTGGTTTTGCGGGCGGTTTTGGCAACCAAATCCAATGATTCCATGCATAAAACCCTTGAGCATGCAACAACTCTTTGGGAACCCATCGCGGCCTAGTGCTAGCTCTCCATCGATGCTTTCAATGGTATGACCTAGGTCTCCTCTTTTGTCTGGATGAATTTCTCTGTTTGCCAATGTGTGAAGTTGTGGTAGTATTTCTAGCAGCTTTGGTTATTCCTTTGGTTCCATGAGGATCTCGAGTGAGTGGTTCTCTCTTGTCCTTGTGTGCCTTGAGTAGTTCTTTGAGAACTCTCTAGCCATCCTCTCTAGGGTTGTGGTCTGACTGTGAGATAGGCTGCTTGCCCTTCCCAAGAGAAGAGACAAGGATTCCTTTGCTGAAAGCAGTGACTATCTCTACATTTGGCAAGCTCAAGTGTGTTTGGTGTGCTTGGTAGCCCACAATATAGGTGGTTTCATGCTCGAAAGGTCTTCCAAGCAGCACTTCCTTGCCCATATCCTCCCAATTTGGAAGCACATAGAACACTATGGGAATGCTTTCAGTCTCAATAGTTGAGAGAATTCTACATTGTCCTAAGAGGGGATATGATGATCCTCCATACGGTTTGATAGCTACATTTGCTAAGATGAGTTCAGGTTGTCCGATCTCAATCCATACATCATAGGTCAAGATGTTGTAATCTAAACCTTTGTCAATCAGAGCTTCAATGATGAGCTCTCGCTTGGTAGTTAGCTTGACCCCAAGGTAGCAAGAGGGATTAGCTCTTCATCTTCTGGGTCAGTATTTGTGACTTTGACCTTTCGGATGTTAGGCTCAGTCGACCTTGTTAGGCTGCGCGACTGGATGCCTTGCATGTTGGACAATCATGATACATGTGAGTGATGCCACACTCAATGTATCTAAGGTCAGCCTTTTGATGTGCATTGGTCTCCATTCCGTCTGCTAGTTGTGGCCTAGGCTCTTGTCTTGCTAGCTCAGTCATATTGCCAATGGATAGATGGATGGGATTTCTCTCTCGTTGTTGTTGACTCATAAGGTTTGAGGACACGTAGACTTTGCAATCTAGTCCAAGATTCAATACATCAATAGAGTAACGGCTCTTAGTATAGCAAAATGGCAAACACTATGACTCTTCTTACTTTAAAAGAAATTGCTTGTGTTGGTTCTTGTGTGGGTGTTCTCTTTTCCAATTCTCTAGGCTTGTCAATTCTTCTTGAATCTTGCAGTTTTTTTTTTGGAGTTTCTAGCCTTTGAATGTGTCTCTCGTTGGTCAATTGGCCTTGTGATCTAACTTTTGTTTTGGATGTGGGAGCCCTCGCTTGATTGCCAAGACCCATGAACCACTTATTATTTCAAGCATTTCAAGCCAAGTGCGATGGCTACCTCTCACATAGATGTGCGCACTCTCACACCTATGAGCGTAGTGAGCTTTCCTTCATGCCTGATTGAGTTGCCTCCCACAAGCTCTCTGGTAGCTCCACGATCTAAGGTGCAAGATTGATCCTCAAGCTCCAAGCTCCAATCTCCATTACCACACACGAGACAAGAGAAGAGAAGAGAAGAGAAGAAGAAGAGAGGAGAATATGGATAGCTTCTCCACCACTATCCCTCACACTCACACACTCACTTTCTCACACTCCCTCTCTTAAGCACAAGCACAAACAAGAAGAAGAAGAAGAAGAAGAAGAAGAAGAGAACTAGTTTTGGCCACAAACAAGAATGAGCTTCTTCATTCACTTTTTGCCTTTTATACATGCCCTACCTCCTTCTTTGGTGCCCATCCCTTTTTTACATGACCAACATTTTAACCTATTTACATTGTTCCTTCATCCATGCCCATCTACATTTACAAATTGCAGAGGAGGGAGCATGGCGCTCTTTTACAAGGATTTAGGGTGTACTTTTATATTTAAGATGTGCATTTTTCCTTTTGCACTTTCCTTGGACTTTTAAATTTTCTCCTTGCACTTTTGGCCCTTTCATCTTGTTTTTCCTTTGGGCCGTCCTGCATCTTTTTGATTTTCTTTCACTTTCTTTTCACCGGGGTTAATATTACCCCCCATCTAGCTGAGTGCTAGTCCCATGGCACTTGTTGGTGAGGGCTCACGTGGTTGAAGGTTTGCCATATGAGTCGATGATGGGGGGCTTTGAGGAGATTGGCCGTGGAGAAGAAGCATAACAAAATGGATAAGAGGTTGTGGAGGCCGAGGATAGATTGAGTGGGCAATGGGGGCTTTCGAGGTCCGTGGTTGATCATGGGTTGTTAGATATAACTAAAAAAGAAAAGTAAGTGCACTTCCTAGGGATGTGTCTACCTCACCGTGCAAGGTATGGTGTCCATGTCAATGGAACTAGGAGTTGGGTCGACACACCTCAAGTAAGCCTGTAGTGTTGTCCCACACTTGAGGACCCAGTTTGTGTACAAGGGGAGGTGCTGTGGGTTTGGCTTAGGGAGATAGGTCCTGACCTGGGTGAGTGCAACTCTCTAGGTGTGTCATGCCCTTGATGTGCCCTAAGTGTGGGGAGTGGAGGAAGGGGTGGAGGAAGGGGCTAGGGATATAATTATCCCTACATGCATTGTCTGTGGCACTCTGATGGTATATGAGAATTCTATTTCTTCATTTTCTTGTGATTCGTCTTTGTCCTTTCTTTGTCTTATTTCTTTCTTTTTCTATTCTCTTATTTTGTTTGTTTGTTAAAAAAAATATTTAATACTTTAGGAGGGAGCACGCTAGATGACATCGCGATGCTCTTTAGGAGCTACATTGCGAGGAGGCCTAAGAGACTTGGAAAGGAAGTGCATGCTATGCAAGTAGCCCTTTATATTAATGCATATATTTAGGGGTGTCATTGATAGAAAGGGGTGGCTGCACTTGGTGAAGTGGTTGTCATTCATATCTTCGAGGGAACGGCCATACGAAAGGAAGGCAGGAGCGCGGCCCTCATCATGAGGCAGGCCATTGCATAGCTATCAATTCCTACATTGAGATAAAAAAAGAATGGTGGTAGTCAAGCCTCCTGTATATAGCAGGCTTTTGATTAAGCAAAATCCGGAGTACCCTAAGATAATTATAGGTACTAATAAAGGCAAGGTTGGGATAGGATGAAAACTCATCAAGGAAGTGCTTGATGGATGGGTGGATGTCTCGCTCGATGAAGATTAGGCACTCCTATGGACTCCCTGCATTCACGTTGTAGATGCTTGGGAAATCGTACCTACCATGCATATTTGGGTTATAATCTAGCCCTATTCTCCACACATATGGCATGTAGGTGGGATCATTGCACTCATCTGGTATGGTGCTACAGAAGGCCATCCAAGCATCAAGGTTGGAGTCTCAAAAATATTGTCACCATTTTGGTTGGGCTTTGTATCCACTAATGGTGTTTGGAATCTCCAAAACCTCGTATTGCCAATAGTCCTTAGGCTCTCTCTACCACCTTGTAGGGTGTCTTGCTCTTTCCTCTGTCCATCTATTTCCTAGTTATTGGGCAAGCTTGATCACTTGCTCCACCACTCTTAGAGACAAGACCCTGTCTAAGGAGTGTAGGTAATGGAAGGAGAATTTGAAAGGTTGTTCTCCCACTGCTCCCAGATGACTAGTTCTTGGGCACAATTTACAGGATAGCATTCTTCTATTTGTGGGATCTAGACCTCAAGAACTTATTGTGGCTTTGCTTGGAGTCTCCTTCCTGCTAGCTACACATGCTCTTTCTACTTGCACTTCCTTTTCACAACTCTCTCAGGGGCAGCTTCCTTGCCCTGATCTTTTGTTTGTGCTTGTATCTGTTGTGGTGGGATCAGCTCATGTGACTGCTCCTTTTCATATTGCTGTTGCTCAAAGTCTGGCTCTTCTTCCTTGATGGTTCTATTGGGGCTGCAGTGGATGGTTGATCTTATTGTTCTGGCTCTCCAAATCCTGATTTCTCCAATTCCTTTGTTGAGAACCTAGCCTACCTCATGTACTATTGTTATTGCTTCGTGCTTAGGCTAGTACTCTCTTTTGGTGCCTTTTTATAGAGACCGTATCTCAGGGTTCTTCTTGTAATTTCTAGCTTCCTTCTTAGCCCTTCTACTATATCCTCGCCCTCGGTCTGGGTCACATGCAACATTGTGTTCAGGAAGGCTTGCTGCTGGACTTCCATACCTGCCTCCATTGCTTCTACCCTCCCTAGCTAGTGCCATGATTCATTCACTTTCCACCAAGGCAATGCATTCAACAAGGTCCCTGAGTCTTCCAATGGTGTTTTCCTCCCAAGCCCTAGCTTTCACCTCCATCCATTCTGATTTTGGCTTTGAGACAACATCATTATCATCTATTCTTGCTCCTTTCAAATCTTGATCATCTCTTCTTTCTGCTATCTAAGACGGTTCAACTGCTCTCTAGTTGTTCTTGCTCTAGGAGGGCCATATGGAGTTGGTTTTCCACCTTTGTTAGCCTTTTGGCTAACACCTCATCTTTCTGTGCCTTGTCCTCATATAGTTCCTTAAGCAGCCATTTCTTTTCTTGTTACTCCTTATGAAACTATGGATATGCATGGGTCCCTACTCTTTCCGGTTCCTCAGGAAGCTCATCTTTGATTTTCTTCAACTGTTTGAGGTATTATTGCATCTCCTTGTTTTCTTGCAAGAGGATTGCAAAGTCCTCCTCAAGCATGATTATTCTCCTCTTTCCTCGCCTTGGGGCTCTTTTACATCATTCTCCTCCATCCCTTCTAGTTCCTTTTTGGCTTCCAAATCCTTCATTAGGTCACTTATCTTCCTCTATTGGGTGGCTGTTTGTCGTGTTTTTTTTGGGTTGGGAAGCTAAAAGTGCATGTCTTTCTGTTTCCAACTCCAACATTGCTTCCTTTCTCTCTTCTTTGACTCTTTCTAGTTGGCCTAGTAGCTCTTGGACGTATTTATCATACTTTGCCCACCCTGGCATGGTCAAGGATATGGACATAGTTGAGGCTTCTACTCTGGCCTTCTTTGGGTCTTTTCTTACAGTAGTAGGCCTCTTTGTCCCTGGCATTGGGGGCTCCTCCACTTGGTGTTGGGCCAAGTTTTTGCACTGTGTTGTGACTAGGTACTACATCCAAGCCATCACCTTGCTTTGGTTCACCGTTGCCTCCATGGTTTCCTATGTGGTGGTGGTGGTAGCCATGACAGGTAATGGATCGTTCTCTTTGCTTGCCACTATAGGTCCTTGAGCTGCTTTTGCCTCTGCAAAGATGGTTCTATGTGCATCTTCTAGGCTCCTCATAGCCAACTCTTCTATTCGGGAGAGTTGCTCAACTAATAGCCCAATGGTGAGAGCCATTTTCTCATCATCTTATCTCTTCAATATTTCCTCCTCCTCTTATTTCTTCTTCCTTTATTCTGCTTCTGATATTTTAGACTCTTCTTCTGCCTTTCATAGGTATTCCTCCTCTTCTTATTGCTTCTTCTTCAGTTTCTCATCTAGATTTTGTGATTCTTTCTGTACGGCTTCTAAGGCTTTTTCCTCCTCTGTTGTAGTTTCCTTCTTCTTGCTTGGGATTTTCAACATGATTTTTCCCTTCTCTCTTTGGCTTGATGGGACCGAACCCTCCTCACCTTGCTCACTAATGGTCCTTTTTCTTAAAACCTTTTGTTGCCACTATGCTTGGAGTTGAGCTTCTTTTTTCCTTGCAGCTCACTCTGCTTCTTCTTTGTATAGCTCAATAGTTTCTTCGTCTCCTATTTTTGGAGACAATGATGGGATTTTTGTGGCCGAGGAGTGGTGTTGCTCTTGAATAGGAGATCTCTTCGATGTCTCCCCTACTTCTTCTTCCCTTTTCATCTCTCCCACACTTCTTGGATGATGGCCATCAGCATCCCTCCAAACCCTATCATGAATGCTTTTGATGCACATGCTTTTCTATCCGATTTAGTTGTGGTGGTGGGTGACTCACCTCCTGTAGGTCTTTGGCTTGATGATAATGCTCTGGCTGATGATTCAATTGTTTTACAGACATAAGCATTCAAATTTACTTCATCTTGGGCCCCTGTTGTTGTGACACTTTGAAGCATCGGCACTGGTATTTGGGTCATGAGTGCATTGTATTAGACTAGAAAAAAGGGCAGCACCAACTTTGCTTATAACTGGATGATGGGGCTAGGAATGTTTGCTAAACTAATCCCATTGTTGGTATACACCTTTGTCCATCTTCAGCATGTCGTCAACATTCCTCTTTAGTCTCTTTCTCTTTGTGTTTGCCAAATCTAATTTGTTCTCCACCATTTTAGGGCTAAGTGCAACTTCTATCTTTTTGGGTGAGCCTCCTTTCTTGACGGTTATTGTACCACTGTTCTTTCTTACATCGAAATATCTCAAGAACTCAGTGCATCTGACATGGTCGATTTTTTGGCTAACCTTCTCTACATATTTGTGGAGATTACATTGATCAACTATTTGCTTCACCACATCTTCCTTGGTCACCAACTCTTCCGAATTGTTGATGCTATGATATTTTAGCTGGTTATAGACTTGTGTCTCAATGGCCAATCGGTACCTATTGTGCTCTTCCTCCAAGAATAGAGGTTGTCCTATCATCTTGAGTTCTTGTTATGGCACAAAAGCTTACAATTAGCTTATTTGAGAGCACCTTTTGCATAAAGAGAAAAATATTATGAACAAACACTATGGAATGGTGCAATGTTCTAGTATGGAGCGGAATTTTTTTAAACTTCAAGCAGCCTACATATTTCAAGCATGAATTCCATAAAAAAATTCCCTCAAGTACAAGTTCACTTTATCCATCCTTTTTTGCTTTTAAAGTTTGATTTGAAGTTCTAAAGTTCAAGTCATGTTTTATTTTCCACTTGACCCCCTCCCCCCCGAGGATGATGAAGATCCTTTCTAGGATTGGAGGATGAAGGGTTAAGGGCATTGAGCACTTTCTTGTTGTGCTTTATTTCTTAATGAGCCAAGCATAGAACTATGGATTATACTCTAAGTGGGTGTGACGGTCCAAGTTTTGAGGCCCAATGTCGATGTGTGTGATGTAGGTCAAGACATCGGTTAGAAAGCCACTAGAGTTCATCCTACTAGCAATTGTAGTTCTTCCTTAGTCAAGAGTTGATTGAAATAGGGATGGTCCATAACATGCTCTTCTAAAGATCGATTGCGCGTGATGGCCAATACTCTGAATGAGGTAGGAGCACATAGGTTGGATCATACTTAGAGGTTTTGATTGCATGTCTCTACTCGGTGTTGATCATAATTTGGCAGCCCTCTTGTTCCCATTGGAGATGCAGAGCATACCATTTTCGCAGAAGAAAGGAAGAGTTAGAGTCGGCTAATTGTTTCAGATCTTCTAGTTCTCGAGTTATTGCAGAGACTTTGCTCTTGCTATAGGAGGTGAGCAACCATTATTTAAGAGCTTACTCTTGAGAAATCTCATTTGGTAATCAAGTTTGTGACCACCTCAAGAATCTTAACGAACATGAATTCATATTTCTCCCAAGTGCATGGCAAGGAGCATACATCCATTGCTAATGGCTCATTGAGGAGGCCTAAATCCAACCATTCGTAGCTTTTAGAAAACGTGGTTAAGGTGGAATTCAAGCATCTAATGCAAGTGACTAGGTCATCCCCCATATTCACAGCTAGGTTTGAGGCCAAAGTAAGAATAGATCTCCGCTCATAGGGGGGTCTAAGGCATGTGGGAGGTTGGGGTTTGCTTGGATTGGATAACTTTTCTACTAATGCCTACTTCATAGGTTGGTCAATGGGGTGTCTATTGGTCACTTGTGCGACGGGTTGGTCTTGTGGCTCATTTGATTTGTTGCTTTCTGTGTGTGGAGAAATTGGAACATTAGAAGTGTTAGGGTGAGTCAGTTCAAATATAGCAGGCTCTGTGATTTTGGTCGATAGAGCACTTGAGACTTGATGGGTTTGACTGCTTTTGGGTCAATTCACTTCTCATACCTAGCTGGCTTATAGCCTCATAGAGATGGACTAGAAGGCAGTTGGCTGAGGAGGACACATGCCACTCATGGTCTTGGGAAACTAAATCCAATTGTTTCCTTTGTAGTAGCCTTGAGCATGCAATAGGGATTTGGGCACCCATCACGACTTGACCATTCATCGACTTCTATAGCATGAGCTTTGTCTCCTAGGCCGCCTAGGGCGTGAGGTTTTGGGATTATGAGTTTGTGTGGATTAGCTTCTAGGTGACTATGATTGTGGTTTGGGTACCCATTTGAGTTGTTGCTTAGTGGCTTTGGGTGCGTTTGTTAGGGATTGCGGCTAGTTTGTTGCGATGGGTTGGGATAAAGTTCATTTACACCACAATAAGTTTAAATTTATCGTACTTAAGTCAAGTCTCTCCTTTCATTTTTTCCCATTACTCTTCACTCTACCCTCCACCTTTCTATCCTTCATCATTACAACCATGACACGTTCCAAGTTTCCTATCAAGAAGGCACCTACAAGAGCAATAGCTCAACACTCTTCCGAATCTAGTGAGTGTACTATGAGTGACAAAGGTCCCTTGGTGGCCGACAACGGTGGCCCTACTGCAGCTAATAATGGTGGTGCTACCGTGTCCAACAATGGTGGCCCTACTGTAGTCAATAATGATAGTTTGCCATTGTCTAGAAATGGTGGTCCACATGCTCCAATTGCTCCACCTCCCACTATTGCTCCAACTAGTAATACACGTCCTCAAACACATAAGAAGTGAAGATGGAGACCAGACACAGTTGTGCTACGTGAGATAAGGGAATTCCAAAAGAGTGCCAACTTGATTATTCCTAAGGCACCACTCTCTAGGTTGGTGTGAGAAATACTGCAAGATCTGCAGATAGGGCATCATCACAAGTTCCTTTCAAGGAACCAGGCAAGGAATGTGGGGCGATGGTTAAGCCAAGCCATGCTTGCTCTCCAAGAAGCAACTGAAAGTTACTTGATTGATCTAATGGGTGATTCTCAACTTTTAGCCATTCATGCCCAACGTATCACTATTAAGCCCATAGATATGGTTCTTATTCGTAGGATCGGCAACAATAAGGATGCATTTAATCTTAATGTCAACAATCTGCTTTGAGAAGCTACCTTGTAATTGGATCTATGTTTTTAGCTTAGGTTTGGTCGTAGATTGTAAGGAGCTTAGTTTTGGTTTATCTTTCCAGTAGACCTTCACGTATTTGATAGCAGTGGTCTACAAAATAGAGCTAAATTTTGCCTAGCTCTAGTTGTACTTGGTGCAATGTACTATCTATCGTGTATTTCATTGTTGTTTTATTGAGGATAAATTCAATGCGCAATCACACACACATCAGTGTGATCAGTTGTACATGGGCTGATGCATTATATCTTTACTATATTTAGCGATTTGGCAACACTATATCCGATATGTGATATTCCATTTGACCCATGACTTATTTTTTGTGATTTTTTAACCTTCCAATATTTCATGTAGTTTGGTTGACAACACATTTAATATGCAGTTGTGCACACTTGGTGTGGTGGTGAGTTTTTCTGTTATCAGTGAAGTATAATCCAGTTAATGCATTTTCAAAAAATGATTGAACCGTCAATTTTATAAATCAAAATTTGGTGAAACTTCATTCACATTCCGAGCATCATAAAAACTCATGGATATTAAAAAATTGGCCCCATCAAAAGTCTCTGGGACACCTGTCTAGAGGCTAGCGTCTGAGGCCCTGAATCTGGGGATTCAGGGCCCTAGATGCCAACCTTGGGACATGTGTCCCAGAAACTTCTGATGAGGCCAAATTTTTTTTGGGTAGTTGAAGTATCCTAGAGGAGTCCATAGGTAAATTTTCACATCAATTGGATCATTGGTCATATTTTTCCAAATCCTGGATACATTAATTTAGGTTTAAGGATTTTTTGAAAGTTTTGTTATAAGTTTAAAGTTTCACCTCATTTTACACATTTCACTTTTGAGTTTTGAGTTTTCTCTCCTAGAAGTCATGGCACGCACCAAGCAAGCGGCCCTGAGACACCCCCCTAGAAATCCTATGCAGAGGCCACCTTCCCTAACTCCACCACCACCACCACCACCACCACCACCACTCCAGCATTGCAAGCATCAATGGAAGCTAGGTACAATGGCTCTTTGTGAGATCCGCCATTCCTAGAAGACCACACACCTCCTAATACCAAAGGCTCCATTCCAAAAGTTAGTGTGTGATATTATGGATAGCATACTCATTAAGAACAATAGGAGGCACTTCCTAGATTGAAGAGACTTGCAACAACCCGATTGCTAGATTGCCCAAGCCCTCCTTGCACTACAAGAAGCTACCCAAGCTTACATCATCAACTTGTTTGAAGACTTGGTCTATGCAAGAGTACATGCAAGGAGATTCATCGTCACCGATAGGGATTTGCGGATAGTGAGATTCTTCCGATAATGGAAGAATAGTCCTCGCAGAGATTAACAATGATAGGGGTGTACTACCAAAATATATATGGAATGTAGCTTTCAAAGAGATTTTGTAAAACCCTGGTTGTAATGGATCCCATGTAAAATGTTATGAATATGAATACAAACTTTTTGGCGCGCCTTATTTTTGTTTATTTGCTTGTTATTTGTTTTATTTATGTCTTTGAGTTATCGTTACATGCATTTGAATGAATACATGTTGCGCATGAACTTGATAAAGCACTACATATTAATTTTAGGGTACGAATCGGGCAAATCCAACAAATTTTGTTTTTCATTATTTCAAGAGAAGATTGCAAATTACATAACATTGGCGATGAGATATAATTTGGCACTAAGTACATCTACTCTCTCCTAGGCTTCTTTGAGCTAGACTCCCCATGGCAGTAACACATTTTGCCCTAGTAGTTCCTACCTAATGACATTGGGATCTTCAATACCAGTAACCATGCCATGGGCCACCATGGAAATAAGTGGCCCAGACCTAGTACTGGAGAATAAGTAGAGGAGCTTCGAACGTCGAAGCAACACTACTTTCTCCAAGCTAGAGTTCGTTGGGATGGTCTTGAAGGGCCTAGGCTTCATTAGTGCCCTCAACTTTAAGAAGTTCTCACCAAAAGCCAAAGAGCATGTCTTATGGAATACAATAATGTCACTCACAAGCTGGCCGATATACTCCTTCAATGCTGAGTCTTGCACCCTTCCTTAGCTACCAGATCGGCCATCTTGTCTAGATGAAAATTTATCTATATAGACAATGTCCTACATCACACAAGTTCAGTGCCAGACTCACTATGTCAAACTCACTATGCATGGAGTGTGCTAAAGATATATATATCGGATTCATGTAAAAATTTACCAGTAGGGCCTCTAGGGCATCGGGAGTGTGCACATAAAATTTTGCGGGGATCGGGCCCCCAGAGCTGCCTTGGCTAGAGGCTCGCATCTGGGTGCAGATTCAAGCCCCCAGATGCAAGCCTCCGGCCAAGGCAGCACGTGAGCCTCCGGCCAGAGCAGCTCTAGGGGCCCGATCCTGGCAAAATTTTATGTGCACACTCCCAATGTCCTAAAAGCCCTATTGGTAAATTTTTACACGAATCCGATAACATTAATCTGATAACATTATCTTCTCTGCATCATCTATCTACTGTTGTAATGGAGCATCCTCAGGTCTACTCCTGCAACTGGGCCACCCTCGTCTCTCTCTTGCATAGTCGGGTCGAGGTCCAAAAATGCTTTCTTGCAACCACTTGAACTCCTCATCTAAGATCTCATACTGTGGCACCACATTCTCAATCTACTCTTGGATGCTCACAATGGCAAAGATGTCATCGACACTTGTGCCATCATATTGAGCCACCTCATCAACATGTACTGAGCCACCCTCGTTTCTCTCTTGCGTAGTCAGATTGAGGTCCAAAAATGCTTTCTTGCAACCACTCGAACTCCTCATCTGAGATCCCATACTATGGCATCACATTCTCAATTTGCTCTTGGATGCTCACAATGGTAGAGATGTCATCGACACTCATGCCATCATATCGAGCCACCTCATCAACATGTGCTGGCACATCTTGTATATCAAAATCTATAAAATCATCAGATGCATCTTGCACCATGATACAATATAGATTTTCTTCCCTTAGCTCCAAAATTTCTAGTACATCCTGCATAAGTAAATATTTCACCCCCTCGATGATGATAGCATGGAGAGAAGCGAGGGGTGACTCATCACTTGTCGACGCTACTCTCGGATCAAGTGTGATCTCCTCAGGCTCCCTCTCAAAACACTCTAGATGTGGCCAAGAGAGTGTGTCAATGTCTTCCTCACTGTCCTCTTGCACCTCAGTGCACAAAACATATATGGAAAATGTTGCATCATACTCGATGAGATCCATCGTGGCGTGGTCCTGAGATGAGGTGGGCATGGAGATGCTGCTCCACATGCACGAGGGCTCAATTTATTACCTTTGCATGGATTGATCCAATACGTAAACTATATAAGAAATCTATGGGGACCCATCTGAGAGTAGAGAGCTGGTGAGAGGGTTTGCCACATCACAAAACGATGCTAGTATACTAGAGCTAGGGTCTACGATGAAAAGCAAGCTCTCTAGACTCAAGGTCGCACAAAACCTAGGGTATATCTGGTCTCCTATGTGTGCGTAGCGTGTGGAGCTAATCCATGCGGCGAAGGCGAGAGTGGTAGCCATGGCACACAAAGAGAGAAGGAAGGAGAGGACAAGTGTAGGGAAGTAGAGAATGAAAGCGAAAATGAGTTTGGAGTCATAGCTTTTATGTGTCTAGGGTTTTAAATAAATGTTCTTTTTTAACCCTAAAGTTTCAAATTAAAACTCCTACCTTAGTTTCTTTATTTCAATACTCTAAAGTAATTGTTAAAATTACTCATATGGATAAATGTTTCATTCTACATTATTATATCCTCGAATATACTTGAATCGCTTAGTATATTCAAGTCAAACTATAAAAAATATAGAAAATTTTTAAGAAAAGAAATTTAAAAGACCTTCAAAATCCCTTGGATCCAATTTAATATTTAACTTTAAGAAATAAGTAGAAGAGATGAGCTACAATATATCATTATGCAAATACAATATTGCATAGATTATAGAACTCTAGCCTGCAATTTAATTATGATTTTAACTAGCACGATTGACTAATTACAGTATGTATTATCACACATTTGGATCATAGTAAACTAAGATTATCTAAATTGAAAGCACTCAGAAGTTTAAAAAAAGTTTATATTCATTCTTATTTAAAAAAATTACAAGGATTCCAATATCTCAAGGATATGCGGAGAAGCACATTGTTTACATGTCATAGATTGCTCACTACGAATATTGATTTTTCTATTATCTAATGTAATATTTCCACACAATAAAAGCTAGTTGATTAGTTCAAAAGTTAGTTAGTCAAATAATAAGCTAGTAAGATTACTAACTAAAGACTAACTAACGTAAAAACTAACTAACATTAATAACTAATACTTTTTATTTAATTAAAATATTTTATTTAGAAAAATTGAGAGTTGTAAATTCGATATTTTTCTCAGATTGACAAGGATCATAGCCACCCTTCACGTAAGTTACAACGTGAACGAGACTTATGAGCTATATTAATCACTAATATTAATGTGTATAGTTTGGATGTCCAAAAATATTAGATTTTGGAAAAAACTAGTATATTTTAGATATTATAGATATTATCCAAGAAAAAAAGATATGAAGATTTCTAGAATTGGATGTCATTTAAAAGAAAAGACAAGTGATGTCTTAGTTAGTTTTGGAGATTTTATAAAAAGAAAAAATAAAGAGAGGGATTTGCGAAATCGCATGCGCCGCAATCGTAGTCTACATGTAGTAGATAGTACTTCGAAAAGAGAAAAGAAGAAGGAGTGAACTAAGAGCTTTCTAATCAAGAGTCTTGAGGTTTTGCCCTCCTTTCAGAGCCAATGGAACCATCAGATTTATGATCTGAGCATCAAATCACTGATCTTTCCAAGATCCCCCTCCATAAAGAGCTCCACTTCTCAGCCACAAGCCCTCTTCTCCAATTCATTATAAATATGAGGCATGGGGAGGAACAAGAGAGCATAAGGAAACCCTGAGAGGTTGCAAGAGAGAGGTAGAGAGAAGGGTACCCTCCAAGAGATTGTGAGAGAGAGCTTGAGAGAGAGAGAGAGAGAGAGAGAGAGAGAGAGAGAGAGAGAAGAGTTACCCCGAGAGGCTGCACAATTTCCTCTATCTTGATTCTTGACTTAGCCATCTTCTCTTACACTCTCTTATCTCGAATCTCTTCCGCCTTCTTTATCTCTTGAATCTACTTGCAGATGATGGCCTCCAAGCGAAGAATGTCACGTGTGGATGATGGCAATCCCATAACCAACAATGAAGCTTCAGGAAAAGGCATAACTGTCAATCCAACTGCAGTTCCGATCGTAGGTAATGTATTTCCAAATTGATAGATGCTTGTTTTGTTTCTCGTTTGAGATACATTAGGCCCCATACTATGATACACGAGTATAGGTCATCGGAAGGGATAAATTTTAGCTCACGTATTCAAAAGATTGAGCTTGCAAAGTGCACATATTAAGGAAAGTTAATTGCACCTAGTTGCATATGACTTATTCATTGATAGAGCAATTACAGGGAAGAATTGGTCAAGGGTTATGAATGCCATAATCATGACATTAAAAATTGTGCATACAAGTGTTAAGTAAATTTTATATAGAATCACTTGTTGATCCCAAGGGGGAGAGCAGATATGCGATGGAAATGTTATTGCAACTATTCTTACATTGTTTGGGAAGAATGCAATTGGTTATGTTGGCTGATTGAACAACATCCTAAATGCTTTTACATTTAACAGGTTGTTAGTTGTTTTTTGGATGATTATTACAAGTGCTTGTGATTTATGGTAAATGCATGGCAAGGGTCTATGATGACAAGTTGCCATGGAAATATAGGAATGTTTTCTTGGAAAATGATATTAGGACTGAGTGCCTTGTTTGTGCTTGATTCTTAAAGGATTTAATTAAGGAAGGATATTTTGCACGGGTGGATCACCTCCATGATCACATTGTGGATTAACCCAAAGAGGGCACTGCTCGATTCATGGGCCGAAGGTCGAGTGGTGAAAAGGCCAACCACGAGAATGATGTATCACTCCTAGACAACTTGCGGGCCAGTTGCAGCTCTGGACACCCCTTGCTAGGTCTAGAATGGAGTTGAAGACCTCCGTGGCCCCCAACGTCTGGGCATGTTGGGAGATCCTATTCTAGATAAATGATTGAATTGTGGTGCCAAGTGATTTGGACCAGTTACTTCTGCAAGGTAGAAGAGATACTTCTGTTGGACAGAAGGGATAATTTCTCCTGTATGGGCGGGAGACAAAGATTAACTTGAAGATAGGTTAAGGAACTTGTTTGAACTTGTTTGTCAATAGATTGCTTGCTTTGTTTTCAAGTCTGTGCTATAAGTTATGTGAACAAACCCTATTCCCTAAAAGGCTTAATTAATAAAGTTGACTTTAAGTGTCACACATAAATGTGGTAGGACCTAATTAGAAAACTAAAGCTATTAAGGGAAGCGGGTGGGCGGAACCCTCGATGGGTTTGTCCTATGACAGGGTGGTCCCAGAGAATTGGGAGGCTTCTCACAAGATTTTACTATCATTCAACCTTTAAAAATTGTTAGGATAGAACCCTGATTCATGCCGTTTTAGGGGACCGGAATGGGACTATGCCCTACGGGTAGAGAGGTTGAGCGGCGCATCCCTCTCATTTCCCATTCTCTTTGAACCAAGTGTGGCATGGGTTTGCTTCGGCTAGGGTATCTCTGTGTAAAGTAGGATGTCTAGGATCCGATGCTAGAATGCTATTAGGAGACCTTGGCCACTAGGAGCCTAAATATCAGGTCGATCCTAGTAGGTTCAGCCATGAACGTTCCATTGCGAGGTGGATTCGGGAAACCCTAGGCGTCAAAACTCAGAACATTCCCTAGGAGTTCCGAGCAGTGACGCTTAGGTTCATTTCTTGATAAACCGCTAAAAGTGTGCATGGAAAGCCAATGGGTGGGCACCGTACATCTAACTTGAAATAGAAGTTGCAGAGGGGCTCATTGGACATTAATTGGATTTCTTGTGTCAGAAAAAAAATGGGCCAATGGCTCTCTGCACTATGATCACAAAAGGATTATGACCATTCCACAATATAACCACATTTATGAGAGCTGTATGTGTCTCATCTCGGGTATCTTGATCCAAGCTGATCCACTCCCCTTGCAAAAGTCTTCATCTTCTATATCAAAAGCAAATACACAGAGTTTGTCTAGCAATGAAATACCTGTAATAAAAACAAAAATAATGGTAAGTAAATGCGAATAACACAACAATTCATCTAAGAAAGACCTATGTCAATTAAATCAAGGCATTCAAAGTAGTAAAAAATATTTACCTGAATGTGAGATCAGATTGGTTGACCCTACACTCAATCGTCATAGCAAAATGTGTTCTTTTGACTTGCCAAGACTTACCCAATAGCTGACTCATCCATTCCTCAGATGGACACGTGCATTGATAAGTAATCTTTGTTTTCTTCAGAACATCACATAAACCAAACAAATGTGTAAACAATGAGAATGTAATAAACCAACTAAGATGCACATCTTTGGAGCCTATGGTGGGTTTCATAGCACTATTGATGTCAGATTTTATCTTGGACTTACATGCTCATGACAACTCCAAGCTACCAATCAACCATTCATCACTAGATAATGGCGGCAATGGGACATGCTGCAATCTCTAGCTTTCTACTATATACAATGAATTATAAAAAAGATATTTTGAGTTGCAAGTTGACTTGTAGAGTTATTATTATAGATAAAAAAACCTATGTCTTCATGCCAAACATGTATCTTGCCGCTCAAACATTCCACATTCTACCATTCATGCAAAGTTGATGGATATAGAGCTGTCAGTAAAAAAAGTTTGAATTAGAACACTGCAAAGATTTTTAAAAACAACTTTGATACAAAAGAATAAACAATGATAAAATTTAAAAACTTACTATTTTTTTTATAATTTGCAATGTAGTTCTTGTTGTGTACAGGGATTTGTTTGTGTGTATAAACATATTGGATCAACACTTTTGTTACTGTACTTGTTCCATTAAACACTTTTATGAACTCTAAAATTCTACCTTTCCAATGTTTGGTAGGGTTTGCAACATCCTTATGCCTCACCTTGAAACTCCCTCGAGTACTTGAGTACATCAAAATCCAATCCAACTTATAGTACTTATCACAAATCCAATTACCATCACTATCTTTCCTATTGAAGACCTCCACTGCAAGTATGTTACTGATGTTTTTCCTCCATGAAGACATCTATGATAACCAAATAGAAAAGTTACCTATCAGCATGTGTATAATTTGCAAATATTCTCTCCAAATGAAATGAAATTTAAATGGAGAAATAAAAAAAAAACATTGTACATGTAATTCTTTTCACAAAGAAGCCCAGAGATGTTGAACAAGAAGTTGACTTATAACAAGACAATTAATCCTTCACTAACAAATTCCTAGAGTACAAAAGCAAAAGAAATATCGAGTCAAAGCATACATATAACTTACAGAGTCTTTCTCCAAATGAGTTGAAACTTAACCATGGAGCAATAGAAAATAGTGATAATATACCTGTGGCTCTCTTTGCAAAAAATGCCAAAGATGTTGAAGAAGTTGAGTTTTTAAAAAATCATTGTTCTCCACCCTCAAAGACTCTTGGAGTAAAAAAACAAAGGAAAACTTAGTATGCATATAGCTTGCATACATTTTGTCCAAATGAGATAAAATTTAACTATGGAATAGCAAAAAAACAAGACAACATACCTGTAACTTTGTTTACAAAGAAACCATAAGATGTTGAAGAAGAAGTTGAGTGTTCAAAAGATCATTGTTCTTGACTATAAGAGACTCCTAGAGTATCAAAACAAAAGAAATTACACGTCAGAGAATGCATATAACTTGCACAGGTTTTGTCCAAACGAGATAAAACTTTACCATAGAACATTGATGGAAGAGAACAATATATCTGTAAGGTTTTGTGACAAAAATCTCAAGGCTTTGGTAAAACAAGCTTTGCTCTCATAAAACATGTGAAACTCACTCTATGTTTGTGTAGAGGAAATGAAATTTTACAGGGTTACAGATAGGGGAAGGAACAATGAGGCTATAAAATTTTGTTAGGAAAGAAGAAGTGGGGAAAGAGATATGATAAATTTGAGTTCCGCATGAGAAAGAGGGGGAAATTGAAAAGGGGAGACATGAAAAGTCAAACATAAAAAAATAAGAAAATAAAAATTTGAGTCACAAACTTCTAGGAAGTGTGAGCATTGTATTCCCCACATTTTCCCTTTATTGATGAGGGAAGATTTGGGCCAAGATATGGCTAGAAGATTCATGTTACATGAATTTGGAATCCTGGCTCTCTCATTGGTTAGGCCTATATTTGTTCATTCACTCCTTAAGGGGCAAAAAAGAGAGTCCATATTTCTATTAATGAATTACAAGAAGGTAAATGCAGCTACCAAGAGGGACAATTGTCCATTGCCATACACACTGAACACATGATCGAGAGAGTAGCAGAAAAAGAGGCCTATAGTTTTTTGGATGGCTTCTTAGGATATAATAAGGTGCAAGTGCACCCTAACAACCTGCCTTTGCCACCAAGTGGGGCATCTTTGCCTACATAGTCATGCCTTTCGGGATGACTAATGCACCTGCTACTTTTTAGAGGCTCATGTGCACAATATTCAAGGACATGCTTAGAAAAGAGTTAGAGGTTTTAATTGACGACTTGTGTGTTCACTCCAACTACAAGGAATACTGAGACAAACTCCGAGTAGTCTTTGAACGATGCAAACTATATATCTCTCATTGAACCCCTTAAAGTGGCAGTTTTAGGTAAAGCATGGATGCATCCTAGGGCACATGGTGTCCAAGAATGGCATTGCCATTGACTTCTTGAAAGTTAGGGTTGTTGTTGACTTTCTTCCCCCAATTGATTACGAGGGAGTTCAATGCTTCCTCGGCCATACATGGTACTATCGATGGTTTGTGCTAAACTATGTATTAATTGCTAGACCCCTGTAAAAGCTATTGATAATATTCAAATGGACTTAGGAATGCCAACACGCATATGAGGAAATGAAAAAGGCTCTAACTGTAGCACCAATCATAAGGGCTCTAGACTGGAGCGTAACCTTCCATGTTTTTATCGACGCTTTGAAATTCACAATTATGTTGTGCCATCTTGGGTAGATGACATAGTCCAAGTGTTGCTAGAGCACGGACTACCTAATCAACCCATAGAAAAGGCCCGAATGAGGCGACTCATTCTCAAAATCCAACCCTATCAATTAATAGCAGGCCAACTCTATCGGTTAGGGCAAGATGGATTGCTGTGGAGATGCATGTGTCAGCACAAAATGCATGACGTACTACTTGAGGTGCATGACAGAATTGCAGGAGGACACTTCAGTGGAGGTACGGCAGCCCATAAGGTGCTACAGTCTCAACTATGGTGGCCCATGCTTTTTTGAGATGCAGCATGATTCGTGAAAGAAACACTGTGATGAGTGCCAAGGAACCAAGGCGCCAATTCACAAGGACAAAATGGTGCTGAGACCCATCATAGTACCACAATAATTCAAGAAATGGGGGATCACTTTGATGGGCCTATCAGTCCCATGGCTCAATATTCGCAAGCCAAGTACATCATCGTTTCCACCAAGTATCTCAAAAAGTGGAAGGAAGCTTGAGCCACTAGAAAGAACAATGCACGAACCACTATTAAGTTCTTATGGGAGCAAGTAATCTCTTGATTTGGCTGTCCCATCGAACTTGTCAGTGATCAAGGCACACACTTCATCAATGAGATGATTGCTCATCTCCTATCCTATCCACCTTCCTGATCATCCATCAGAAATCCTCACCCTACTACCCTCAAGCAAACGACCAAGAGGAATCAACAAATAAGATTCTAGTAAATGTCTTGACCAAGTGACTAGGATGACAAGCTAGTGGCAACCTTATGGGCCTATCGGATAGCCTATAAAATGATTGTGGCATAGACCACCTTCAGGTTGACCTACGGAATGGAGATAATTCTACCTATAGAATTTTTCATCCCTAGCTTGAGAATTTCCATTCAAGAGAGATGGGAGGGGAAGGAAGCATGGACAGAACGTTTAGTTGAGCTAGAACACTTATCGAAAACTTGGCTTCTAGCCACCTATACGCTAATTTGCAAAGAGCTAGTTTGACAAACACATCAAGCAGCGAGATTTCGAACAAGGAGACTTAGTACTATTGTACTCGATCAAGGGACATAAGCAGAAAATGAGGTTTAGGGGGTTAGGACCAATAAGAAATGCAAAATAGCCAACAAAAACTTGAAAAACCAAAGAAGAAGGGTTTACAAGAGAAGGTCGATGAGGAAAGCATGAAAAAAGAAAAGGCAGACTTACAAAAAGCTAAAAGAGAGTCTAAGAAGAAAGAGGAAGAAAGGAAGAAGAAAGAAAGAGAGGAGCCAAAGAGGGTGGAGGAAGAATCAAGAAAATTTGACAAGGAAAGGAAAAGAAAGGTAGTAGAAGAAGAGGAGGAGTTGAAAAGGAAGGAAGACGAAGACATGGCTCTAGCAACATGCCTATCTATAGAGTAGCTATGCCAGGCAGGATGAGTTGGGCACCATGAGCCCGTCTAGAGATAAAGGCCTGAGCTCAAGCACAGAAGTGCCAGATATCACTCCAACCACAGTGAAATAAGGTAAGGACAAGGCCCCAATTGATCCCACCCCTACCCTCATAGTGCCCATTGCTCCCATAATCATATCCACACAAAGCTCCATGGCCAAAGTGGATGCTACTAACCTCATAGCTTGGTTATAGTACTTTGTTAATAAGGAAATGGCCCAAGGAACGAGAGAGGATACCCCCATAACAAGAACTAAAACATTGGTAGCAGCAACAGACGTCGAGTCTAGGCAGGATCCCAAGAGGTAGAAGAGGGAAACCTCCACAACCTCCATCCCCACAACAAAGCTACCACCCTACAGACTATGACGAATACATCAAGGATCTCCTCTTGCAAAGTAGAAAAGGAAAAGGAAGATAAGAAGATAACAGTGGCCGAACTAGAGGTAGAAAATGAGGCCATGGCTGCGGCACAATTAGAAAAAACTCATCAAGTAGCCATGTGCTAAAGGGAGATAAGTGAGCTAATGGAGCAGCTGCAAGCCAAGGATGAAAACGAGTGGTAGGAAAGGATGGATGAAGAGACTCAAGCCCTAGTGAGCTTGTGATGCCATAATGATGAGCTTGTAGGGCTCTATGAAGACCTGCAAGGGGAGATAGAAAAGGTCCATAAAGCCATAGAAGAGTTAGAAGTGGTAAGAGAGGAAAGGGCATGTAGGCACCGAGAGGAGATCAGGAAATTGAAGCAAGAGGAAACCTTAGAGCAAGAGAAGTAGCACAAGCTAAAAAGAGAGATCGAAGATCAAGAGTAGAGGTTGATGATACTAGCTCAAAGGCAAGGAGAAAGCCTTGAGGAAGTGGAGAAGAGAGCAGAGGACTGCGAACCATAATGAGAGAAAGTCAAAGCTTAGGCACACCATCTGGCTCAAGTGGAAAAGGACAAGGTTCTAGCTGAGAGCAGAGTAGAGGCAGCCCAAGTGAGTTTCGAAGCCCAGCAACGCGCATTCTTAAACACACTTCTGGATATCACTTAAATGGATGAAGGGGAGGTCATTGACTCCATAAAGAAGAAGCTAGGGATTGCATGCAGGACCCTGAGAGTAGGCCTACAAATGCCAGTGCAACCCATGGGTATCAGCTATGGGACCTTGAAGAGTAAGAAAACTATCTATTGTAAGAAACCTTGGCCCCACAAGAAGTCGATGCACTAGGGTCCGCTGAGGGTCACAACAAGCAAGCTAGCAAGGGAAAGAGGCTCGCACAAGCTTTGACATGGGACCTCACGAAGAAGAACTTGTCCCACAGCCTCCTTCCCCACACCCAGAAGAACAGCAACAGCAAGTAGACACCTCTACTGAAATAAAAGTGGAGCTTAAGAGGAAGAGGCAACGGATGGTGGAGCAAGAAAAGAGAAGATCGAATACCAAGCCAGTAGTGGCATTGACTGCGCCCATCCCACCAAGCTAGGATGATGGCCCAATGAGCTTCAATGCCAAACTTCTGATCCGGGAGCAACATGAGACTGCTAGAAGGCTCTTCAACCTTAATTTCCAATTCCCTGCCAACGTGCGCAAAAGAGTACTACCAATCAAGGTGGTGGAAGAGGTGATTAATGTGGGAACCAAGCTAAGAGACAAATGGACCTCGGAGAGAGAGCAGAATCCCACCCTATGGGGGACCGAGGACACAAAATTTTGACAGGATAAAGTTTTTGAAGTGCCCAGGGCTGTGAAGGGCTATGAGTGCCAACCCACATGGAGGAGGTGCATTTTTTATGTGAACATGGATGTCTAGATGTCTTTTTGTAACACCCTACCCTTTGAGAGAAATAATCCAACCTTCATGCTATATTCGAGAAGGGTAGGAGTGGATTTTAACCCAAGCATCCATGGCCAGTACGACTTCCCATGGATCTATAATGCCAATGCTACTAAACCTGAAGATGCCCTCGTTTTCGCACCAGAGGACCTATATGATTCAATAGTTTGCTTCATCGATGAATTCTCCTCATGTCCTGATCCTGCCTTCATCACGACCTGTAATTATCTTAGATTACTTAGGATACTACTTAGACAGGATCCCATGCCATAAGAGGATTACCTTACACCCCTCTCTTTTTATCCTAATGGAATAGATAGTTGCACCATGGCAATATTGATGATGTGAGATGCTCTACTTCATTTTTCTTAGCCCTCCTGGAAGATATGAATGATAGCTGCTTCACATGGTGCAATCATCCACTTCTTTCCACCACCACTTTCCAAGTATGCCTAAACCTTAGAGAGTACATGCAGAGTTGGCAATTCCTTGGTAAATCTCGTAAGCCCCCAACTCCACCCTCTTCGGACACACGAATGACAAAGATTAGCCCTCTTCATGACTATGTAATTCCAAAAAAATAAGAAAAGAAAAAAAAGAAGATACTAAAATGAAAAGAGAAGGAAATCATAAGAAAAAGTAGTTAGCTCCACATTGGCCACAGTCATTGCACCTAGGGGTTCTCAAGTTAGGCACGTTCGGTGGCCTCGATCGACTCGCTAACCTCCTAGCCCATTTCCATTCCCCACTTCATGCTTAGGGCATCTCAAGGGCAGGACTTCCAAACCTATCTCCCTAAGCCGCACGCTGCATCCATAACGATGCACAAACTGGGTCCTCAAGTGTGGGACAACACCCAAGCTTTGACCCAACTCCCAGTTCCACTAGCACGAGCACAATGCACCACATGATAAGGTAGACATGCCCCTAAATAGTGCACCTTCTTTTCTTCTCAAGTAAATGCAAATGATGCAACCCACTGACTTCAGATGCCCCATCATCCACTCAATTCACTCTTGGCCCCCAAGACCAATTCCCATGAAACCCTATCATTGTCGACTTCCATGACTGTTGTCACACAGTGTGTCACCATGCAATCGAAACAAAGCAAAGGAAGGCCAAGGAAGTCCAAGTCAAAAAGTGAATGAAGAAGCTCATTCTGCTCATTCAGGAAAAGTGCAAGAGATGGAAGCCTCAGAAAAAACATGGGAAGCTCCGAATATTTTGGAGAGGTCCTCTCAAGAGGAAAAGCCATGTTAAGCTCACATCATAACAACCTTGGAGGGCGTGAGGAGGCATCCGCCCAACACCATTGTCAATTTAAAAAACAAATCCATCCATCCGCTATTCTCTAAGAAGGATCCGTCTAACACGATCTTCAATTTCAGCAAAACAAACAAATCCACTCAAGGTCAATGTCAGGGAGGGACCCGCCCCAACTATATCTTCAATTTCAAGGGCGTCCAACATGATCTTAAATTTCAAGGGACAGATCCACTCAAGGTCAGCATTAGGAGGGACCCGCCCCAACTATATCTTCAATTTCAACTACTACCCATCAGTGCCATGGGACTAGCACTAGGCTTGTGTAATTTAAACTATATCTTCAATTTCAACTACTCAATAAAGCCATCTCCCTACATCCATCCCACCTTCCAACTACTACCCATCAGTGCCATGGGACTAGCACTAGGCTAGTGTAATATTCCTGCCACAGTGCTTCATATCAATAAAAAAATTTGGGCTTGAGGTATTTTAAAAATTACTCCTCGAGCTATCACATAAGTGACCACACTTAATTTTCTTGATATCGAGTCTCGCATTAAATCAATTCTGCAATCTGACATGAGAAGACACCTCAATAATCCCAACCAACAAAAAGATGTCTCGTAAATAATATTACGATGGCTTAATCATATAAAAATTTTCACATTATATTTGATTTGGCATTCCTGATTCCATTTAATGCATTGCGGATCATATTGATTCGTAACCGCAAGACAAATCGCAAAAGCCTCAATCAATAGATGAAGAACGCGCAAGAACGAGCATGATATTGAGTAAGTTAAGTATTAAAGAATATGATATGACTTTATATACTAGATAAGTCATGACTTTATATAATAGATGAATAAGGCGCAAGAACAAGAATGATATTGAGTAAGTTAAGTATCAAAGAGTATGATATGACTTTATATACTAGGTAAGTCATGAAGTAACTAGGCCAAAAACCACCAGAAGAAGTCATTTTGAAGAAAAAAATATGTTTTTGAAAAAATATGCAAAAATACATGATGTTTTTAATGCTTGGAGAAAGAGAGAGAATTTAAAAATCATCCCCATGACACCATCCAATAGGTAGGCAATCAAAATGAATATTTAATAAAGCTCAATTGTCTCTTGACAAGTAGCCAAAAGAATCAATCGATTGCATACTCCCCCTCATACCTATAAATGCACCCCCTCTCCTTCACAAGAAAAGCAAGAAGGAAGACCTCCTGATGATGGCAATTTTTCTCTACTTCTCCTATCCATTGAAGCTTGAGCCTTGAAAGAGGAAAATACCCCCCTTCTACCTCATTTTCATTTTTTCTATCCCCTACTATGCCTTCGCTCCATACGACCATATTGCTAAGCAAAAAAGTAGCGAATTTTTCCTCGATGACCACCAACTCTCCTTGAACTACCACGTCAATTTCGCTTAACATTTGATGGCTCTGCGAAGTTATAGAAATTCAAAAACCCATTTGAAGCAAGGGAAGCAAGGAACGTGACCGATTGAGAAAATGACACAGTAGGAATTGGCAAGACCCTCATTATAGTAAACCTGAGAGAGGTAGCATCTCATTGGATTGGAAAACATTAATGTTTTACAAGCTTATTGCTATATTTGGCTTTAACCAATTATAAATGCGTTCTAATAAAAATGCATATGAACTGCCGCTTAGGAAAATAGCCTAAGTAATATAATAAATAGCTATTCAGTGAAAAGAATCTTTCACTTGAAAAATGATTATATGCTTGTCATTAAAAAAATATATTAATTATGGTTTATTTTATGATATTTATTGTTATTTCATTAATGACAAATGTGATCATAATAACAAAAAAAAGATAGATGTTATTAAGGAAGGGAATATTTTATGAATTTTCCATGAAAGTGACTATCTCAATTTCATTTTACTAATGATAAATGGACACATATAAATTATATAATAATTTATGAAAAATCATTTAGATAATATCATGAAATAATCAATGCATTAAATCAACAAAAATTTGTATAGAATAATATATACTAGACGCACATAAATTAGGTATGTGAAAATATAATTCGATGTCTAAAAGATGAAAGAAAAATTACACATAAATTTTGCATTGCCTAGAATAAAGTTTTTAGAAAAACAATCAGCATTGCACTTATGTCATAGCTAAATGAAAATTAATCTTTCCAAATAACGTTGAGAGTTCGGACATTATTGATTAAACCATAGGATATGAGTAGAATAAAATAAAAATTATTTTATTGCTGAAAATATATGCAATATTAATATTAATGATTATATTAGTGAGAGCGTCAATATCATGAGTTGACCCATGTATGAATTAGTGAGAAAACCTAACCTAAAATATTGAGAATGTTGAAGGAGAAACAACTATGAAATACTTGATAACCCTAAAACTATAAATATTAGAAAATTAAATAAATATTGGAAGTCTGTAGGACTTGTTGGACATTGATAAGAATTTGTTAATACAAATTCTAAAGTCTAAATAGACTTGAAAAAGCATTTGAAATCCTACTAAGCACAGGTTAGGGCAGGGCGGCACATGAATGGCTGGCCATAGGCATAAATACCCATATTATCTTTTAGGACGGAAATAACAAATTTTTCACAAGGATAAAATAGACTTCTCATAGTTAATTAGATCCGAGAAATAACTTATGCACTCCATGAACCAAGGGTAACTACGATCACTCCAGTTGGACCAGAAGCCCTTGTGGGACATCTCTGATGGAGCTAGCTGATATATCGAGACCTCAGTTGTCAAATTAGAACCTCGAGCTTGGAGGTTGATCCTCTTGGGGATGACTAGTACCTTTCGTTATGGGGTGGATTTTGGGAAACCTAGACGGTAGACCTTGTGCATTCTCACGAGTGCCGAGCAAAGCCATCTAGGATAGTTTCCCAATGAACCAGTAAAATGTGCTACTAGGGAATTGTTGGGCAAGCAGGTGATAGCTAGGAGGGGGTATGTTAACCTCAACATAAGAAAAAGTGAAAAAAAGTGAAAAGGTGCAAGCCAGGAGCCAAAAGAGATGCCCCAAAAGGAAATCAGACACAATAGAAGAAGCAAAAAGGGAAGTGGTCGAAAGCGCAAGGGCAGCCTCAAAAACTAAGGCAAAGGCAAAAGTGCATTTTTAAATGTGAGGCGCCCCCAAAACTTTTTGTAAAAAAGCGCCACTCTCTCTCATATGCACATTTTAAAAGTAGATGGGTGGTAGGAAGGAAGCTAGGAAGATAGGAGGATAATGGGAAAGAGGGCCTAGGCCAAGGACAGCCATGTAAAAAAGGGGCTAAGAGGATGACCGCCCAAAAGGAATTTAGGGTTTTTTATATAAAGTCAAAAAGTGAATGAGGAGCTCATTCTTTGGTGTGTGGCAAAGTGGACTCATCTTCTTCTCTTCTCTTTTTGCTTGCTTGTGTGTGCTTGAGAGAGGGAGTATGAGAATGTGAGGGTGTGAGTGTGTGAGGGTGAGGGTTCTTAGAGGTGAAGCTCTTCATTATCACCTCTCTTATTCTCTTCTCTTCTCTTCTCTTGTGTGCAGCTATGGAAGATGGAGCTTGGAGGTGGAGGCTTGAGGATACTTGAGCTCGCATCTCAAATCATGGAGCTACCGGTGTGCTTAAGAAAGGAGGCAACTTGTTTGGGCATCAAGGTAAGCTCACTACACCTCGGTAGGATTGAGGGTGCATTGGCTAGGTGAGAGATAGCCATAGGTGTTCACTTGAAATGCTTGAACAATAAGTGTTCCATGGGTCTTGGCAATTGAGTGTGAGCTCGCCTCTATAGTGGTATGAGATGGAAGGGTTCATGAATGCTTCATCCTCATTTGGCTCCTCTATGTAATGTATCATAGTGTCACTCGATGGATGGGTCATAATGGGTCCAAGTTATCCAAGTATCCTTGTAGGGTATCCATCCTAGGGACAGCTCGCTTTGAGTTATTGGATATTTGGAGAGATAATGGAGCTCCCCTTCTAAAGTTTGATGGCCTATTCCCTAGGTAGTATGGCTGATTATACGATTGTGGGTATGGAATTCATCTTGCCAATTTGCAATGCATTATGTTATGGCCAAACCTACCACAATCAGCACATGGTCTTAACCTAGGATTCAGGCTCTCGGCTAGGAGGTGATTTCTTTTTTGCAATGCATGCATTGCACATGAGATCATGTGGGCCTTCTCATCATCTATTGAAGCTCAGCCAACTCTAGCTTCATATTTGCCAACTCCTGCCTTTCCCTTGTCTTATGTGCTCTGGCTAGATCTCTTGCTAATGGTTGTAGCTCTCTATGAGGATTTAGATGTAGTGCCATCTCAGGTCATGATTTTGGAGCTTCTCTCCTTGAGAAAGTCATCCACATATATGGCTTCTTCAAAGACCCTAGCTAGCATGTCCCTTTGTAGGTTTGAGCTGCTCACCAAGGCCTTGTAGAGCTCTTTGCTTCAAACTCCATTTATAAATACAATGGAGACTGCTCATTCATTAGGTTGTTCTGCCATTGGGACTCTCTTGAAGAGACTCCACATGTGGATGATGTAGTCTTAGATATCCTCCTTATCCTTTTGGGCTAACATTCATCAACCTGAAGATGAGGTTATTGGAGTATCCTGCTTTTGAGAACCTCTTGATGAAGAGACTCTTGAGGTTATTACAATTATTACGTTCGGCATTGTCTAGCTAGTAAACCACATCTGTTCTTTGTCCCCTAGGCAAAGTCGGAAAGCTTGTGCTCGCTAAGTAAGGTCCGTGAGGCCATTTTTCTTGCATACTTGCTCAAACTACTCCACAAAGCTATACATGTCATTTCTAGGCTGATACTTGTCAAGTTACTTAGCAACCACATGTATTTTGATCCTGGCTCTTAGAGTTTGGCATGATTCTTAGTCCTACTAGCAACATAGTCACTAGGACTGTTCCGTTGTGCTCTGCAGCTATGTTGTCTAAGAGTTTCTTTATGAGAAGCTCACTCAGTGTAAGATCAGCCTCTAGGGCTCTCTCCCTCTCAGCATTTGGTCCTGCCCTAGTTCTATTAGCGAGAGCTAAGACCTCATACATTTCTATGTCTTGTCTCAATTTCAAAGCTCACTACTCTTGGTTGTATTCGGCTATTCTTTACAGCACTTTCCTTGCCAACTTCCTCTCTTCCTCAAGATCAGCTATGACATCCTCGCAGCTGGTCTACCACAATGCACCATTTTGGTTCATAGGTTGTAATGGTTTACCATTTGTTGAATGTTAACTAGGAATTCTCCCAAGTTGAGCTCATTGTCTCAAGGGTTAGTGCTAACTCCTGGCATGTCGATGGTTTTCTAAGCGGCTAGGGTATCAATCAAATTGATTAAGTCAGGTAAAGCTACATCCTTAATTGTATCAGTTCTCTTTTCCTTCTCTGTCACTTGACAATTCGCAATTATTCATTTTAGGTTTTGGTTCTCATGTTCTATTCGGATTCTTAGGATTCGCTTTTATTAGTGGGTTTATTCCTTACTTAGACCCCATTAATGTGTTCCATGTTATATAAATCAAATTTTTTTTGCAATGTTACATGAATTGGATACACGAGTGGTGGAGTGGACTTGTGCCAAAATCAAGCTCTCTATCTTTGCTTTTGCAGTTCAAGTGTTTATGTGATGAAGTGTGTGAGTTCAATCATAATCAATACAAATACACTCCCTTCAATTAATTTTAGGTAGTTGCGGAGCTATCCTATACAAGTGGTGGCCACTCGTAGTGGTCCACTCTAGGTCCCTTTGCACGTTTGATGCATGGTCTAAAGGGTAGTGGGTTCAGGTTGTTTGTTTGGACCTCTATTGGGGTATGGTTAGTGACCACAATTGCTCTTGGATTTTTGGGTCTCAACCCTCGAGTTCTAAGCAATAAGCCAAGTTACCAACTCTCTTTATGATTTGATATGGGCCATAGAGCCTGTGGGCCATCTTGTTGCTATTGTCATACTTGAGAGTGGAGTAATAGGACTTCGACATTTTCAAAAGGATCAACTCTCTCTCTTGAAACTTCATGTGTTGTCTCCTCTCATCAACATAGAGTTTCATATGATCTTGTGCTTTTTAATGATTCACCTTACATTGTTGAAATAGGACATGCATGTACTCTAACTCCTAAGGGTTTATCTTATGATTGAAGAGGACTGTAGGGAGGGGGACCTTATACCCATATAGTGCCTTACAAAGAGAAACCCCAATGCTAGAGTGAGTGGAGTTATTGTATGCAAACTCAGCCAAGTGAAGTAATAAATCCCATGTTGTACATCATGGAAAAAGTGCATTGGATAGGTCTCAAGCCATTTATTAGCCCCCTCAAATTTTCCATTAGTTTGGGGTTATTATGCAGTGGATGGAGTGAGCGTAATGCCCATAGAGGTGAAAAATGCATGCTAGAATTTGGTTAAATAAACTTACCATCTCTATCATGCACTATGACATGTGGTAATCTATGCAATTTAAATACATTCATAAATTGAGCGGCCACTTGAGACATTGAATATTGAGTCCTGGTAGAGATAAAGTGGGCATCTTTTGTGAGCATGTCTACTACCATATATATGTTGTTCCATCCTTTCTTACTTATGGATAACTCTCATGGAAAGGAGAAATTGGAAAGAATGCATACCCTTCTTCAACAATGTAAGATGAATATTAGAAAATCTCAAGATCAGATGACAGTGTATGTTGATGAGAAGAGGCAACCTTTGGAGTTCTAGGAGGGAGAGTTAGTTCTCTTGAAAGTACCCATCTCGATATTCTACTCTAAAGGATGGCTCTAGCAACAAACTTGCTCACATGTTCTATGGGCCCTACAAGATCTTGAAGCATATTGGATACTTGGCATATCGATTGGAACTTCACTCTTCCACTAAGATTCATAATGTATTTCATGTTAGTCATCTCAAACCCTTTTATGGTACCCAAGTGGAACTAGTTGATGAGCTATCTCCTATGGATGAAGAAGGACTTGTTTAGTATATTCCTAAGGAGGTCATAGATCAGCATGAAAAGAAGCTTCACTCTCACTCCATCATTGAGTATTTGATCAATTGGAAGGGTTTACTACTTGAGGAAGCTTCATAGAGGCGAGATTCCATTTTGGATGAGTTTCCCTATCTACAAGATGCACTGATGGTGGCTGAGACATAGTCACATGGGAGCCTGTTGCACTTTAAACAGGATTTGGATTGTATTCTATTTTAGAACAAATTTTACCCTACCTAATTTTTAGAATCCAACCACCTACATAAGGTCAAATAATTCTTAAGTAGAGCTATGTTTTGATATGTGACATGCCCTATTTGGATACTTCTATCAGAAGTTATGGCAGTTTTCTTCAGCATGCCCTATTTTTTATAGCAAGTTGTCTACTCTTTATAAAGGCTATTTCTTGAAGATTTGAAGGCTCCAATTTCTTTTGAAGATATCCCGATTACGTATATGGAAAAGGCTTTCCTTTGTGTCTTTGTTTCAACAAATAACTCTTTACTATTTGATTCCTATCATATTTTTTGTATAGCTGAAATTAGAGTAGTACTCTATTTCATCCATCATTCTTTGCCATTGTAACTTTGTTTTTGTGGGTAAAACCTTTAGTGAGAGAGTTATTAATAATACCTTGTCACATTGATATAGGTATTAAAGGTGTGAGACATGTAATTTTTGGCATCTTTTATCATAATACAATTATTGTCTCTCATCTCACTTGCTTGTACTTAACTTTCATGGCTTCTCTCTCTTCTTTTCTATCTTTGTAGTCTTTTTTCTCCTCCTCACTCTTTCTCTCTCCTTTTTTATCTCTCTTCTACTCTTCTTTCTTTCACCTCTCAGCCCTCTCTTTGACAAATCTAAGTAAAGTATCTTGCTCCTTTCAACTCATCAAGTAAGTCATCAATCTTGGGCATGGAATACTGGTTCTTGAGTGTAATTTTGTTCTAGTCTCTATAGTCAATGCATATTCAGAAGGATCCATCTTTCTTCTTGACTAACAAGACTAGGGATGCACAAGGAGAAGAACTCAGCTCAATTAACCTCATCTTAAGCAACTCCTTGACATGCTTTGCAACTTCTTCGCATTCACACTTTGAGATTCTATAAAGGGATTTGTTCATTAGCTTAGAGTAGGGTTGTAGGTATCTGAAACTCTTCTAGTAAGGTCTTCGATATTCAATTCTTGGCATGTTTTGAGGGGGGACTGATCTATGATCTCATTATTCAAGTGCAAAACAAATATCTATAATTATTTCTTAAATTCCCATTTGAGTTGCTTTGTTGTATCCTTAACTTTATCTAAATGGATGAGATGCCCCTCCATGACTAACTTCATATACAACTAGAAGTCCATAGCAATTTTGTAAGTGTTTCAACTAGTTCATAGCCCAAGATAACATCAATGGGGCCATTTTCTAGTACAATTAGATCAACTGATGTCACATAATTTTCAGCCAAGCATATGGGTACCTTAAAGCATATGTGAATGATGGTTTCCTCATCATCATTGGCCACTTGAACTTTGAGAGGGGCTATAATTCTATGGGAAAACATTTCAACATATCAATGGATGAAACTATGTGTGCTGCCAATATCCACTAGAATGAATACATTCTTTCCATTTATTTTTCCTTGAATGAGCAATGTGCTAGGGCTCTTAGAGCCTATCCATACATCCATAGAGATGGAGCAAATGGAAGTGCTAGCATGATAAGCTGTAGTAGAGATAATCAAAATGGGGTCACAAGGCAAGAAACTACCTAGGTCAAAGGGAAATCCATCCAACGGGTTATAGACCTACTCTTTCTCTAAGTCCTCTTCATACTCATCAGTATTAGCATGTGCCATGGTCTTTACAGTATTATTCAAATCATTTGAATCCTCATCTTCATTTTTCTAATCTTCCATGACATACATGCTATGAATCTTGATCTTGGCTATTTTTGTAAGGGCATTTTGAGGCATGTACTTATCCTTGAACTTAAAACATAAGCCCTTTTCTTTTTTGTCCTTTGCTACATCTGGGGATAATTTTTTTCCCACTTTGACTACTCATGGATGATGCATTTTTGTGGTATGTTTTCAGCATACTTACTATCTCCACATGGGCAAAGTGCTATCCCAAAACTACCTTTAAAGGAAAGGTAAGTGGGGATTTTAGGGACTGGTAGTAGACATGGATTTTCTCTATAAATGCAACCATATTGGGCCCTAAATTATGGGAGTTCTTCAGTAACCCAAAACCATGCTAAAAACCCTTGATCTTGCGGTATTTTTTTACATATATTTCAACCAATTTGATTGCATCACATAAGGTAGATGGTTTTTGAGCCATTACATCAACTTGTCACCTATAGATGTATTTGTGTAACTTAGCATCATCACTTATGATCTCAACATACATGGTCAAGTTCATGAACTAATTTGTGTATTCTCTTACCCTAAGGTTCCATTGGTCAAGTTGATACAATCGCCTTGCCAACTACTCCTTTTCCACTAGGAACACAAATACTTGAACCATGTGCATTTAAAAATCTTTTCAATCAATGAACTAATGATTTTCTCTACTTATGTAGCATTACCATGTGTGGGAAAATCCTTCCAAATGAATAGAGGAAAATACGATTTTCTTATTGTTGGGGCATGGGTAGATATGAAAGTATGACTCTAGTTTGGAGGTATATTCTTCCAAGTTAGATGGGGATGGTGATTGCCCATTGTACTTGGTGAGAATGATATTATCATGGAGGTCATTAGGGCCTGGTCCATGAAAACCTTATTGCCCATACATGCCAGGCTACCCATACATACCATGCTTCCCATGAAAGCCATGTTGTGCATTAAAGCCATGTTGCCTATGAATGCTATGAAATCCATTAATGCCATGATGTCCATGATTGCTATGTCGGCCATTAATGCCATGTTGTACATAATTGGGCTATCCATATAAGTGCCATTTGGACAACCATTGTTGGAAGGGCTCTTAGGGTAAGAGATCAAGACTTTACCAAGGGCTGTTACCAATGGCAAACAGGGGTCTCACTAGGGATGTTGGCTACATGTTTAACACAAGAGATCTCAAATAGTCCCTTCATTTCCTATGGGGGAGGAATCACCAACCTCATAAGTGCTAGATGGGATACCCCTTACTCCGATGATGCCATGAGGACCATGTACCTGCTCAAATGGGGCAGGCCATCATGCTTGAAGCTTGGACTCATTTTCCTTCTCTTGCATCAAAGTGGTAGCTAACTAGGCAAGAAGAGAGATGCTTGAATGTTTATTTAGTCCAGGAGATAGAGTGGGCCATTTTTTCAAATTCTTCATCAATCTTAGAGAGCATTTGGTGATGGTTGGTGACCATGTCATTATGCCTCTCCATATGGTGAAGTTCATGCAAAGATACGGTGTGGTTGAGCTTGTTATAGGGATCATTATCACTTCTTTTTGCATTTCTCCATTGTTCTCTTGGGTTGAGCTAAGCTCATCATTTATGGATGCCTGAGAGTCTCAGATGTCCCTTTGAAGCTCTTTCTAGTCCTTTCCTTTGGCTCTATGTCATGCCATTTTAGTGCAATCCATAGGACCTTATTGCATGGAAACTGTTGTAACTCTGATTGGATACCTTTTTTATTTAAATCAAAGGGAACATTTTGCTCTTTGCAATGATCTATAGAGATCTCTGACATAAATTATGTAGAAAATTTTGTAAGCATAGTTTTGTGGCTATTTGGAAATTTTTGCACCATGTCTATTGTGTGTCTATGACCAAATTTCCATTGTTTGACCTCTTTAGGGACTGAATTCCATGTGGGACCTATTGCAATGCATATATATCACTATGTACATAGTGGGGACTCAATACATGGGCTAAAAAATGTCTGCAACTCACTGAGAAACTTGTACATAAGCCCAAAATGCCATACATCCAACCCTTTTCCAATACATTTTTCAAGAACCCATTTTCCACTATCAATGCCTTCTCAATGGGATAAAGGGAATATGGGTGGCAAAAAGGGGAGTGTGCTTGCACTTGCAATTGAGTATTGGACTCTAAGACTTGAGGGGTGTGCAAAGTTCCTCCTCAAGTCGGGTATGCACCCTTTTAGGGTCATTAGTGGCAAGGAAGGGTCACCTCACTCTTGTCTTGCTACATTGCCTTGCATCAATCTTTTTCCTCTACCAAAATAGACATGGCAATAGCATACTATGCTAATCAAATAGACATGGCAATAGCATACTCTTGTCTTGCTACATTGCCTTGCATCAGTTTTTTTCCTCTACCAAAATAGACATGGCAATAGCATACTTTTCTAATCAAATAGCACAAAATGTAAGTTTGATAGAAAGAGCTTTTTACTTTTGATGATATGGAAGAGCAATAGGAAAATGGGCTACGGAAGGAAATACCTTAGTAGCTTAGTGACTCATTGGCTACTAACTTACCCCTTTTACAATTTCTTTTAGATTTACTCAAAGGAAGGACACAAAAATAAAATATAGAAAGATTAACCCAATCATTAATCATTGATGCAAATGTATGATTAAATGAGGTTGATGCTTTCAATTGATCCATTATGTGTAATAAGTGAAGAAGAGAGCTGATGCCTAAAATCTCTCAAACAATTGACATAGGTTTAGCAAATGGATAGAAATAGATATTGGAACTCATTACACATATCTCTTCCATGCTTGGAGTAAGTGGATGAAGCTTCCTCGATCAAGGGACCTGAATCCTCCACCAATTCAGCCTATGTGAGCAAGATATATTCAATGTGTTGTAACCTTCAAGAGTTTGAAGCATGCACTGATGTATGGGACTTCTGTCAGCTTTTCTTAGCTTCCACTTTTAGATATCAAAAGCTTAGGTAAAGCTTTCATGGCTGTCCATGAAGAATCCTTTAACTTGGAGCTTCATATCTTCAATCTTAGGCAAACTTGATCAAGAGTGGCTGTAGGTGGACCTTGGGGGTAAAATTCAAAGGTTTCTTAAAGCTTAGTTGTCTTGGGCTAAGTGGCTATGACCATCCTTTGCTATACACATTAGTTTTTAACTCCAAGAGATGAGGACTATTGAGAAAGTGGAAGGAGTCCAAAGATAGCCATGGAGGATGCCGGTTTGCTCAAAGAAATGAGACTTGAAGCTCGATTAGTGGAAAATCTCAGAGTGCAAGAGAAATGGTAGCAGACCCATCAATGTAAAATGTGATGCGTTTTATGAGCAATCTTCTAGGTATCCACATGGCTCACTGTAAGTGACAATAATGCTCAATGTGCTCCATATATCAACCAAGGAATGTTCTTAGAAGGTCACTGATTGTCAAGACCAAAAATGGGCTTGACACTAGCTCTATCAGCTCTAGCCGTTGCTCTAGTCCGCCAAGCTTCTACACACACCAAACAACCCTCATGGCCTCGCGGTCAAGAGCATCTGGATGATATGTAATTTTTTGTGTAACTAATGCACTTGTAGACACATAAGCTTCAAACTATAGTCCAATGCTTTGCCCATTCTAACTCCAAGCACAAGGATCTTCACATACATAGGCAACTACTTCACCTCGATTTACATATACAAAGGACACTCCCTAGCTGAATGATGTGGCCCCTACGGCTCTCCTACACCCCAAAGATTGGCCCTAGGATACGCCATCTTAACACATAAAGAACATAGTCCTCTGTTTTTATTTTTTTGATCTAGGGAGATTTATTATTTCTTCACACAAAATTTTTCAAAAAATAGCCGCTCTAACCTATAGTAAAGGAACCTCTTTTGATCAATGTAAGTCAATAACTATACATATAAGTGCTATACATTTAGGAGTTCTTCTTTGATATATCGTGATTTGTGCATATGCAGTGTGTCATGCCCTATGTACTCAAATATTCTTGATAAAACACTAGCCATGTGATGTGTAAAAACATTCTTTCTATGCTTTTCCTAACACAATGTGGTGTTGAGAAGATGAAACTAGGCTAACCCATGCTTCCACTCCTTTAGATATTCAACAAAACTTAAATGCTACACTTCAATGCATAATCATTCAAAATTTTATGGAAGAAAACTTGGCATTTCAGTCTTCATTGCACATTAATTCATTATATGGACCATTCTTTAAGTTATACAGCATTTCTCCATAGAAACACCCCCTAAACGAGCACTTTAGCATGCAATGGGTGTAGATTGAGACTAAACCTCATGGCCTAAAGCCCATCATACATCTAAATATGTTTTACTTTTTAAAAATTTTCTAAATTTAAAATTTAATTTTTCTTAATTTTTCTTAATCATTTTTATTATAAACACTCATCATTTCACAATTTCTGATTATATAACAACAAAGACCAACCACGGCAACCAACATACATTATTTTATCCACATACAACATCACTTCCACCAATTTTATCAATTATTATTATATTTCTTAATTTTATGTATTTTGTGTGTATTAGATAATTAATTTCTGCACATAATAGCCAAACATTCGAAAATTTTAGGCTTTTAGCTCCTAAACACAACACACATTGCTTTCATATCAAATTTCAACCCATATGCATCTCAATTTCATAACAAAAACAATAATAGAATTGAATTTTCTTTAAAACCATGAATTATCGCAAGAAAATCACTTAATTTTTCATGATTTCGAAGATATGTAGACTACTCATTGACACTCCACATAGTTGCTATTTACCACCTTCATGCTCTCTCACTCCATTCCTTATATCTTGTCATGATCTGGCACATAAACAAAAATTATGGCAAGAGAAAGAGGAGAGAGAAAGACTGATTTTCTAACTTTCAGTATAGTGCATCATTTGCCATGCTTGTTGCGACAATCGAATGTCAAAATTTGCTACATCTCATGCCTAAGGCAGCTCCTTCTAATTTGATTGTGTAATGAATGAAGCTGAAAGGAGAGAGGACAATGAGCTAAAGAGAGAGAAAGAGAGAAGGAAGAAAAGAAGAAAGACTAGAAGAGGAAAGAGAAAGATATGAAAGAGGGAAGAGAGAAGGAGGAAGCCATGGAAGCTAGAGTTGAAGGTAAAGAGTATGTTCATGATAATAACTGGATGCCCTAGACTAGGTCTCTTACACCTTATATACCCCGGTCAGTGTGACTGGGTGTCTAACCCCTAATTCCCATATATCCCACTCATTATAATCCATCCCCACCCCCCGAAAATTTTTACCCTAAAAAACAAAAGACAACTAGAGGGACTTGATAGAGGGGCTAAGGAGTGGGGTGCAAAGTACTTCTTTGATCCACATTACAATGAAAATGGGTGGATGAAGATTATGGACAACATGATGTTCACTATAGGCCTACTGAGCTAAATCTACCATAACTTTTGATAGGTTGCTCCAAATGGGGCATGCCCCATGTCAAAACAGAGCTTGTGGTGTGTACTTTTAGGTCACATTAGAGGAATCACATGCCTATAATTTAGGCAATTACAAAAATGTTCTCTCAACATCTTTGACAATGACATAGTAACTTATTGCCTAGCAACTCTAAAGACTAGAGTAGAGGGAGATCATAAGCCAACCTCTTTACGGCTACAAACTATGTTCTCCAACCATTCCTTTTGTTTTGGGCTAAGAAGGTTGAACCACTATTTGATCCAATCAACATCTATGATGACCTTTTCCATAGGATCCCAAATATTCTCCCATCTCCTAAGCCCTCAAATATGTAGAAGCTTATTCATTTCATTGTCTTTCTCAACAAGTGCCAAAGGGAGATCATATGCATGCAAATTCAACCAAATGTTGCAATTTGAGGGAAGAATCACCCTTCTTGCTTTGGTGGCTACCCAAGTGGAGCCCTCCACTTTAGTCTATACATAGGGTGTGGTCAAAAGGGGACATAGCTTTCTAGTATTCAGCATGTTGTGCATCTTGGAGATGAGAAATTCATTGACAATCGTGGCTGGGTGCTAAGAGGCTTCCTCTAGGGATAGGCCTTGCCATTTGATAAAGTACTCCTTGATGGATCGAGTTCTTAAGTGTTTATCTTGTTGCCCAATGATTGCCTCATGGATATACTAAACGATACCTTCTTCGACTATGGGGGCAAGCTCTTCCACATAGTCCATTGAGGTGCCAATGAAGGGCTTCAGTTGGCTAACATGAAACACATTATGAATCTTGGTGGTAGGAGAAATCTCTAATCGATAGGTCAAGTCACTAACTCTCTTGAGGATCTAGTAGGGGCCATAGAAATAATGGGCCAACTTGTCACTTCTACCTTCTTTGAGAGTGGAGTAATGAGACTTCAGTACTTTCAAGAGGACTAGCTCTCCCTCTTAGAATTCCAAATGCCTTTTTTTCTCATTAGCATAGAGCTTCATGTGGGTTTGTGCCTTGTGAATATTCACTTTGCATTGCTGAAGTAAAGGCTTCCATGCGATCCAATTTGACTTTACTCTGAGGGTCGATCTTATCATTGAACAAGATGGTAGGGAGGGGGACCTTTTGCCCCTATAATACCTCAAAAGAAAAAACCCCAATGCTAGAGAGGGCAGAGTTATTATGTGAAAATTCAGCCAAGTAGCGCCACCTATCCCAACTGTGTTATACATCATGGCAAAAGTGCCACAAGTACATCTCAAGCCATTTATTCACCCTTTCAATCAGGCCATCTATCTATGGGTGGTATGCAGTGGTGGATGGAGCAAGCTTGGTATCCATAGACATGAAAACTGCTCGCCAAAAGTTGCTCATGAACTTGGCATCCTGATCATGCACTATGACTTGTAGTAATCCATGTAACTTGAAGACATACTCCATAAACTAAGTGGCCACCTGAGAGGTAGTGTATGGGGTCTTAGTGGGCTACAAGAGGCTAGTGGTGATATGTGTCCATTTCCCTTCAGGAATACATAGGGGCTACAAGAGGCTAGTGGATTTAAGCATAGTGTCCTTGTTTTGTCATTTGGTCACAAAATCCTTAACATCCTTCCATAGGCCTTTCCAATGAAAGCTCTTGGTAATCCTATCATATGTCTTGAAAACACCCATGTGACTAGTAGTGGGGCAAGGATGCATCTCTTCCATGATCTTCTATGTAAAGGGAGAAGTGTGGGGGATGACAATCTTGTCATGGAACCAAATAAGGCTGTGTTTGAGAGTTGATATTGGGAGTATTTAGCCACACGCCTTTGGCCTCCCGATCAAGAGCGTCTAAGGGACACATTGCCCTAATTTCTATCATAAATTTCGCGTTTGTTTTGGATTGTAATCCAATAGTTAAACCTTCCCCACACTCCTCATCGGGAGTCCCTACACATATTGGTGTAAAAAATCAAGTAAGAACAAACAAGAGCATTCACTCCTTGGTTGAATGTCGCGGCCCCACTACGGCTCTTCTACACCTCAAGGATTGGCCCCTCGATGTGCTGCTAACACAAATAGCACATACCTCACAAAGTCCACTCTTGTTTTCAAATGTTCCAAGAGATATAGATATTTTCCTCACTAAATAGTCCCCAAGGATATTAGTAATTAGTCACCCTCGAAACCCCTCCTTCTCCCTATACCGCTTAGGTTATGCATGCATTGATAGGTGTAGGAAGAAAAATTTTATGTGTTTTTCATTATAAAAGTGATAAAGACTCCACTGTAACACAAAGACAAGGCTGAACTAAGGCTCATCCCTCATGCTCCAACCATGTCACACATCCACACACATAAATCTTTTTTTTTTCAAATGCAAAAAAAAATCCTACTTTTTCTTATTTATTTATGCATAAAATATAATATTTTTTTATTTTCTGGTTTGGACTGATCATGTGTACTGAGTATTAATTCCACACGAATCCCATAAACACCACAAAAACCCCAAAATTGACCATTTTCCTTAAAATCGTATAGTCACGAGTTTTGCGGGTTTATGTATAAATTGTTATGTGAATGAATTTTCTTATTTTCTTCACCATCTTTGATGGATTACAGCATTATCAATCAAAGACAACCATTTCCAAACCATTTCACCCAAAATCTATCATAAAACAAGTAGAGCGATCACTTACGTATAGAGACATGCTTTTTGAGACTAGTATTTCAAGGTTGGAAGGCCATTGATGTTCTTTCTTGGTCATTGATGCTCTTCCATATCCCAATCTACGATCCTTTGCATTCTAGCATCATAACTCCATCAGCATCTTTCATCATAAACCCCCCCCTCTTCCCCACACGAAAAAGATTAGGGGCTTTTGGGCCCCCTAAAGCCCATGCCCATTTTTTGTCCTCTTTTGGTCAATTTTGACCTTTGTAATGTCCGGCCTCTCATAGTTCCTCCGTCCGATGACCGATTGTGAATCTGAAAAACCTTGCATGTCCGGCTTGACATCCCGAATGGCCGAGAAGCTATCTTTCTTCAATCCAACCATCGAAAAAATTATGAAAAATTTGCAACCACTGCAACAACCAAAGTTTGCATTTCCACCTTCCTCGGTCTCTTAAAATTGTTGAATCCTCATTTTCCTCTTCCATTGGCTTTGAATTCCCACATAAAATTTGCATTAGTCTGCTCCTTTTTGGTACTTCATGGGTGTTTAAATGCTGCTCTCATTGGTGACTATGGGATAGGGCGACTCAGCCCAGTCGAATCCCATGAATTGATCTACACAAACAACAACCAAAGAAAGCATCAAGTTGCCACAAAAAATATACTCAACAAAGCACAAGAATAGCTCTCACCCTACCCCCCTGACAGAATCAAGGCATGAGAATCCACAAGGGATAGGCCTAGCATAATCTGATAGAAATCCAGAGTGAGTTGCTAACTAACTACTCTAACACGGACTGGCTAAAAAACCTATCAAAGAGGTCATCTTAGTGGTGGTCTGAACTACTTACCTAACTTAGGATAACTAGACCAGGACCTCCTACTAGGCGAGGACTCCTATAGCCTGGTCATCATAGTTTTCTTGTAACACATTTGCCTCCCAAGGTTTCCATACTCAGGCATGTAAATAGAGGGGAGCTGAGCATAGAGTGACCCAAGGAGGAGAACAGGGCATCAGCCTCAAGTCTTGATTCAGTACCCAAGAACCTACTAAGCTCTTGCGAGGCAACACTTAATCCTTTTCTTTCACTCACTTTTTTTTTCACTCCAACCTTCATTTTTTTATTTTTAATTTTTTTCTAGTTAGCTGCTACCCCTAGGAAGACAAGGCATCCGCTGACTCGTCCCCAGGAACCTACTAGGCCTCTGCAAGGCGATAATCAACTGCTTATAAGAATTTTCTTCCCTTTTCTTTTCTAATTGAGGGGTTAGAACCTCTTTTTACAAACCTCTGAAATTTTTATCTTTAGATATATTCAAAACTTGCTCTTCTTTTTGCTATTTTGGTAGGCTTCTCTAACTGCCTCACACTAGTAGGGACTCCTAGGATAGCTACCTAGCAAGCAGGAAGGATAGGGTCACAAGGACTACCCTCTATCACATGTCTTGAATGCCTGACAATGTCCTAAAAGGAGGTAGGAAACTACTCAAATCTCCCCTAGATATAACTAACCAAACCCTAGGACTTCATGCCTTGATTGTTAGTCCCCACAAATGAAAAGAAAATAACCCCACACACACATATAACACTATTAGCTTAAGAGGAAAACTGGGAAAGGCGATGACACCACCTGGAATGGCCACAAGAAGCTCCTGTGCAGCAAAGGCTCCCTGCATGCACTTCATCCAACCTATGTGATGCAATCACTAAAACAGAAAACCATTAAATGTACCTATACCAAACAGACGTATGGCCCTCTTGGCCTAAAGATATATAACATTTCACAACCAACAAAACGGCCCTCTTGGCTTTATGAAGTAAAACATTAAAACTCGACGGAGAGGGCCCTCTTGGCCTTATGAAATAAAATATTTTACTACCATTCTGCAACATAGTGTACTATTGAAACAATCCCGTGGTCCTAGCATTTCTCTACTAAAGAACAAAACCAACCAAGGATACGGATTCTTAGGCCCTACACTAAGTGCATCAGCAGGTTATTTGTTAACCCCCCTGCATAAATAGCAAGGGGTATTCGACGAATATGACGATAAAAAATCTTATGCATCCATGATAGAGTAGGAAGGTGCTCACTTGCTACCTGACTCATAACCCAAACTAACCATCGATGGGCAAAATATTATGTGTCAGCAAGAAGACCCCAAAGTAGTCCAAGGCTAATGTTAGGAGGTAATTGTAAAGGCTCCCCTAGGCCACAATTGAAAAAGACATCTTCCATGAAAGCATAGTTAGTCAAGAAATCTGCAAAGCGATTCCATTGTCGAGGAACTAACTGACAAATCACCGTCTCAAAGATATGCATCATATCCAAGGTTGCACGACGGTACATCCATAAGATGGGATCCCACGCACTATATGTCCCATTTAGCTTATTGATTACTAACTCCAAGTCACCTTTAACCAATAATCGGTGGATACTACCACATCAGGCTACATTCAGCCCCATGATCAAGGCCTTGTATTCCACCATATTATCAGTAAAAGAGGGTCCCAAATAGACTCCCATCTTCATGACAACCTTATGTCAGGGATCTTTAATGACCACACTAATGCTCGCATGTTTAGCGGGCCTTCTAGAAGCTCCGTCAAAATACAAAGTATAAATCTAGGCTTCATTGATAGGTCACACCATAATATTCAGCTCACTTGTACGTATGACAATCAAAATCAAGCTGAGAGAGAGGATGTATGGCAGGCACAATCCCTCCTTCGTCGTTGATGAACTCGATAGAAATGCTAGTCAAAAGTTGTTGACAATGGTGGCAGTAGACCTTAATTTCCTACGTAAATGATCCATCTTGCCACTCAATAACCTGATATCCTTTGCTCCACTAGATCACTCAACCTTGGTGGTAATGTTGCTCAAGATACAGATGCTCCAGATAGGGAATTATGCATCGAATGATTGGGGGAAAAACACATAGTGAGGAGCTCTATTTCTAATGGAAAAACACACTCCTCCCCATACACTAGCTTGAACAAGGTGTGGCCTGTGGCTCTCTTGAATGTCGTGTTGTAAGACCACACTGCCACATATAATTTCTTATCCCAGTCGCACTTGTTTTTCGATACTATATTTGATAAGATTCCCACCAATTGTTCATTTGTACTCTCAACCTGACCTTTCGCTTGAGGATTATACGAGGTACCTCACAACGACGATAGATATCATCTACTCCTCTTCGATACAAGACACCTGCTATAATCAAAAAGCGTAATGCTTGTTGCTTGATCTTTCTCTACTTAGACTTGGATAAAGAAGCCCCAAATCCTCCTGTAGATAAATAATGTGTTATAGCCGCATACCAGGAAGGCATGGAAGTTGTATCGATTTTAAATAGACCTTCAATATCCATTCCTTCACAGCAAGAATTTCCTTTTGCTCCCCAAAATCCACAAGACATTCCACAATACCTTGCAGCTTTGGTGGCTTGCTCCTAATCTCATAATCGAACTCCTGCAAAGTGATTAACCACTTTGCTAAATGGTCAGGCGGTTGCAACTTGTTCAGCAACAATCTGAGTCCTTCCGCCTTCATAAAGAACACTACCTTCTCATAGAGAATATAATGCCTAAATTTCTTCATCGCAAAGACCATTCCAAGGCACAATTTCTCCATGTTCGTATAGTTAACTTTAGATATCCCCGATTTTCTACTAGCAAAGGCAATTGGATGATACCATTTCTCCTTCCAAATTTGAGCTAAACAGCATGTTGATACTATGCATTGTGGCTACTAAATATATATATATAACTTCACCTCTTCTGGGTGCTTTTAAGATTGGCGCTTTTGCTAATTCCTACTTCATATCCTCAAAGGATACATGACATGCTTCATTCCACTCAAATAAACAGTTGAAAGATAGAAGGTTCATCAATGACAACGCTCTTTTTGCCAATGCATTGATAAATATTCAATAATATCCCACTAATGGACAGAAAGTTGTGCACCTCTTTTGGAGTACACAGCAGGCTCATAGAGACTATAACCTTGATCTTTTCAGGGTCAATCTCACAATACTAGCTAAACTAACCACATCAAGTAATAACCCATAAGGTACTCCAAATACACACTTTCTAGGATTAAGAGCAATGCAGAAATGTCTACAACGCTCAAAACATTTCCTTACAATAATCAGTTGTTGCTCCCTTATGGTGGCTGCCCCCAAATCATCAATAAAGACTTTTAACTCCTCTAGGGAGATATCACCAAAGGTCTCATAAGCTATTTGTTGCCAAGACCCATGTGCATTGCATAGACCAAAGGCCAGCACATGATACCCAAAGGTACCGAAGACAGTGTGATAAATGTCATTTTTAATTTGTCTTCCTCTGCAATAGGCATCTAGTTATATCCAGCAAAACAATCCATGAATGAATAGATTTCCCTACCCACTAACTGATCCAAAATCTGATCAATGAATGGCAACGAGTAGTAATCCTTAACCGTCTACTTTTTAAGCTCTCTAAAATCTACGCAAAGCCAAATCTAATTGTTTCTCTTCTTCCTGATAACAACTGGTGAATACCATTCTATGTGTTGAATTGGAAATATCAAGCTAGCCTTTCGTAGCTTTGTCAATTCTTCGAATAGCCCATCCCTTAATTTGAAAGTCATATGCCTTACTTTCTATCGCACAAGGTGGCTACCTTGCTTCAAAGGAATAGTATGAATAGCCAAGCTAGGAGGAATGCCTCTCGGCTCATCATAACTCCAAGTAAAGATATCACGGAATTCTTGAATCAATGATACATAGTCCTTCCTTTCTTTTGAACTGAGCATGGACCCTAATTTAATTGGTCGTGAATCATTCATCATACCAAGGTTGTGAGCCCAATTACATCAGCATCCCTTATCCTCTCTTGAGTCTCTATTGGTTCATTCAAAATCACTTGGTAGATATCCTCTGTAGTGGACCCCTCATTGGATTCGTCACTTAATGACGTCTCACTAGGTAGCAGATGGAGCATCTAGCATATCAAACTCTTACGAAGATAAAGGAACACTCTCACTCTGAGGAGATTCATGATAGGCATCTACTACTACATGTCTAGCACCTCGACCAAAGATCAATTGACCAGAGGTTATATCAACCTGACAGTTTGCTTGTAAGATCCATGGCCTGCCTAGCAATACTTGATAGCTAGGTCGCCTTGCAAACCTAATGACCCTGAAGTCCAGAATGTATTGTACATTGGCAACGGTCACATGGACTTTAGTAATGCAACCTTCAGGTTGTCTTAAACTATCATCAATCATTCGGAGGATTGTGGTGGCATCTTTTTTTATTTCTCATCCCAGTCTCTCCATCAATTCTGAACTCATAATGTTGACAGAGGATCCTGTGTCCACAATAGCATGGTCCACTAATATTCCATCAACATATGCTGCTACCTCAGATAATGCTTTTCAACATGCTCAAACCAATCATCTCCTACTCATGCTATTCCTAAGGGCTCAACAATATACCTGGTGCATAAAATATTCTTAAATTCCTTACGCACTCATGGAGAAAACTTAATCAACTGTAGCATATTTACATCTAGCTTAACTTTGCAAAGAGAACTCGCTAAATCAAATTCATGTAGCTAGCAAGAGCTCACTTTTCTCCCCAGACCATTCTCTCCTCTAGTGTTTGAATCGGTTTTGGTGCTTCTTTCTTAGCTTTTTCTTTCTTCTTTGGCAACTCCTTATCCTTCTTGGGGTCAGACTTACCATCTACGGCCTTGAGAGGTCCACCTTCCATATTGGGATTAAGGACTTGCGTCCACTTATCATCTCGTTTGGGTTTTCCTCGATAGGTTTTGCCTTGGCTTTGGCAACTTCTTTACCCTTTTGACCTCTCATAATAACATGCAGATTAGAAGTTTCAATGCCATTGATGCAAACAGCTTCTATAAGGCTAAATCCACTACCACTAAGTAGCTCCTCTACCATAGCTTTCCCTCATTGTAATATTTGTTTCAGTCATTCATCTTGCTGGAGATTATTCCCTTGCGCTCGATGATTAACTAGACCTAAATGTTTACTTCCTTGTTGGAGAGAGCTAATCTTACTCCAACAAGTACTAGCTAAATGGCTGAACTTCCCACATATGTCACATTTAACATTTGGACAATTCCTAGGGAAATGTTGGCCACCACACCACTTACAGCTGAATCTTGAGGGGGCACCCTCTTCAAGGCGTCAACTCCCTATCAAATTCTATTGCTTCTTAAGAAAATTGACATCAACGGCTATTTGTCTATATTGTTCGCTAATCATATCAGTATAGTGCTTCATCATATCCTTAACTTCGCTAAGCACGTCCGAGGCACTTGACTCATAGCCGCGATCATCTACCTATCATTCTATTGGCCTAACCCCTTGATTAGGGATTGGCTCTTGATTCCCTAGAACAACGGTAGGATTTATCGTTGGGCTTCCAACAGTTGGTGGAGCCATCTGACTAGTCATAGGCATGGTCACACTAGAAGGAGTTGGCAACATGGGTACATTTGGAATTATACTTCCTCTCCCATTAGAAGGACTCATGGGGTCGTCAGCGCTAAAGTATTTCCAAACCCTAAACTCAGATTCCAGCTTTCCCTAGAGGTATAAGCCACTTGTAATAGTGATTCTACCTCTTCTACTCGTGTAATAACTGTATAAGCCCATTCAAAAAGTATTGCAACTTAGCAACATCAGTTGGAATAGGAATATATATTTGCAACTTACACAATACCTCCTTCAGTTTCTTGGCATACCCAACCACGGACATTCTCGTGAGGTTCTTGATGTGTAACATTGAGGAAACATAGCCAATACTAACCTCCCCTTTCAGGGGCAGACTCTCTTCGAAAGGCCACAAAGAATAAGTCAATTGTAGTTATGGTTCCAGCCTCTAGGCTGTGATACCACACTACAGCTCATCCTTTTAGAGTCATGTTGAAGAGCATCATCAAGTTTCCTTCATCTTAAATTCCACAATTAAAAATTAACTTTTGGAATTCATTAATGTGAAGTTTCGCATCTTTCTCTCCTAACCCATTAAAATGGGTAGAGGAAACCCTAAGGTTGGCAAGTCCGGCGTCCCTGCTAGGATTATAATGGGTTGCATCGTGGTAACAACCAGCTTCGCTAAAGGAGTTTGAACAATCGCAACTATCACTCGACTCGAAGTGGACGGACTAATTGGAAGGGGGGAAGTACTAGAGCTTCTTCCCCCTAAACGAACTATGCATCGAGCTAGGGTTACTAAGACCCCGCCCTTGTAAGGATTTTGGACCACTCCTTTGCAAAGAATATCAAGGAAAGACAACTCATTATTTTAAGGAAATGTTTTGAGCATTGCAAACACTTCTGCATTGCTCTTAATTCACAAAAGTGCATCTTTGGGGTGCCCTAGGGTTGTTAATGGGCCATGTGGTTAGCTCAGCTAGTATTGCAATTGACCCTGAAAAGATTAATATTATAGTCGTTATGAGCTCACCACATACTCCAAAAGAAGTGCATAGCTTTTTGTCATCAGTGGGAGATTTATTAATGCATTGGCAGAAAGAGCGTTGCCATTTGACGAACCTCCTATATTTTAAATATCTATTTAATTGGAATGAAGCATGTCAAATATCCTTCGAGGATGTGAAGCAAGAACTAGCAAAAGCCTCGGGTAAGTTACTATGTATAAAAATATGCATCATGTGAGTTCAAAAGAAGGGAATTTTTAAAAAGATAGTCTTATAGATATATATTCACAAAAAGAAAAAATTTAAAGCACATAAATTTATTCGTAAAGGAGTACCTATATTTCGTGTGTGTAATTTGTACATAAGGGTATTATTAATTCATAAAACTAGCTAGGATTTTCTTACCAAAAAGGGGTCTCGAATAATGCCTTCCACTTATGTACTAATAGAGTTGTCAATTGTTGTAGACAATAGAACTACTTAGATGTGATGGGAGCCAAGAGTTATAGGCAAGGGCCATTGGAGCTCTTAGAATGTTTGTGGAGGCTGCATAAGTGAGGCATATAAAAGCAATGTTTTTGTGTTTTTTATATTGTTGAACTACAATTTAGTGTAGTTTATGTAACATTTTCAATGTCTAAATTGTATCATGAAATTCCATAGTTTAATCAAGGTTTACATGCAATACCAATATAACTTAAGATTGGTGTTACACAATTGTTTTTTCAATCAAAGATCACATGTCACACTAATTTATTTGAATCAATCATAGGTGGCAATTATGTTTTTAATTGAAAATCTAATGCAATCTATATTACATTTTCAATGTTTTTCATATATTGTAATTGTGCATTTCCTTTTTAAGATTATACTACAATCGTGTTTTTAATGTTTTTCATATACTGAAATCATGTATTTCTTTTAATTGTGATTATAAGTTTTGTGAAGTTTTTGTCATGTCCATATGCAAGTGTGCAAGGTTTAAGCCTTCGTTATCATGCTTATATGCTTGCCTTTCTTTATTGTGGACAATTTGTGATTTATGATGGACATTGCCAAAGCTCTCCATATTTTCTTGATAGAGGCCAAGGGATTTCACACTTACTCACTAATGTGCTTTGGGATTCAGAGAAAAATTTACATCTTTGTCGCACACTGCTTGGACATGCAGCCAAGATGCTAGAAGATCTTAAAGAGTTAGCACCAACATCTACATCAAAGGAGAAGGTAGCCTTATGGAACATGAAGTGGAGAGAGGAGGTGGCATGCTCAAAGAGGGCGAAGGACTTGTCTAGTGCAATTTCTTTGCCAAAGCATCTTAAGACCACCATAGGTGCAAGTCCTAGTTTCGGTCCCACCATGCAGTAAGGTGATTTGTCGTTGGGGGCAAGAACTATATTGCGCACATTTCACCAATGTGCACTAACAATTGGCATTCCCTTTGATGCTATTAAGCTAGGGAGAGTTATTGCCCAAGGTGCCTTCGGAAAGTGTGTTGAAGCTACCATAGAAAATATTAGCTATTTTCCTTCAAATTTAGCACATTGCGCTAAAATGTACAAGGGCTCCAACAACACTAAACTACAATAATTTTGAGTGGAGCATGGGATGTAGAAGGTTAATGCATCAATTGTGCGATGCATTGCCTTTACTTTTGAGCCCCCTTGGGTTATAATCTTTCCCTTCTTCAATGGTGGTACACTGAATGATATGTTGATGTGGGGTCCTTTCAAGAATGTAAATATAGAAGAATAATCAAGCGTCTGCACAAGCCATCAATGGGATTCAGACTTGGTCCTTACATGGTGCCCAATACAAAGGAGAAGGCCAAAATTGTGGGTGTCATCAAAAAATATGTTGACCATTATTCATGCATTGGTAGATGGGATGAAGACTGTGCATAGTGCTAGTGTCATCCATTCAGATTTGCATACTAACAATATGGTACTGGACTTTACTAGAGATAACACCCCTACGATTGGTATCATAGATTGGGGTCTAATGCTTATTTTTAGTATGAAAAGACTAGCCCTCAACTGGAAATGTGGGGGGGGGGGGGGGGGGAGGGGGTAGATGATCCCATGCACATTATAGATGAGTGTAGACGGAAAGGAGCATTGGAAAGGAAAAGAAGGCCATGGACTGCACCCGAGATCTATGACCCACTTTGCTAGTTTGCATATGGTAAGGAGTCAAATGTGTATGCAATTGGTTGGCTCATCATTTTTCTCCTTGAGTTTTCGTGCTTAGGTCAACACTTGTGGTTACATAGGGAGCTAAGAGATGCTCTAGATAAAGAGATCATGCACCTGATAGAGTTCAAGGCAAGGGACCACATGTTGGTAGATGATAGGGCCATGTGAGTGTCATTTGCAGTTCTTGATGACTTTTTGAGGACAAAGTGTGGCACTGATCCTACAAAGGCTCAAAGACTGCTTGTAGAGCTTGGCCCTATCCTAGCTTACCCTTTCTAAATAATCCACATCTTGCAATCTCTTCCCGTATTTTGTAAAACATCTAATCGATTTTTACTAGTCTCTATGACTCATGGATCCGAAGATGCCTCAAAACAAATCATAATTTTTTGTGAAACTCTATGGAATAGACTTGTGGTTTGTAATATGGAATACAAAATGTCTAATTTGTAATATATAATACCATCTCATTAGTATCATACTCCATCCCCATGCCATCACGTAGAATGTAAATGCTCCACATGCTCAAGTAATATTTGTATGGTTTGCTTCAAGTCATTTGACTCCTATATGAAGTTTACTATTATTAATCACATCTTGATAATTAGATTTTAGATCCATGATCTTTCCACGATGCTTATATAATATAATTTATAAAGATAATACTTAAATATATCATATTTTCTCTTTCAATTAATATATACTCTCGTAATAATATTTTAATGTTGAATGTAGGTTTTACAATTGAATAAGCAATTTTTCATTTGGATTTCATGGGAGCTTTTTACAAGATCCAAGTAATATTCAATGATACTCAAGAAAATCTGGGTCTTGTGAGACTAAGAAAAGATGGATCCGAACCTATCTTTGCTCATATTCGTGAACAAATTGAAGGTGATGAGCTCATAGATGGATCTTTTAACTTCATTGAGGACAATTATATTATTAAAAAGTGACAAGAGTAGCGGTGGACTCTTAGTGATAATCTTCAAGTTTGCATCAAGAGGTGTGCTAATGTGACAAATGAACCTCGTTCTCCAAATAAGCAACAATGTTTAGAACAAGTTGTAGAGGAACAAAATGAAGCTTTAAGCAACCTCACTTCAAATCTAAAAAGAAAAGTGTGAAGTCCAAGCACTCTCAAGACTTGGAAACATGAATGCAATAGAATAAGGCTAAAGTTAAAACAATCAACAATCTCAAGGGATGATAGGTTTGAATTACATAGCATATATATCAATGGAGAATTTGGAGTTCGTGTTTGGTGTATCAAATGTAACTTGTTGTATGGGAAGGGCTCAGTGGAAGGGAAGCATGCCGCATATACTTGTCTTTCTAACTTCATGAGGACACACATCATGCAGAATAAACGTCATGAAAAAAATTATCTTATGTTTTGAGGGCTTACAAAAGTGGATATACAACATACTGTAGTTGATCAAGAACCAGATGACATGAAAGAGATAGAGACTTCAATAGAGAAGTTACATTCTTACATGGAGAAACATGAAAGTATCATATTTTTTCTTTGAGTTTATATAGGCAGTTCTTTCTATTGAAAAATAGGCTGTGCATTAGATGAGGCTTTTTAATATCAAACTCATTATAATAAAGTCTACTTTTCATGTAGATTGGGATTTTGAGGTCATTGAAGCTACATTACATGACTTCAAAGACAAAAGATTTGCTTGTGTAAGGTGCAAGTACGATGGCATGTGGCTACATTTGTGCCCATCAAGGTGGTCAACAACAACAATTGCAACTCCAACAACAGTTGCAATAGCAACAACAATAGAGACAAGATGAAGAAAGGATTGATGATGCTGCCATAAAAGCCTTGGAAGTAGTTGGGCAGGAATGAAACAGTTCAATGGGCAAAACGTGTCTGCTTTCATCCGTCTCTACAATATGATTTTCTTTGGGCTTCCACAACATGCATGGAGCCAGTATTTTGCCCGATTGGCTGTGCATAGTCTCTAGGACCGAATTCATGGTCTGTATCAAAAAGGTGCGGATTGGGCTGCATTTAAAAAGGCTCTTCGAGATGAATTCTTTCTTGAAAATTCTGGCCTCATGACAAAGAAGATCTTCACTGAATGGGTTAAAAATCCCAACAAAGGTCTAGCTACTACAACCCTACACCATGAATGTGAAAGCAAATTCACTCAGCTAGATCCAGATGACTAGCAGAGTATGGAAGGACAACAGATTGAATTATTTCTAAAGGCTGCAAACCCTGCTTTACAAGAGAAGCTGACCGATCGACTAGAGGATGTTGATTTTGAGACAGGATTAAATACTGCATGGGCTGATGTCACTGAAGCAGTTAATATGATTGCTCGAAGAGAGCGAATGCGTCTAAGGTGGGGATCTAGCTCTACACCATCCGTGCCCATGAAAGATCCTATTATGGCAACCAAACCACCTATTTCTACGGCCGAGCAACCAAGAATTCCTGATGTTCCACTAGCAAAGAATGATGTCATGGATGAGCTGATTAAGAGCATGTGGGATCTCCATCTTATCTGACCGAGATCAATTCAAAGGTGGAGAAGTTAGATGTGAAAGTAGAGGAAAGAGGGCAGATGGTAGCCCAAAGACCCGTGCGAGAAGGACTTAAAAGACGTTGTATTTGGTGTGACAGTCTACAACATGATAAGAGGGAGTGCAATGCATTCCATGAAGCAAAGGCATAAAAGCTAGTCTTTTGGAAGGACAGCAAGATTCATGCGACCGAAACTGGGCTCCCTCTTAACTCGAATTTCAGTAATGGTGGCATGAAGAATCGGATTAGAAGATTTGGCAACAAGAACTACCTATGCAACAGTAGATGCAGCTACCTATGGGCTACAAATTGAGCCAACTAATGATATTGTAAAAGCGTGTAAAGTTGATGTTAAATCTAAGGTGTAGATGTAGGCTTTAGAACGCATGGAACAAGGAAAGGCGGCCAAGACTGATTTGACTAATGCTAGTCAATGCATATGGGAAAGAACCGGTTGGTCAGAACTGGTTGATTCCTTTTTAGCCTTCACTCGTTTGGTTGAAATAAATAATCAAGAAGATGTCGTAGAATAAAAGAGAAGAAGAGACAAAGATTCTATGGGTACAAAGCGTGTAACAAGAAGCAGGCAAGAATAGCAAAAAGCTGCTGAAAATACACCGCTAGAGCATGTTATGGAAGATGCCCCTCAAGCAAAGAAGGCAGAAGGAAAGAAGAAAGGAAAACAACTTGGCTACAAGCTGAAGTCCGACATAGAGATTGCAACGAATCTCAAGCGGGTCCTAGAAGAGAGAATCCTTGGTAGTAAAATTGAATTTACATTGGATGAAAGTCTAGGAATTGCTAAACGAGAATTTCATGATGTTATTATTAATGTAATTAAGCGAAAAATACAATATGTTGGTGAAGATGCTAAAGAATCTATGCATGCTTTCTTGCAAGCTCTTCAAGTGTATTTGCAAGATGAAGAGAAGCTGAATACTCAAGGGATTCATTTAGAACCAGCCAAAGAATTGATTACAGCCATAGAAGCCAAAGATGAAGACATATGTGATGTTGAAATTGAAGAAGAAAATGCAGAAAGTGTTATGGTCCATCTGCTACTTTATGTAATTCAAACACCTCTAATTTGGCTACACCCAACTCTATACCAAATGCTAGGAGACCTAGGGCTAGCACAACAACTAATCCACCGCTAGATGCTAACAATGATAAGAGCACATCCCAACCTCGCAGCGCACTGAGATTTAATTGGGATTTTGGTTCCACTTGCTATCTTGTCCAATGCAAACATGCGTTTGACGATGAGCGTTTGCAAGATGGTCTTAGAATGAAAGAGAAAACATGCACTAAGCAATGGGAGGATGTGGCAACGTGGTGCCTCAAGAAAGGTTTGGTGGTTAGTTGGGAGCAGGCATGGCTTAAGTGGACGCGTTTGTGGCCAGTGTTTCAGTAGATCCATGGTTGGGGACGTCACATTCCCAGTGGGAAGAATGGCTATTGGACGATGACGTCTAAGGAGAGAAAGCAAGAGAACTTCAGATATCTTGCAAGTGATCGACACCTATACGAGTTCATGGAGTGCATATTTGAAAATGAGATAGTTGTAGACCCTACAACTGATGTTATTGACTCTAACGATGTTCTAGGTTTTTTCTATACCCCTTTGTTGTGCTCCGTTCAAAGTTAATTGAATTAAATTATACAACTAAGGAATAATCAAAATTTTTTGAATATGCAGATGATGTGCCACCACCCATTCAGCCTCTACAGGACCACAAGAAAGGAGTCCAAGAGGTTGACGTTGGTCTCAAAGCTTCAACAACAAAAATAGTGAGAGGAATGGAGATGGTTGAAGAAGGACAGAACAAGCGATACCAGATGGCTGAAGAATGACGCAACATGCATCATGAGAAAGCTCCACAAAAAACATTAGAAGCTGGAAATGTGTTCAAGTAGCAAGGTCCATTGATTGACTTGTGGATTGCTTTTAAATTAAGCTATTTTCTTCTTGCTTTCATTTATTGCCTATCAGCTTTAAAATGCAAAAGATTTTTTACACATGAAGGCTTCACTTGCATTTACATTACATTTCTTAAGTAATTGTATGCATTCAAATGATTGTCATTCAAATGTGTATTGATTTTTTTTGAAATAATTGGTGGGAGCACTTGGTAGAAATGTGTTGTCCAATGCTATGTAACATTGTGTTTCTCCTAAATGAATATATTTTGTCACTAATTCAAATGTCATTAATTTAAAATAATTAACAAATACATGTACCTATGGGAAAAAACAGTAATACTTGTTTGGAACATCTCTAATCAAAGTCATCGAAAAAAGTGTGGATAACCAGCAAGCATAGCTTTTATAGGTTGAATGATATGGGTTGTTTCAGGATACAAAATTTCCTTTTTAAAAAAATTAATTTTGTTGTGGGCACGGTGTAATGGAGGGGTGGTATGTGGGATAATCCCAACGCATCTTGCATGCATATGGGAACAAAAGGATTTGATGTTTCCTATTCCCCTACATTTATTTTATGAAGATGTGTCAGCATGTATAATGCCAAGGGACAACAAGTTTTGTGTGTTAAAATGAAATAGTGCTATCTATGTAACAAACACAAAATTAAGCGTTTAAATTTTAAAAATTTTCCCTACTTTTCATTGAACTTGTGTTATCCCTTGCTAATGAGAGACATGAATGTTGTGAAATTATCAACTATCTTATGTTGAATCTCTCTCTCTCTCTCTCTCTCTCTCTCTCTCTCTCTCTCTCTCTCTCTCTCTCTCTCTCTCTCTCTCTCTCTCTCTCTCTCTCTCTCTCTCTCTCTCTCTCTCTCTCTCTCTCTCTCTGTGTCTCTCTACATGTGTGTGTGTGTGTGTGTGTGTGTGCGTGCGTGCGTGCGTGTGTGTGTGTGTGTGTGAGCAATACAAAAAGTTTATGGATTTAGGGTGTAGTATATTGCAGGGGTGGAGTTGTCATTTATGCTCTTGCATATATGGAGCAAGATTATATATAATTTGTATTGTGTCACTATTAGAATATGATGGATTTGGTCTATTGTAATTGTCATGAAGAATATGTCAACTGGTATATTTGCTTAGAACAAAAGCATGCTTTGTGAAGGTGGCTATACAAGAGTGATTATGAGTTCACTATTAACCCTAAACCCTAAAGCATTAAATATGCTAGAAACATGTATAATCACTATAGAATTAGCTACAAAACTATCTTGCATATCCCTATGTATTTCATCAAAAAACATTAGAGTTCATTGGGAACTCTTTTAGTAATATTGTACACAGTCTTTGTTAATTTGAAATAAAATGCACATGCAAGTACTTGTAGTAGCAAACAAAGGGTACACATGAGTCCCTAAGAGTCTAATATGGCAATAGAGTACATTTGAGCTACTCTCTTTTCACTACAACATTGGTCAAGTTTTCACCCTTTTTTAACTTTCCCCTTTTCCAAAGACCCAAAGAATAAATATGCTAGTTGGTAGCATGCCTAACATGATATATGTTTCCTCTCTTCTCCCATCCATCTCCCTCTCTTACCATACAACACCATCACATGCACATTTTCATACTCTTATCAATCACATTCCCTTGTTGCAGAGCATGCAAGGGTTCATATACAATCTCTTTTGTTCTTGTTCTTCCAGATAGTGGACAAGTAGATCTGTTGGAGAACATGTAACGATAGGGGTAAGAGGTGTAAGGATTCACCATGGATTTATTTCTAGTCGGTTGTTGATCTATTTGTAGCCTAGGGTGGTTGATTTTTTTTGGCCTAAGATTCATCTTGGATTTAATTGTAGCCTAGGATTGACAAGACATTACATATGGTAAAACGAATGCATAGGGGATCTGCAACTTAAACATTTTGTTTTTATGCAATACAAATTTTCTAGTTTGTAGACCCTAGATACTCTGTTCACAAGCGGTCAAAGTAACATGTTAGCTTTGTGGGGCGGTCTTGGCCTAACTTTCTCCTTTATCTTCTTCAATTATTGCCAGTGTGTTGCTTGATGCTAACCACTTCTTCGGACACCATTAATTCATTATTCTTCCTTCACTAAATGGGATATTGTAATTGTCCAGTCAAGGTTTAGTTTTTCTTATCTCTTTCATGCAACATGTCATCTATTATGATGGCTCATTCCTAGTGAATGTATATTTAAGATAGAAATTGTAGATAGAGTACCATACATTTGCTTATCATTAAGGCCTTAGATGGGAACTTTGGCTAGTAGTCTATAATTAGGATGCGCATGGTAAGATTCATGTATAGATGCTTTCAAATTTTGAGACATAGTATTTCCCAAATTAAAGCATTGATATTCAAGTTGGTTTTCGCTAGAACTTTTTAAAGTAGGGAAGTTTATCGGAGAGTTTAATGTGAATAACATATAGCAAAGGAAGCAAAAGATATTTTTTAAATGTAGAGAAGACACTGGATAAATTATACTATACTAGACATATGACCTATCCATTAATTTAATTGCCGTTCCAAAATAAACAAACACTCCGTTTGGTCATAACAATGTTCTTAAAGAAAACTTGGGATAGAAGATAATGATCACAAAAAAGGTTTTTATCAATGCTTTGAAAAAAAAGGCACATGTGAGTATATCCAGTAACAAACATCGAACAAACAAAATAATCCTGATTAGCCATAGGAATTCGCATCGGCTTATGTGTTAGTGATCTATGATTAGCCAAATAGATGAGCTAAAATTGCAATGACAAAATTACCTTCTCGTAAGCTGATTTAAGCTACGCATTGATATCATTTAGGAAGTCCATACCCTCTATTTTGCTATAGCTACAATATGCTTCTAAAACCATCATCTCTTGGAAGCAACCCCACATACAGAGCCAGAGCTCATATCGAGAAACAACCCTTAGGGCGAGATAGGTGACAAGCAGCCACAAGGGGATTGAATTCAAAACTTGATTTTCTACGCTAATGCTTCAACCAACCAAGCTATCCTCAAAATATTATTTTCCATTGTTTTGTGAAAAAAAATGACTTAAGGAGAAAGATGAGTGTACAAAGACGAGCTTTGATTACTTTCTACATTTTGAAGTATTAGGGCACACATCAACACTTGGAGAATAACTCATTCTTCAAGCTTATATGAATTTTTCGATAGTTCCAACGGAGCTTGAAACAGCACTACCAACAAGAGCAGTAGTTTTCTTAATAGCATTGACAAGAGACTCCAACACATCAGGAACCCCCGATGTGGGAACAATCTCAAAACCAATAATGTAGTAGTTCTTTGTTGCACTGCTGCCAGCCTTGGTTTTGATTGTATAGACCTTTCCTTTTGCAGGCTGGAAGCCTGTATACTCATCATAATGCATTCTCAAGTTTGTACTAAACCTATCATAATCTGTACTCCATGCTCCACCCTCTGAACTCAAGGAATAGTACAATCTCACCCATGGGAAAGATAGAATTGTTTTCTCTCTTTTGTTGAGGTGGAATTGATGCACCTGTAAGAAACAAAGAGAATCCAAGTCATACATCGAAAAATAGTTATGGCCTATATCTGAAAATTTTGGTGATTCTTCGTGAAAAAGAGAAAAAAGCATTTGCTCTCCACTTGTAGCTTATTTAATCAAGATTTTTTTTCTAATAACATTCTAAAGATGTTATAAAGATTTAACTCTTGTTTAAATTAATAAATAAGAATGCACATCTTATTATCAATCACAAGAGGTGGAAAGCTAACCTTGGGAGTGTCATAAGTGCTTATGGTAACTTCTACATCACTAGAATCATAATCATCATAGTCCACAAGATAATAGGCCCTCAATTTCACATCCATAGTATTTTCCACTGTGAATGATGCCACTTGTAGGTCATTTCCCACGTCCGTATACACATGCAATGCTGCACGATTGTTCATGAAGACCTTGGAGAAGAAAAAAATAGTGGGGTTGGATGCAGGGAGTTAATGTGTATAATCAAAGGCAAGATTAATCCATAATGGGGTTTGAGTGTATAATCAAAGGCAAGATTAATCCATAATGGGGTTTGAGTGTGAACAAACCTGAGGCATGCTATAGTAGTTTTTGGTGGTACTAGTCTTTGGACGGAATTGGAGTTGATAATAAGCCTTGTTGTCTACCAAATCACAGTTGTAATACTCAGGATGGCTTTTGGCTATGAGACATGCTTTTCCATCATGCCATTCGGTGTTGAAGTTCATGAGACCTCCAACAAGCTTTCCCAAGTCCATGACTGCGTTGCCCATATTTGGATAGTAAAATTCCCCCGACTCCTTCACCAGCTTACTCACTGCCTCATACATTGTCTGCTCTTTGGAAAGAAAGGCATTCACACACTTTAGGTGTTAGCACCTGATTGGTTATATTAGGGATTCGCACCGGCTTACGTGTTAGTCTCTGATTGGCTAAAAGAAATGAGCTAAAATTACGACGAAATTACCTTCTCGTAAGCTGATTTAAGTTGCGCATTGACATCATTTTGGAAGTCCGTGATCTCTGCCTTGCTGTAGCCGCAGTCTGCTCCTGCAAGCATCATCTCACGGACCAACCCCATGTAGAGGGCCAGTGCTGACCCATAAGAAAGGACAGTATGCTTTATATAAGAAGGTTGCGCATATAGGTTGAGCATGTGCACCAATGTAGCCTTGCAATTCTCGAAGCGCACCACCACCTGTGCTTGAATAATAGAGAACAGTAAGTTCAGTAAAGTGACACATGGCTACTTAACTATATTGCTCAAGGCCGGTCTACGATGTACCTTTTGAACAGCAACGGCTGATGCGCTCTCCTTGAAGGACTCGACGGAGACACGGTAGTCCTGACCAAGCTGGGCGATGCTGGCATTGTAGGCGCGAGCCTGGTCGGCCACGTTCTCGGCCAGCGCCTTATTGATCATCTTGCTCACGTTCTCGAAGAGCGAATCCATGGCGGCCTGTTTTTGGGCGGCCGTGCGCTCGGCCAGCGCCAGGTCCCATATGTGCCCGAAGATTAGCTGCAGGAAAGGCCCCGCCTCGGGTATGAGCCCCAGCCCCAACGAGATCCCCTCCTGGAAGCCCTGCAGCACCGCGTCCTCCACCAGCTGCGATGTCACCACCGACATAGCTAACCTCTCTCTCTCTCTCTCTCTGCGCGCTGCAACGACTCCCGGCTCCCCAGCTTCTTGTAGCCCCACTGCGTTCATCGCAGCCGTCCATTCTGCCACACAGCTTAGCTTTCTTTCATCTCAGCCGTCCAATCTCGCCACCCGGTTTATATATCTATTAATGTATTTATTTCTCCATTACCTATCATTTTCCGTATATTATTATCATGTACTAATCATGCAGTACCTAACCTTTACCTTCTTCTTCTTTTTTGGACACTTATCTCTTCAATATCATTGTACTATAGTCTATGTCCCCTCCCCTCCCCTCCAACATTAATGCAAATTCGTACATTACTTTACCAACAATTTTCAAGACTTATCTCTTCAACATCATTGTAGTGTCTATCCTCCTCTCCAGCATTATTACCAAGCCTGCTTTTTGAAGGGCGTCATGCATGTTTTTAGGTCAATAGCACGCATTTTACTTTCATTATTTTAATATGCCCGTGGCCCGTGGGCCGTCACCATTGAAGTGTATATATTTCATATGGGCGTCATTTTCACGGTTAGAGTTAAAAATTACAAGTAAAATTTGATATAAGTTAACTAGTAATTAACTTGGGGTGCCCACTGCCCATTGTCCATTGCTCGAACCATTGCCTTGGCCAGTGTTCGGGAAAAGGCGGGTTCGCTTCATCCTAGGGCCGGTTCATTTTAGGAGAAAACTTGCTCGATTCAATCTGAGGAGGAATTGTCTACTTGTGAAAAATACATGCGAAAAGGATTTAGGCCAGTTCATCTTTATCATAGAAGGAGAATATCCTTCTCATGATTAAAGTAGAAGGATAAGATCTTTCTAAATATAAATGAAAAAGGATTTTTAATAATATAATATATATATATTATATTAATATTTAAGTAACTAGTTAGTAGTTAGTAGTCACGACTCACTTAGCTAATAGCACTAGTTAGTAGTGACTAGTTAGAACTTAGTAGTGTCCCTTGTAAGTTGTGACTTGTCATTGGTCAAGACTCAAGTTAAAGTTTAAACTTTAAACGTTTTAAAACTTAGCCTTAATTATAATTAAAGCTGGCTGCTGCTGACTACTGTCAGTAAATTGGAGAGAGAGTGCCAAGTGGAGACTCGAGAGTTCGAAACTTCAATGTTCATAACTTCATCATTGATCATGGCACATGCAAAGTTGCAGACTGCAGTGCACAATGCAAACTTTCAGTCTTCAAAAGATGCGTGGCCCTCAGCCCTGGGCACTCAGCAAATTCATCATTCCAGAATCCAGAATCCAGAAGAACTTCAAAGTTCACGTTGGTGACTGCACACTGCACAGCCTCTCGACTCTCAGGCTTCAGGTCGGACGACGGAACTTCCTGCAGGGCCCAGGCTGCCTCTCGAGTGACGAGTCTCAGCCTTCAGCCTTCAGAAGTTCAGGTCGGATTCCTGAACTTCCTCCAAGCTGCCTCAGTGCCTCTCGACTCTCGAGTCCTAGCCCCACTGGGGCTGCCCGGCTGCCCCAGCCTCCAGGACCTCCAGCCGCCAGCACCGAGCGGCCAGCCTGCAGGCTGCGGCCTGCCTCTCAGTCTTCAGAGTCCAGACAGTGGACACTCGTGAGTCCGTGACTCCACCTAGCACCGTCCGACGTCCAGGTGGCAGGCTCCCGCCTCCTCAGATTGCCGCGGCCCGCCTCAAGGCTCAGAGCTGAGAGTCCAGACTCCACGAGTCCACTGTCGGACTGTCCACCATGACCGTTGAAACTTGACGGTCCAGAGCCTCGACTCTCCGAGTCTCAGCATCACGCGTGACGCCGTGACGGTGTGACGGTTGAGTCTTGACCCGTCCGGCGTCCACTCAGCACTGTCCAGTGTCCACTATCCAGGCTGCCGCGGCCCGCCTCCTGGGGCCTTGACTTTCCACGGACCAGTCACCAGTGACCACACCTCCTGGGGCTGCCGCAGTGCCGCCTCCTGGCCCCTGGGGCCTCGACTCCACGAACCACGTCTCCAGAGTCCACCGTCCAGGGCCTTGACTCGAGTCTCCACCGTCCAGGACTCCAGGCGATCTCCACACCGCCTGGGGCTGCTGCCTCTTGGGGCTCCAGCCTCCTGGGGCTTCGCCCCTGCGACCTCCAGAGTCCACACTCCTGCCCGACGTTGCGACCTCCAGGCTGCGCCGCTGCAACCTCCAGGCTCCCGCTGCGAGTCGCGACGTCCTGAAGGCTAACTCGTGAAGGTGAGAATCATATTTAACAAATAATGAGTGATTCAAAATAGCAAAGAAAGGTGAGAGGTGGTAGTTCTAAGTTTACACGATCAATCATAATTTGATAATACTCCGAAGTCTGATGGAAAGTACTTAGTATGGCCAACAAAGCTCGTAGGAGCACTTGCTTTGTCAACCATAGACACACACACACACACACACACACACACACACACACACACACACACATATATATATAGAGAGAGAGAGTGTGTGTGTGTATGTGTATGTGTGTGTGTGTGTGTGTGTGTGTGACATACGTGTGCAATGTGCATTGTGTGCACTGTGTATATGTGTGTTAGTGAAAGCTTAAAGGCAAAATATTAGTACTAATTTTTATTTTTATTTTGCTATGTGGTTGTTAATAGGTTAAAAAGCTTTGTGAGACATTGTAGTTTGAAGATAGAGGCTGGCTGTTGGAGGAGCTTAGATTTTCAAAGGAAACGAATGCCTAACAAAAGGTAGAAAATTTCAACGATTATAAAAAACACGGTAAGATCGCAACCACTCTTTTTAACTTTGAGAATGGCACCTAAATTGAAAGATAAGAGACAAGGAAACCTTCTTGCATGGGTTGGGATTGAAAACATAGCCAAGCATCCTTCTAAAAAGTTAAAAGAAAATACGGATAATATTGGGGGCTCAACTTCAATTAATGTGTTATCTTCAAATGAATCATTCGATAACATGTCACTTGAAGAAAGGGCTGAATTTGAAAGGAAAAAAGAAGGACGCTTACTTTTTCAAGAGGATTGGCTAGACCAATTTAAATGGCTTGTTTATGATAGAGATGAAGTAAAAATGTTTTGTAAATTTTGTTTGAAATATCCTCATCCACATAGTGCATATTCAAAAGGGGGATCTATAAATTTTAAAATTAGCAACTTAAAATCCCATGTTCGCACATCATGTCATAAGTTTGCTATGCAAGCTATTTTACTCGAAGGAAAAGACTCAATTGAAAAGAGTGTTAAAAAAATAAGAGAAGTAAAAGATGAGGCATTACTTTCATTATTTAGAACGGCATATTTGATTGCAAAGCAAAATTTGCCATTTTCTGTGTTTCCTGACATGATAAGCTTATTGCAAGATTGCCATGCACCATACACTACTAGTCTTTATAATGATGATAAGGCATGTGCTGAAATGATTTTTTGCATGGCATCGTCTCTTATGAAAAGTACAATAGAAAAGGTTTCAACTAGTCCATGGTTTGGTGTTTTAATTGATGAGTCAAATGATATCTCCTCACATGGACATATGGTTATTTATTTATCATATCTTGAGGCTGATTGTGTTCCTAAAACAAGCTTTTATGGTATCATACGTGTGCATGATGGCACTGCAAGATCTTTGTTTGAGGCTATTATTAAAGAGCTAAAGAAATGTAAGCTAGATTTATCTAGATTTGTTGCATTTGGGTCTGATGGATGTTCCACAATGGTAGGAAAGGAGAATGGTGTCCAGGCCTTATTGAAAAAACACGTTAATCTATTTTTAACATCAATTCATTGTGTTGCCCATCGTAGTGCCCTTGCAATATCTAGTGTAGCAAAAGAGATGCCTTATTGCAAAAAGCTAGAAAAACTTATTAATGCTATAGCTTCGCATTTTAATGTTAGCACGAAGAGATTAGAAGGGTTGCAAGCTATGCAACAAGATTTGGCATGTCCCATTCTTCGACTTGAGCATACTTTTGATGTGAGATGGTTAAGTAGATATAGAGCTATTAGTAGAGTGTGTAAGTCTTTAGATGCAATACTTGATATCACTAAAAGAGAGGCATTGCATATTTATGAAGAATTGGTTGAGTTTGAGTGTGTTTATTGCTTACATTTCTTAGCTGATATTTTGAGAGGTTTAACAACACTAAGCCAAATGTTTCAAAAAGACTTTGTAGATGTCACCACTATAGATAGTCTTATAAAGAACGAAATTGTATCCATAACACAATATTACATTGATTGTCCTCCTATTGATGTGAATGCATTAACTATTGGAGTATATGGATATGATATCCTTCCAGACTATGGGCCTGAAAAAGGATATTTATATACATTAAGAGGTGCTTTGCATGGGAAGAAATTTTATGAGCATGATTTAAAACGTAAAATTAATGGAGAAGACTTTAACAGGGCCTTAGAATTTCAAGTTGCTTTTGCCAATTCAGTGGTAAGTAACTTGAATTCTCGATTTCAAGATAATTCTATACTTAATTGTTTAAAAATACTTGTGCCTGCACAACATCCAATACATGAGAAGGCCTTAAAAAACTATGGAACCCAAGAGATAGATCAATTAACTTCATATTATGGTTTTCCTAAAAAGCTAAATATAGAAGAATTCCCTGCAATGATAGAAGTTGACGAGTTTAAGAAAGAATTTAGAAATTTTAAGCATCAAGCTTCTAGAGATTGGATACGATTCACATTGTTAGAAATAACTTCAACACTTGCTTGCAATAGTATGTGGAGGGATACTTATCCGAATATTCTTACTCTTTGTCAAGTAGCTCTCGTCCAATGTTCGAGCATTGCTATTTGTGAGAGAGGTTTTAGTGCTCGAACTGTGATAAAGAGTAAGCTTCGTAATCGTTTGGAGATTAAGAGTTTAGATGCATTAATGAAAATCTTTATTGAAGGGCCTTCTAAGTTCACTGATATAGAGTTCATTGAGAGTATGGACTTATGGGCTGAAAAAACACATCGCCATTTATACACAACACAAGGAATTTGTTCATTGATTTTGCAATAAATTTGCATATTAATAAGAGCAATTGATTTTTTATGGCCTATGATGATTTTGAAGTCACTATGCATTATTTGCACTTTTGTTGTTTTGATTCTTTTGACTCTTAATCATTTTCCTATGTTAAACTTATTTTTCCCTTGCTTGCTTCTATCTTTTGAATAAAAATCTTTCAATTTGTTTTTAGATCATGCTTGCTTTTATAAAATGTACTTGAACTTTTTTGTTTATAATGTTGGTTGTATTTCATTATGTTCTCTTTTATGTTAGTTTTTTTTTCTTTTTGTATCATGATTGCTTTTAATAAAAAGTGTTTTGACTTTTTCTAAACTTTTTTATTTTTTGTTTTGCTTAAGTTTTTTTTTCTTTTTTATCATGATTGCTTTTTATAAATTGTGTTTGACTTTTTCTAAACTTTTTTATTTTTTGTTTTGCTTATATTTTATTATGCTATCTTTTATGCTAGTTTTTTTTCTTTTTGTTTATTCTATGCTTTTAATAGTTAACTTCTTTTCTTTTTGGGTTTCTATTTTTTTTAACGTTCTCTTTATCTTTGTGCCTATAATGTGTATACTTCTCTGAGGCCATATGGCATAGACCCACTAAGAGACATAGAAACAACTTGCATACATTTGTTTTTATCTATTTAAATTTTAGATATGTAATGTAGATCAAGTTACTAATGATAATAAGGGTTTTCATTTCTAAGGTATAAGAGAAGTAATTGAACAAATTCCAAGAAAAACTTTGAGATAAAAACCCTTTCAAATAATAGAAAAAAAATGATTATCCTTTCATTAAAGATTTAAAAAGGAATTTGACCGATTCAATTTGTAGAATCAAGGGAATTGGGCCGATTCGATTTAGAATGTAAAGGTTTTGTAAGGTTCAAAATTTATGAAACCGCCTTAGGTTAAGAGAAGAAGGATCTATGTTAGGCTCAAATTTTTTTTTTTCCCGAACACTGGCCTTGGCCCTAGTGCTCATTGCCCAGTTCCCAAAGCCTACATAGTACTATCATTCTGATTCTTAGGGTTCCAACTTTCTGATTGAAATACACGCCACACGATACACCTAGTGACCTGCAGGCAGCAGATTGAGCCTTCGAACTTCGAAGTTTGGAGCACTGAAACTTGAGACTCAAGAGCTTGTTGGCCCCTGGACTACTGTGGACTCTGGAGTGTGGAGGCTGGCCGCTAGACTATGTAGTATGGTCTACCTCATATAAGGTACGCTCAGTCCTAAGTCCCGATTCTTGAGTTCACTTTTGTTACACAATGCAAGTGGATGCATGATGCATCATGCCACATTGCCAACCAGATTACCTCTTGCACGGTGCACCTCCGTTAATGGTGAGAGATTGATACCATGTGTTGTGATGGAGTCATGAGCCTATTACTTTGCTCTCCTAATCGATTAGATGCATGACAGGATGGCCCCTCTTGCACGATGACCAATGAATCGTGTTGTATTGCATATTGCCAGGACCTGAAGGGTGAACCTCATTGCTAGAGGAGCCAGCAGTTCTGACTTCCAAGTCCTGACTCACGAGGATGGGGGAGAAGGGGAAGTGACGACAGACCACGGTGATCCATCATCTGAGGATGGGGGAGAAGGGGGAGGATGCAGCAGTGCAGCGCTACTGCGGTAGCTTGGCATCCTGCAGGCGCCTGGTTTATGGAGGGGGAGAAGGGGTAGTTTGGAGGCCGAGGCACGGTGAGGCATGGCATGTTGCAATAGCACTGTGCACGCCAAGGAGGCGGAGCCGCAGAGCCTGCTGCTGAGGTTAGGGCCCGAGGGGTAGGCCACCACATGAGGGAGCCTGGAAGGCCGAGGCATTGCGATTTGGAGACTGGAAATGGTCACTGCCAATTGGTCAGTGGTGAATCGTCCTGACTCCCTGGCGTTGGAACTTGGCGATGAGCGAGAGGAATCAGGATTCGAGCTTGCCAAACTACCAGTGACACATGGAATGCTTTGACAGGTGCTGATCTCGAGAGCACGGCGTGCCCATTGCCCACTGTCGAGTGAGTCTGTGAGACTAGATAGCTATGGGCCAAATGGTGATGTGCCCAATGCCCAAATGGTGATGTGCCCAAATAGAAGAGAGAGAGAGAGAGAGAGAGCATGATGTGCCCATTGCACACTACCCACAACAGTATATTTCTTGAATCCCAAGGGACTCCTCACTCCCTAGAGATTAGATGCCATTCCTAGCCTTCCATGACGGTTTTAATTTTTAATGAGCCTAATACAATTTACATTTCTTCATTATATCGATTGTTGTAAATTATAATGAATAGAGACTCGAGAGGTTGTAAACACAAGTGTATCTAAATTTGATTTGGTCTTCATCTTATAGGACTCTCCATTGGACATTGAGGGTTAGCTTTTGCAGATAGTGACTTTGTGGAAAGGAGGTGATCCATAATCTCAAAGGGCTTTGACTATAAGATATTCTTACTTTTGAGATCAAGGTACAAGATCTAATCTTCATCACTTATTTTTTTAAGCATTATAATAATAATTCATGCAAATTAATGCTTTATAATGTATATGTTTTAGTATAGATTCTCAATGGCACCCAAAACAATGAAGTGGCAAAAGACTCTAAAAGCAATGTTTGGTTGGGTAGCTCCCTCTCCGGCTCTTGAGGAAGCTACTGCTTGTCCTCTTGATTTTGATCTTAATGACGATTTGCAAGAGGATTTAGATATGCATGGCTTGGAAGGGTCATTTTCCACACAAAATGCAAGTAATATGCATAGCTTGGAAGGTGAATCTTCTTTGGGAAATGCAAGTAATGCTTCAAATGGTGAAGGAGAGCAAAAACAAGGTTCAATAAGAAAATTCAAAGCCCAATGGAAAGAAAAGTTTCCTTGGCTCAAATATGTTTTGCGGGATGGCGAAAAAGGAGTTATGAAATGTGAATGCTGTGAAATGTACAAAGTATCCGGTCCATGGGGTATAGGAGATGGATGTATTACTATGCAACATGATGCGATCAAGGTACATGCTTTGTCTAGTGGCCATAAGATGGCAATGGCCAAGTACACTTGTGTAGTGGAAAAGAAAGCAAAGCCAATTCCAGTGCACATTGCATCAATAGATAATGCAAATAAGGCAAGGATCATCACTACCATGAAACTAATGTATTATGTTGCCAAGAAGGACAACTCAATAGCCTCATTTGAAGATCTTTGTGACTTGGCTATGTCTCTAAATGTTTCAAATATGCCAAGGACTACAAAGTACTCTTCTTATACAAGTCGGTACGCAGGCATTGAGTTCCTTTTGGCAATGTCAAGTCAGTTGTTGGAAATGCAGATTGTATCTATGCTAGAATCTTCATATTTCTCAATGATGTTGGATGAGAGTACAGATAGAGGACTTGAGATGCATTTGATAGTATATGGTACTTATCTTACATGCAAAGGTGTGGGATGTAAGCAATCAAGTTTTATGGGTATTATGACATTAACATACGGAAAAGGAAAGACCATCTATGATGCTTTGATGCGATTTCTTGATCTAAGAGGTCTATCCAAGCAAAGAATGATTAGCTTGTGGAGCATCATGTATGGTTGGACATGAGACAGGGGTTGTTGGGCTGCTTAGAAAAGACTTGCCAAATTTAATAGCAATACATTGTATTGCACATCGAGAAGCTTTGGTTGCTGGAGATGCTTGCAAAAAATTTCCAGAGCTTCTATTTATAGAGAAGCCAGCAAACAAGGTGTACTGATGGATCAATAACTCGTCTAAAAGAAACAATTAATTGATGCCACTTTTAGAGATTGTGCAATTAGATGCACATCGATCGTTACAAATTCATGCAGTCAGATGGCTTTCACGTGGACAAGTCATGGAAACACTTGTTGTCTTAATGCCTGCCATCTTAACAACTTGGAAAAATGAAAAGTTGATGGATTGGTACAATAAAGCAAGGCATTTTGTTGTGCAGTTTTGCATTTATATGATGGCTGATATCTTAAAAGAATTGAATTTCTTGAGTCTAAAATTTCAAGAAGAAATGGTGGATCTAACATCCATTGGAAGTGTTATTGATGTGGTTTTATCAAAGCTCAAGCATTGCTTTTTTAGGCCCATGTATTTTGCAGAAGATACCACATACTTATTCTAAGTTCTTGGAATGTTCTAAAAAAGGATACTTGGAAATGGTTGATAAGGATGGCTATATACATAGACATGACTTGATATATAGGCCGCTTCCTAAAGGTAAAGACAAAGATGATGCATCTAATGGGAAGAAAAATGATGTTGCAAAGCAAGACACTTCAATGATAAGACCACACATTGATGGTACTTTGAAATCTTGCATGCAACTAGCAATGGACTATGTGCAATGTTTGATAGATAGTCTAAATGCTCGTTTTCTTGATCTTCCACTCTATAATGCTATAAAGCTTTTTAGCCCATGCTTTTATGCTCAAGATGATGAAATTAGAGAGAAGAATGCTAAGAGATGGCTTGATAAGTTGATACAACATCTTCAACCATGTGAGGAAGGAGATGAGCCATTACATCCCTTGGTTGATAGAAAAACTTGTGAACGAGAGTTGTTTATGTTTATCGAGACTCTTCGCTTGAATTATGAAGGGTTTACAATGAAAGAAGCATGGAGAGCATTTTCATTAAAGAAAGAATGGCAAGAAAGCTTTCCTAATATGATGAAGCTATGGCAAGCTACTATTGTTATTACAGCAAGCACTGTGGCATGTGAAAGAGGTTTCTCACGATAGAATATGATTAAGGATGCAAGAAGAATGTCAATGCCGATCAAAAAATTGGATGCTCTCATGCGTGTTGCACTTACAGGACCAAAGCTAGATGATGTGGAATGGGATCGAGTTTTTGAGATTTGGCAAGATGCTAAAGAACGTAGGATATATGATGTTTGAGCAATGCAAGTTGTATGATGTCGGGTATCTTCATTCTTTAGTGAGTCTTTTTCCTTTTGTGTTTTCTAGTGGCATGTCAAAGTAGTTGATTACCTTGGATATTTTGAGATTCTAAGCCTTTAGTCCTAGTTGTAGTTACCTATAATAGTTTTAGAGCTTGACTTTTTAAGTGATTGAAATGTGGGGAATCCGAATCTATAGATACCTTTGGCTACACAATTGCAATTTGCACTGATTTATCCTTAAATTTTTGGAAAAGTAAAATTTGAAGGGGTTTTTTTTATTCCACATCACAATGGGTAAAATGAAGGGCAATGATGATTTTAGAGTGTTCCCTTAAATACTCATGAAGGGCATCCATGAATGTCAAAAAGCAGGCTTGATTATTACCTCCATCATGCATGCACCACCTAGGCCCCAATGCTATTTACTCCTACTTATCATTTTTCGAACATTATTATCATGTACTAATCATGTAGTACCTAACCTTTACCAATTTTCTTCAACACTTATCTCTTCAACATCATTGTACTATGTACCCTCCCCTCCAATAGTATTGCATTTGCATTACATGAATAACTTTTGATCAAGGTGGGACCAAGTAGATATAAAAAATTTACAGCATTACGCAAAATCCACCATTAAAGGAAATGATCGGATATAAGGCAAGATATATCTAGCATGCAATCCACTTGAAACAGGTCATGCAATCACCACATTGTCTGTACCACCAAATTCTACAACTAATTTTGCTAAGCGAAGCTACATGCAAATGCACTCTAACCCAATTTCAGAGGCCAAAACCTCCATCATGCATGCACCACGTAGGCCCCATTGCCATTTGCTCCTACTTATCATTTTCCTTACATTATTATCATGTACTAATCAATGATCATGTAGTACCTAACCTTTACCAATTTTCTTCAACACTTATCTCTTCAACATCATTGTACTATGTGCGCTCCCCTCCAACAGTATTGCATTTGCATTACATGAATGATGCACATTATTATCATGCACCAATCATGTAGTACCTAACCTTTAACAATTTCTTTCAACAAACTTATCTCTTCAACATCATTGTACTATGTACATTATTATCATGTAGTACCTAACCTTTACCAAATTTTTTCAACACTTATCCCTTCAACATCATTCTACTATGGACCTCCCCTCCAACAATATTATCATGTACTAAAATCATGTAGTACCTAACCTTTACCAAAATTTTTCAACATTTATCTCTTCAACATCATTGTACTATGCACCCTCCCCTCCAACAATATTGCATTTGTATTACCTCCATCATTCATGCACCACCTAGGATTGTAAGGAAAGTAGGTTTATTGTCTTCTCTTGCTTTGTGGGCATAAACTTTGGTTAATATACAATTGCATAGTTTCAGTGCTTCTTCTGCTTCCACAACACATTCTCCAATTGGTCTTAGGAAGTATAGAGTTTCAGGTAACAAGTGGAAAAGATAAATATAAAATTAAGACTAACTTATAAAAATCACATTGCAAAAACTCTAACCCAAAATTCTAAACTTTACCCTGATACTAATTTTTGCAGTGGATATATGGAACTCGCTCTTATCGTGAATACTGATCTATGTAATCATTACTTCTTTCTAATATAATTTAAGCACTTTTATGAAAAAAATGTAAACTATTCTGCACTAAAAAGGAAATTTTTTGCCAAGAACCGCTAGCTCAAGTGGTAGCGATATAGCATGAGATACCCGAGGTCAAGGGTTCCATTCTCGCGGGCTGCGGTGAGGCACCATGTATGTTGTAAAAAGTGATTTGGCTCCACTTGGTTGGTCACCAAGTTGGACGTTGTCATCGCATTGGGGGTCAAAGGTCTACCATCGGGGTTTGGAGCAGAAGGGTAATGGGAGATTCAAGGTGAGAAGAGAGAAGAGAGAATGGATTTGAGAGATCTTGGGATATGGAGAAGAAGATGCCCACTTTTTTTTTAATACTCTTGACAGACATATACCCCATGACATAGATCCAAGTACATGAAAATGATTGGGGAATCAATAGCCCATTACAAGCTGAGACTTTGGCTTAGTTTTAGTCTAAATACACAATCCAAATGCAAGCCCAAATAATTACAATCCAATGAATGACAATGAAAGACAACTCCAAGATACAAGTATTTGAGTGGTAGAATCCACTGCATCCAAGGCATAGACCAAAAGAACTTGGAAATGCACTGACAAAGCTTTTAATTCACTTCAGCCCTGTTTTATAACAATAATTTCCAGCCCATAAACAAGCTCCAAAAATGCACATAAACTCAAGAATAAGCCTTTCTAATCACTCCCAAATGAAGCCTTGCTCTTTAGGGACCAATATCAACACATACAACCACATAGATCTCTTGTATCCTCTTCAAGAGGGCATGAGCTACGGGCTGCCCTATTTATGACAGGTTTTAACAATCCAAATTAGCCCATTACACCTCCAAGTTCTCACCTTTACTTGCCCCAAAGGTCACAAGAGTTCCCGGGCACAAGAAGGCATCAACAGGTAACAAGAAATGGCAAGAGAATGAAGAAGAAAACTCAAGAGAGCATGCTATCTATTAAATCCATGTTATGCCCTATTCATGGCAGCCACAATGCTCTCTTCTTTTTCCACAAAATGCATGGTCCAAAGGTCACTTACCTTCATGGGCTTGAATCTTGGCAATTGCCTTGAGCTCACTTGAGTTGCCTTGCCTTGAAATCTCCATCAAATGGTGCAGCTCATCCTCCATCTCCCAGCTGTCAATAGGCCCTAAAATTGCACCGAAAAACACGAGTTGCTCCTATATCACCTATAGTGACTAGAAGTCATCCAAGTCATCAAGCAAGTCTTATTTCATGTCCCACAATATAAACCTAGTGAACTTAGGCATTCCAACTGACATTCAAGTAAATGAGCTTCATGAATCAATGTGACATGTCTTGTAAGCTGTTAAATGAAACCTATAAACCAAGCTGGATATCCTCATGTACTCTAACATTCCCCATTTTCATGCTACAGACTGAAATTCCATAGAAAGTACCAAGTAGACTTAGCAAACTAAGTGTCAAGCAAGTCAAATGAAATAAAGAAACAACGGATTGATGTATGGAAGTTTGTCATGTGGATTCTCCTAAAGTTCATCATAAATCATAAGAACTCCATGTTTCCAGCTATGGATATAAAACCCTTTGACATTCACCCCCTCCTAACCTGCACATCCTTCGGCATGTGCCACTTCATGAATTTGTAGGTTAAGGAGATTCATCTCATGTCATGTCTTCATCTTCATCTTCTACATCTTATTCTTCTTCCATGTCTTCAAGTTCATGGCTCACATCCAAGTCCTCAAGCTCATATATAGAAGACTCTCTTCATTTGAAGAGCTTGATTCGCTTTCCAACCCGGTATCTTTCATCATAGTCCCATCCATTTCAGCCAATGTATAGGTAGCATTGTCATGTACTACATTCACCACATATGGGCCAAACCATCGCTTGACTAGTTTTCTATGAGCACTATACTAATTATCTAGGCTATTGTCATAGACTAGCACCCAGTCATTTTCTTGGATAGCTCTTGGACGGAGTCGATGCCGCTTGTCAAACCTCTTCTTGTTCTTCAATCTTGCTGCCTTCAACCTTTCAATGGCTGTATTGGCATCTTCACACCTTCTCTCAAGCTGCCTTATGCATAAAATCAGCAGCTCTTCTCTGCTTATACCTTCATCCCAAGGCAAGATACTCCATGTAACAATAGACTCCTCAATAAGCATGATAGGTGGCTACCCATACATCAGCTTAGCCGGCATATATCCTGTCACTGCACTGTGGGTGGTTCTATCAGCCCATAATGCAAATGGAAACATCCTAGGCCATTCTTTGATCTTTCCTTTGCAAGACTTTGCCAAAGCTTTGAGAATAGGTCGATGTCCTCTTTTGCTTTTACCATTGCCTTCAGGATTATCGGCTAATGTTAGAGAGAATTTGATTCCCAATTGCGAAAAGAAGTTGTGAGCCTCATCGGCATCCAACTCCCCTCTATCAACAATTACTTTGCCAACAAAGCCTTACCTGCAAAATACTTCTTCAAGCAAAAACATACAAATAACTTGAGTGGTCTTCGTAGTTAAAGCTTTACCTTCAACTTGATTTGTGAGATCTTCTCTAGCAAGCACTAGATATCTCATATTCTGTATCCCTGTAGACATGTTTACCAAATCAATGACCCATCTGTAATGTATGGATAAAGGAAAGGTATGCTGAAGCCCATCTCTATGCTTAACCATAGAGTACATTTCACAAACATTACATGGTTCAACAAAGTGCTCAATGTCTTTATACAAGTTTTGCCACCAATACTTCTCCTTGATTTTGGAAAAAGTGCCCCATATGCCTGTATGGCCAACCCATAAGCTTTCATGAAACTCCTCCACTACCTGTCTTTGAGTCTTCTTATCCCCCAAGACACAAACAGGCACTCCACTTTTCTTCTTTGCATGCTTCCATAGGTGACCATCTTTGAGAAAAAAGTCATAAGCCTTCCTCTTGATTCTCTTGAATTCTTCTTCAGTCCAAGCATCCTTCCTTGTCATAGTGCTTAGATATTGGCGTATTTCTAGCCAATCATGTGCATAGTATTCTTCTAAGAAATGAGTTAAGACTGAAGCAAAACATTGAGCATGCTGCCATCTAGCTGCCCCCCTTCTTTACATGGTCGTTTCTTTATTCTTTGCTGCTGTAATTTCTATTACAGAAGTAGTACCTATTGTACTTCCTGTAATCAATGTTGTACCTACATTTATGACAACTATACCATCATTATGAAGAGTTGTACTTGATGCTTTCAGATTTGTACCTACATTTATAGCACTATTTTTAGCAAACATAGACTCCTTTGCTTCATCATCCATCATCTCTCCTTCGTCTTCATATCTTGCATGCAAAAGCATGTCAGATTGTCTTTTCCTGCAATATGCTTTAAATTAGGGATTAAAGATTTTATATATGCTATCCATCTCAACATAGCAATGTTAGGAGTAGAACAGTTGGCAATCATGCCCAAGAGTGGTAGGTAATCTATTTCAACCACTACATGTACACCCATGAAATAATCCCATTCACATTTCAATGCAGTCACAACTCCCCAAAGCTCTCTTTTAATTTGTGCATTTCTTCTTTGGCGTTCATTCAATACCTTTGCTCCGAAGTGGATTGCATACTTGTTGCCATCAAGATCATCTTGTCCAATAGCCCATTCTATCCCAATAGGACTTGTGTCTACTGTGAGTATGATAGGTTGTCCATTAGAGTAATTAGCCCTCTTTAAGGTAGGGGCTAAAATCAGCAACTTCTTCAATTTACGAACAGCTTGAGTATGCTCTTTTTCCCACACAAATCTATGGCCTTTTCTTAACAACTGATAGAGACTTTCAGCTACATGAGCAAAGTGTGGTATCCATATAAGATAGAAAACACATGCTCTAAGAAATCTTATCACCTATGAGACATTTGTACATATCTCTCACATCTTGTTGATGGCATCAATCTTGATTGGAGAAGGCTTGCGTCCATATGGGCCACACATATGCCCAACCACAAGAACTTCTTCAACTCCAAAGATAGATTTAGCTCTTGAAAGAGTAAGATGGACTTCTTCAAGTCTAGTCAAAATTTTGTCACAATCATTAATATGGTCAAATACAAACTTCGTGCATCCATGCTCATTGAGCTCGTCATTCTTCTCATGAATCTCACATCCTTTGATCAACACATCATCAAGGAAAGGAAGAGTTAGTTGTGGAATGTAATCTCTTAAAACTTTGTGCATGGCATTCATCATACGAACCATTGAATTTGTTGCTCCTTGCAATAGAGTACACATGCAAACCAATCCAAGAGGTGACTTCATTGTGGTAATGTCCCAGCTTTCCAATGAAAGCTAGAATTGGTCATAGTCTGAATACAAGTCACCCATAGAATAGACTGCTCTACCTGCAAAAGCTTCAACAAACTCATCAACAATAGGACCCGAACCAACATTTTTTATAGTTACTTTATTAGCAGGATGCAAGTCTTGAAAATGCAAAGATCCATTCTTCTTGGGCACGGTGAATCATTGATTGGAATACGAAGCTAAAGATGGATCCAATATCCTCATCCTTATCTTCTCATTAAGAAGCTCCAGTAACTTAGGCAAATGAGCCCTAGGTACTAGAATTGGTTTTAGATTCCATGGTATATGTGGAACCGTGAATATTATCATCGGTGCCACAACACTTGGATCCACACAGCCAATTTCATTAGGTTGGAATGCAAAAGCTTTACCATGCTTCATTAACATTTGCATAAAAGATTGCCTTTTAGCCGGCAAGAGAAAAGAGTCATCACCAACTTTTAACTCCCGCAAGATTTCTATTGTAAATTCGTGACCAATATTCTTGGGGTCACGTAGACTTGGCTGTTTGGATGCCTTTTCAACCAGCCCTTCACTTTCGGGAGGTAGTGGAGTAGCCACCAGCTTGACTTTCTTATCAATTGTCTTATATTTTGTTTCTACAACTGCATCAACCCTGTTTGGCTGCCCAAAAGCTTCATGATCAGCAAATGCTTGAATTATTTCATAAATGTCCAATGCGCATACCTATATGGACTGATTTTCAGCTTGATTTTCTACATGAATAACTACATGTATTTGACTCAATGTATCGATATCAGTTAACCCATAAAATAGTCCTATTTCTTCATTTTTAGCCAAAATATCATATTGCTTCAGCTCCTGCTCCGCATGACATAAATACTTTCTTTCAACCCTATTCATGGTTGAAAAACTCTTATAATAGCCCACACTATTGGTTGTAAATACCTGCAAATTAGCCAAACACATGGCCTCCTTTGCATGTGGAGGCAAATCCATATTGCATGAGGCACTGCCAAGTGGAATTCAACTTTTACATCTCCAATAGTGACCCGCACATTGGGACATGCGGCATATAGATCACGAGAAGAGTTATTGGCTGCTCTCATATGCCATCCTGGGTCCACATCTATGGGCCATCCACCATTCTCATAGAGACTTCGTGCCATGACATTGATCTCCGAACCATGATCTATGAGTGCGATGCATGGTGTCTCCCTTTCTCCAATCTTAACAATGGTTTCTGTTACTGCCCTCGCCCAATGGGTACGAGAGTAGTGAGGTGAAGATGGTGACAATATGGCAATACTATTGGAAGGTGATGGAGATGCAGCTGGTGGTGAAGAAGATTGAGGAAATGTCACTGAAGTGATAGGCGAGGTGGAGCTATAACTAGAGGAATTACTAAGTGCATGAGAGGGAAGTTGTGAAGAATGAAGAGGTGTAGGAGAAGGAGCATGGACATTGGATGAATGATGAAATGGCTTGACTCTTTGCATGGATATTGATGGAAAATGTATAGGTCTAGGCCTAAACAATACACGATGTGAGGTCCGTATAGTAGGAGAAGAACTAGGTGATATAGGCTCAAAGGCGCTTGTGGATGGTACGTTTGAAACCCTTTAAGGTGTGACGAGAGGGGGAAATGGAGTGGGTAGTATTGACAAGGGGGAAGGTGCATGACTTAAAACCGAGGACCTATAGACATGAAAATTAATTAGAGACCTTTTGAAATCATGAAAGGCCTTATTGGGGTCCTGCGATAAGGGAACCACGTCGACAAAATCCATGTTATGCACTTGGAGGATCTTCTTGCACTTCTTGGGTAGGATGTGGCATGCATACATTCGAGGGCCTAGTGGCGTGAGGATCCCTCTGGGATGAGGCTATTGGAAAACACAAAGACATTGTGCTAATGTAGTGAATAAGCCTACATTACAGCATAAGACAAAATACTCATTAATAGTAGATATAAAAATACTTAAAACTAAGCTACGCAATGATTACGTGGCAAAGAATTGCAGATGTGAATGTGTTATGCTTGGTGTGATGGCCAAGCAAACGTGTCTCTATCGCATAACCAAAAAAGCTTACAAAACTATTGATCGAAAGCTATTTTATTTTGTTGGGGAGAAATATGTGTTGAGGAAAAGGATTTAGTCAGCTTTATAACTTCCATGTTCAAATTCATCCAAAAAGTTATGCAAGAAAGGAACATAGACTTTAAACGTGCGCCATTGCATGTATGAAAGATATGTCACGATGAACATTTCCTAAGAAACAAAGTAAATCAGAAAGACCCACAACTTTACATAACTAGGAAGCATGGATCGATTTTTGCACACTACAAATGTGTTAGCAATACGTTGTATGTAACATCCACAAGAAAGGACGAATAAATTTTCAAAGACCTCTAACATTTTAATACTCACAGTGACAACCTCTTACAAATGAGATTACAAATTGGTGTAGCATTGCAAATGGTAGAAGAAAGAAATTAATATTGCTATCCACATAACACCATCACATATGATCAATCTCCAACACATGCTATAAAGAACTAAGGTTTGAAGAATTTTTATCGTGCAATGTAGGAATGAATTTTAGAAGAATGTTTTTAATGCATTTTCTTTATCATTGTTACCTAAATTTTTTGATAGTGGATAGAATTTTTGTGTTCATTGCAGTTCTACAATGAACACAGAAATGCCTTCTATTATTGTCACAACCAAATGAACATTACCTTGTAATCCAAACTAAAATCCTAATGTTATTTCTTTACGTTGAATGATGTAGAGACTACAATCTCTGGAAATTCTATAACACAAAAGGGTAACTAAATTTAACGATAGTTAAGGCAGAGACTAAAAACTTAGCACTATTATCAAGAGAAGGCCAATGATTAAGGAGACCAGACGTGCAGATGAGAAGATAATCACAATACATAAATACACCCAAATAAATCCAGGATTGCTGTAGGAAGTCAGTGTTCTCCTGCAGGCCACGTAGACGCCTTCCAAGCACAAGAAACATTGAAGTCTTAGTTTAAGATCTGTACCCAAAGCATTGCTAGTAAAATAGTTCCATTTATCTATATGTAGTAGTGGAATTGTAGACAAATAGATCACAGTTTCATTCACATTATTAGTTCCCATTTTATAAATCCATTATCAAGGGTTTTTACCAAGATTATTTTTGCAATAGGACCACAAACGTTCTGTGTGAAATTCATTCCTAACAGATGATTTGTGCAACCGCCTTCAACTAACAAGTAACATTGTAACACATACTATCATATTTTTAGATTGAGAGATTGAGAGAGAGAGAGAGAGAGAGAGAGAGAGAGAGAGAGAGAGAGAGAGAGAGAGAGAGAGAGAGAGAGAGAGAGAGAGAGAGAGAGGGAGGGAGGGAGGGAGGGAGGGAGGGAGGGAGGGAGGGAGGGAGGGAGGGAGGTCCTTTGGAAGATTTGGAGAACCGCTTCTTCCATGAGTGTATGCAAACAGGATGCATCTACATCTCTCTCGATTGAATAAAAAGAAACCAAGATTTCGGTAATGAAGGAGTGACCAGAGGGTGAGGGGGAGATATACAGTAATATCACGAAGAAATAGTTTTCAATTGAGGGAAGATCATTGAACATACATGTTAATGCGTTGCCCTCTTGATGAAGACTAGCACCTGCTCTTCTTAAGTTCCTCCTGAATCCTTTCCCTATCATAAACAAAGAACAACGTGAGTCCTTGAGTAGGGGAGGCATCGATTTTGTTTCCTCAAAATATATTCCAATCAATGCATGCATGTAAGGCTGCGGGTTGTTAGAGAAAAGTGCCTACAGTCGTTGTGTTCGTAGTGCAAATTCAGGTTGCTAAAAATGCTACAAAGGTGAAGAATTGTTAAAACTTGTATGCGTTGATTCAACCTCTAAATGGACTACAACTAGTTCACAAAGTATCTCTATTTTGAGTGGTGCTAGCTCGACTAGTTGGAGTACCAATTTTTTCATGATGAAAGTTATTGCCACCCATTCACATGCCTTTGACTTGAACTATGACGACTTGTGCAAGTCAAATTGATTCGCGCATGGCGTGGGCCTAAATGAATTGCAAAAAAAAAAAATGTCAAAAAGTGCAATTTGCAAGGCTCAAGGTTTAATGCTAAATTAATTGCAAAAATTTCAAAAAAAAAACAACCATCAAAATTTGAAGAATAAAGTTTAAAACTTTCAAAACTTTTTAGTTATAAATATGGCAAACGCATGTAATTTTATTCAAAAAACCCTGCAAAATTTTGATGTTTTTGTATATATTATCAATTTTTTTTTCATGAACTTTGATTTCACATCTACTTGCATCGACTTTTATTCTACATTTGAGCCATTCCATGTGCAAGTAGAATGTATCTCCACAAGTTGTGATGGTATACCTAGTAGGCATGAGTTTACTCTCCCTTCTTTGTGAATTTTACACAAAGTATCCCCTCAACAAGTGAACTCTGATCACTAGTGGATTTGGGACAAATGCTTTTCCCTCATTGAACAAATGTATTTTCTTTTTTTTAAATGTGAGAATAATATTTATATTATCATGAAATATTTATAGCTCCTCTAGGGAAGTCCATAAATGTCAAAAAGAGTCTAGTTACAAGACTTTATGAAGCATATTAGCTACAACCTTAAAGGTGCCACCTACTTAGGTACACAAAAGTTAATGTAGCATAACCAACCTTGGTTTTACCAAAAAGCACAAAATCACAAGTATTCTAGATGGCTCTCAACACACATGCTCTGAGTATGTTCCATTACTTAATCTCCTCCTCATTAAATCTTCCTCGATCCTGAGTAGAACTCGTTTCGGCCCAAAAAATCATGCCAATCCTACTTTATGTAACACCTTCGTAACCTTAGCCCAAACCCTCTTTTTTTTACCAGCTTGCCTTCCACCTTCATAAGAAGCCAATCAAAGCATTCTCTCATCGTCACAACAATGCCTAGCGGGCAACCTAGGTAATGAAAGACCTCGTCTAGTCCCACATAACTAAAGCCATACTCAAGTACCCATGTAGGAGGGTCTCCCTAACTTAGTAGAACCAATTCAATCTTTGTTGTGCTCACCACAAAGTGAGAGAGAGAAAAAAATTCATCATAAAGGGAAAGCAATCTATCCACTAAAGATTTATTAGCGAGCATTACATTTGAATCGTCGTTGAGGAAAAATTGAGTTGCAAATGCTTGACCATCAAGCAGGCTCTTTGCCTTACTAAATCTTTCCCTAACAAGTTTGTCAACATTCCTTAGGAAAGCATAGGTTATTAATGGAAATAAAGGAGGGGCAATGGGGCACCCTTAGCAAATGGATCTATTTGAGAGTAAACCCTTTAGATAGGATACCATTTACTGAGACATTAGCAGAGGCATTGTTGAAAAGAGCATTTATTATGTTGTAAACATCCACACCAAACACTTTTTGATCAACCACAGCAAGGACGAAGTCCCATCTAATGCGATCATAAGCTTTGTCCATATCCATGTTAAATAGCAAAACTTGTTGACCACTACTAGAAATATAATCCATTCACAAACCTAAGATTCATGACTACATCATGAATCCTCCTCCCAAAGATGAAGCCACACTGCCTAGGGTGCACTAGTTGAGCAAGGAGGTGCTTGATTCAAAAATCTAAAGCCTTCGAAAACACTTCGTAGGGTAGGTTAAGTACGGTTAGGGGGCACTAGTGGGATGGTTGGGTGGGTCTTCACCTGAGACTTGGGGTTGAGCTTAATGAGGCCTTCATTTACCTCCTTATCCACCTCACCCTTCTCTTTTGAAGTTATCGATTAAAGTTGTTAGGTCTTTCAGAGAAAAACCTCATGCAAAGCCAAATAAAAAATTACATGAAAGCCATTAGGGTCCAAGGATTTTCTTTTTCCCATGGACTTGAGGATGAAGGAAATTTCCTCCTCAAAAAACGAGCGATTGAGAAGCAATTCCATATTAGCAAGGATTTTTTCAATTTCAACAACCAAGAATTGATCGACCTACCTAGTCCATTCTTTAGAGATCACTAGCTTAGTACCAACAATGGATGCTTATGGAATACAATCCGTTAGAGTGCATTCACTAGCATCTTGAATTGCAATAATTGTCTCCCTCTGATGCTTTGAATTAGGGAATTAACGTAAAGCTGGTTTTTGGAGCATTGTTAAGGAGATCTCACTAAGCTTTTAGTAGAACTTTGTCACTTTCAGCATGATGCTTCTCTTGCCCCTTAATGTAATTTTCAACATCTTGAAGGAGGAGAAGCACATTTGAAGGAGCTTGAACAAGATAGTGAACAACGCTATCTCAAAAACTTGCAGGAGCAGATGATTGGAATCTAGAGCTTGAGCTAGAGCACACCCATGCTTCTTTGATAAGGATGTGATTGCTTCCATACACTGATGCCAATAAGAGCATAGTCCTTTTCACCCTCTGTACCAATACTCCAAGTTCCCTTTAGGTTAGACACAAGACTTGCATCATTTAGGAAAGAAACATTAAATTTATAAGGCAGTGGGTCACTTCTGAATTGTGTTGTGCATACTACCCTTGTCCACATCATTATAGGGAGACAATCAGAAGTGAGTATATTTGATAGTACACAAAATTGTCCCCCTAGGGCCATCTGCCATCCTTCGACACAACATGCATCTGATCAAGCCTAGTAGCCCTCCATGTAGAGTCAACATGATGATTGTGCTAGGTGTAAGAAATTTTCCCCATAGATATCATCAAGGAAACATCCTTTATCTATGATGCCATCAGAATAATATGTCCCATGTTTCCTTTTCTTTCTAGATCATGCTCGAAAGCTTGTGTGACTTGTTAGCTTGCCTTTTCTTCCTGGATCATGTTCAATGACCGGTGTGACTTATCAACCTCTAGGGTCATCATGTTCAAGTTACCCAATCGTAGAGAGGAGGGATAGACAATCTTCTCATGCATGAGTCTTTAACGACTAGCTCTTTCTACAAAGACATTGGAGTTATAGGCAGAGAAAACATCTACCCTTTCACCTCCCACCATGAGGCTAGCCACCACTACATAGCCATTGCCTTCCTTCCACAACAAGGATGACTTTTAATAGCCTTTGATCTTGAACAGGTTTCGCACTTTTCCTCTTCGAGTTACATCAGAAAATGCTAGGAAGCCGTCCCCAGCTTGAAGACCTCACATTCATGAGGAACAATCATGACCTCATGCACAGCCACAACATTGAATGCGTACGAGAAGCAAACTTTTGGAGCAAACTTTTTTTGGTAACCCCCAATTTCTATTCTACATAGTTCACTTGTTCCACTCTTTATTGCAACCACACTCATTATGACAACCTTCACTTACACCACTATTAGCAACACCACCATCACCATCACCACCACCACCACCTCTGTCACCATCACCACCACCTCTACCACCAGTTTCTCCTCCTCCTCCTCAATACCAGCACCACCACCACCATCCATATGCTTGTTTCTCTCCTTCTATCTCCTTCCCCCCACCCACCCACTCTCTCTCTCTCTCTCTCTCTCTCTCTCTCTCTATATATATATATATATATATATATATATATATATATCGTTGAGGATCCTAACTCCCATACTATCTCTTTCTCCCCCCATCTCTGAATTCCTCTCTCTCTCTCTCTCTCTCTCTCTCTCTCTCTCTCTCTCTCCAAAGGACGTTAAGATATCTTTCTTTATTTCTCTTTCTCTCTCTATATGTATGCATGTATCTGTGTGTGTGTGTGTGTGTGTGTGTGTGTGTGTGTGTGTGTGTGTGTGTCACATTATTTGTTTTACCTTGCTAAATATCTACTTGTGTGCTAGTTTTTAATAGCTGTATCCTTACATAGTAGTAGCTGAGTTGCACATATATGAGTAAAAACACACGCACGCACACACCCCTCTCAACCACACCATTTATGATAACCTCCTCTTTCACCAGTACTAGCACTACCATCAACTCCTCCTTGTCCTCCACCACCACCACCATCTCCTTTTCCTCCTCAATATCACCACCATGCCATTAGGGCCGAAAACACTTCAAAAAATGCACTTTTGTTAATCACGGGATTAAGGAAAGGGCCAAAGAGAGTTCGCCACGTGTGTAAGAATATGGTATTCTTATCTCCTCTTTTTTAGAGATAGTGGAGTCCATTTCGTGATTCTCTCTTCTTTTTTAGCCAAAACCCCTAAAGTCTGACATGTTTTGGAGTCCCAAAGACGTTATTTACTTACAAATCTGACAAAATACGTGACAGAGATGTGATGAAATTAATAATGAGTTTTTTGAAAGTCGGGAGATCTTTTAATATTGTTTTTGGCGCCCAATACATACTCATTTATATTCTTGGCGCTACTTTTTAGTTCATTCACCCCTCTTTGAGCTTCTTTCTCTGCGCTTTCATTCTTTTCATGGCTTCCTCCAGGCGCCCTTCTTGTTTAATACACTCTTGCACAGTCTATAGCCAGGGAGCAGATGGAAATTTTGAGCTCAAAATCTTTGCTATAAACGATTGGGTTACCATGCTGCCATCTTGCAAGGGCTCTCATAAGGTGAAAAGAAGAAAACGAGATGATATAAAACATCACTGGAAGGGGCGTATCATTGCCTTCAAAATTATGCCCGAAGGCTGGTTTGTCAAGGTGCAACATGTTTACATGGCCAAGGATATGCACTTGCCTCCAAACGAATGTGTTCCCCAACAAACACATTGTAAGTTATTAGTTGAATAACGTATATAATTCTTTTCCATTTATGCAAGTTCTAACAAATGGTTCGTCATTGTAGATATCTTTCCGTCAACAAGTATTGAATGGCAACCTGTGGAAAGCCTAAGTGGGACTTTCCATGCCATTCATAAGCTATTGGCAGACATTATTTATGCCGATCAAACTGTGTCTTTTGTTAGTGAATGCAAGGTTTTTATATATTACGCACAGTATGTGGTTCCCTCTAAAGCGGATAGGTATGGGAATATCGAAGATTTGCCATTGCCAAGTCTTTCATCTCTAAACTGGGAGATTCCTGACAAGGTAATGGTGCAGAGTTTCAAATTCAAAATATCTCAGGATATTAAAAAGTCCATGACAGCTGGAAGGATCTCAAGAAGAATACGTTTATCATGGTTTGTACCCCTCCATATCTTCGTGGCTTGCTTCAAAACAGCAAATTTACAAAGAACGAAGGTATCCTGGCTAAGTAGAAACTTTTCGGAAGAGGAGCCTGCCAGCACTGCGAGAAAAAATGTAACAAGTTGGTAAAAAGGGGTCCCTAAAAAAACCAACAATATAAAAGAGACTTACATTCACTCCATCTATCTTGAGTATCTTTGAATCTATTGTCCTACAGACATTTGAAAAGCACTCTTTTTCCATAAGTATATGTATGACTTTGCAATGGTACTTCTTGTTAGAGAGAGTTATATGGTTTTCTAGGATCAACAATATCCTCATATGTGGTGTCCAAGAAGGTAGTCAGGAGCCTGCCAGCACTGCAAATGGAAACATGTAACTAAAATAGATAATCAAATAAAATAAATAATTAACCAAAAAGCAAGCAGTATTCCATTCAACCCACATTCTTCCTTGGCCATGGATACCACTTAGAGAGTTCATGAGGATAATTTCTCTGGTAAGTGTATCCGATGTAATAAAAAAATTTATGGTAGTTGTGATGGAATCAAAAGCTTTGAAAGACATTATTATATTTGAACCAAATCTAAAAAAAAATTCCATTGATAATAGTGGATCAACAATACACATAATTTTAGAGATTTATGGACTAAGAGATGCAATCAATGTCCTAAAGCTAATAGCAAAAATAAAGGAGTGTTATTTGCAATCAATAGCACAATTATTCTATATACTAAAATTTTTTAGAGTCAAAATGCCTTACCTTATGCAATAATAAACTACAGAATCTAACAATTAAATATCATTTTTACAACTAGCATGGACTTGTCCTCATGAGATTTGCTAAGATAGTCCTCTTCCTCAGAAGTGCAAGAAATATTAATAACCATTTGCCCATACACCTCACCCATTCTCTTATAATTAACAGGTCCAATTACATCGATTTTTCTCTTGCAAACATCATCCTCGGTACCTTATTCTGCTAATCATATTAAAATCTTTATTCATTAGGGTGATCTTATGAGCATGAGCAACAACAATGTAAGGATAATTCATAAATTCATAAAGTCAACCATGTGAGGATAAGTTGATATGACGCGAGAGCAGCAAAGCCAAATTTTCGCAGGGTTATATTCGCACCGTATCGTGGAGCAGTTCATACGGCGCGAGCATGGAAAAAAGCATAATGTTTGGTACTATACTTTTCTCTGCATATCATGGATGACTTGATATGGTGCAAGAGTGGCACAACAAAATCTCCGTAGGGGTCCTCCTTCCTCAGTATCGTGAAGGAGTAAACATGTGCGTGCAAAGTACACTCCCCTTGTAATGACTTATTTTTTGTGAGATCTTAAGCCTATCAAAAAAATTCAAAAAAAATTCCATGAGTTTATTAGGCTTTGAAAACATTTTAGAAAATTTTAAAGATTTTTTTGAGCTCGTTTGCTATTTTTAGAAATATTTTTAAGCAAAAAAGGCCTAAAAAAGACCCAAAAAATCACAAAAAAACACCAAAAAATAGCATTGCCGATACAACGCGAATGAGCTCAAAAAAATCTTAAAAATATTCTAAAATTTTTTCAAAGCCTAATAAACTCATGGAAAATTTTTTGAATTTTTTTGAGCTCTTTTGCTATTTTAAAAATATTTCTAAGAAAAAAAGGCCTAAAAGAGACCCAAAAAATCACAAAAAAAACCATCCAAAAATAGCATTGCCGATACAACGCGAATATGGGTATCCGAATATGGGTATCCACGTTGTATCGGCAAACACGAATATGGGTATTCGAGTGTCTCGGATATCCATATTCGCGTTGTATCGGCAATGCATTGCCGATACAACGCGAATACACTCGGATATCCATATTCGCGTTGTATCGGCAATGCTATTTTTGGGTGGTTTTTTTGTGATTTTTTGGGTCTCTTTTAGGCCGTTTTTTGCTTTAAAATATTTTTAAAATAGCAAACAAGCTTTAAAAAAGCTTTAAAATTTTCTAAAATTTTTTCAGAGCCTAATAAAGTTATGTAATTTTTTTTTGTGAAATGGAGACTGATTATTTTGATGATTTTTTTTTGTGAAATTGAGATATATTACATTTGAAAAAAGATATACAAGGATAAAGCATCAATAATGTAGTGATGCTTTCAATTATAAAATCAGTCTGCTTTAGAATCAGAGTTCTGAGAGAAAGAAATAGATTCAAGTCATTTCTATTTCTTCTTACAAATCAAGGGAATAGATCTTAAGAGATTTGCTAGGATATGATATCATGAGTAGTATCATCCCATGACATCAAGCCACCATTTAGGTATTGAAATCTGATAGTGCTAATAAGAATCACAATTGAAGATATTGAAACTTGAAACCCCATAGTGCTAATCATAGTTGAGGGTATGATGAGAAAAATACTCCCAAGAGCTAATATTAAGTAAGAAGTTGTATCCTTCATATTCTTCGAAGCATCCTGCACACATAAAATCATCTTAGTCCTAAAGTTGATATGATACACAATATCACTAATACTTCTATCTATTACTTGTTTAATTTTTTTATATTTTAAGAGATAAAATTGAATAATAAATATTTTTAATCTATTACTGGGTAAATATTTTTATCTCCCAGAAATCAAAGTACTTCCTTTCTTCTAATTATAATATATTATCCTTGTCTTATCAATTAGTCCTTGCTAAAAAGTTGATATTACAACACTGTATAATGAAGATATTCTATTTTCAAGTGTCAAGATCAAAGTGAAAAATTTCACTTTCTATTCTATTAGCTTAAGGATTATCCTTAGTATATCTATCCCTACCAATTTGCATCAACACCATGGGACTCTTTTACCCATTTTCTTATGAATCAAATTGAAGAGATTGAAGAAAAAGCTTGGATTTAGTTGAAACAAAATATTACAGAATGGATATCTTAGGGGTTGAAGTAAAGATGCGGCTTGGATGTCCCAACCTAGTTGGGTCTGCTGAAAACTAACAAGATGATCTCGTCTCAGGTCCATGGAGGACCATATCTCTATAGCTCAATCGGCAAGTAAGTGGTATTGATCCTCTGTGTAGAGACTCTTTTGATTGTTGATCACCTTCTCAAGATTTTGTGAAAGGAGACAAAGGGAGACCAATGCACGCTGTTGGTAAGAACCGGACGTGATTTTGGTGAGAAATTTTACGACAGAGTAAAATCTACTTTAAGAACTAAGAAACGGTAGGATAAAGTTCATTTGAACTAAATTCCTTTGAACTAAGAAATGGCTGATATTACAAAACTGTATAATGACGATATTCTATTTTCAAGTGTCAAGATCAAAGTGAAAATTTTCACTTTCTATTCTATTAGCTTAAGGATTATCCTTAGTATATCTATCCCTACCAATTTGCATCAACACCATGGGACTCTTTTACCCATTTTCTTATGAATCAAATTGAAGAGATTGAAGAAAAAGCTTGGATTTAGTTGAAACAAAATCTTACTGAATGGATATCTTAAGGGTTGAAGTAAAGATGCGGCTTGGATGTCCCAACCTAGTTGGGTCTATTGAAAACTAACAAGATGATCTCGTCTCAGGTCCATGGAGGACCATATCTCTATAGCTCAATCGGCAAGTAAGTGGTATTGATCCTCTGTGTAGAGACTCTTTTGATTGTTGATCACCTTCTCAAGATTTTGTGAAAGGAGACGAAGGGAGATGAAGGGAGACCAATGCACGCTGCTGGTAAGAACCGGACGTGATTTTGGTGAGAAATTTTACGACAGAGTAAAATCTACTTTAAGAACTAAGAAACAAAGTGAAGAGGAGAGAACAATGATTTAAATGAATGCAGGCAAAAAAAGAAGCGTGATTTTGGTGGGAAATATGATAGAAAAATATTCAAAATGAAAGAATAATGGCCGAAAAGTGACCTCTGACATGAGTTAACGTCCTTAGGCATTTAATGGCTAACCTCTTAAATGAATAATAAATTCTCTCATTAATCACGTCTGAATGGCCAAATTTAGAGGGTTCATTATTTTAAAACCTCAACTAATTAGTAACTTAATCATTTTCTTACAAGTGCCATTTTTGAAACGTTTTTGGCCCTAATGCACTTGCCTCTTTCCCCTCGTCTCTCCCTCCCTCCCCCCTCTCTCTCTCATGTTTGAGGTTCAAACTCCCATACTCTCTCTCTCTTTCTCTCTCATTCATTGTTTTATATCACTAAATGTTAGCTTCTATGCTGAATTTTTTACCTCTATATTCTTATGTAGCAATAGCTCTCTCTCAATAATTGTTTTTTATTACTACTAAATGTTAGCTTGTGTGTTTATTTATTATCTTTCTATTCTACTGTAGCAATGTTGAATTGTACACGCGACCGAACACAAATACAGACATATCTCTCTCTCTCTCTCTCTCTCTCTCTCTCTATTTGGGCTATACATTGATGAGATAGCAGAGTTTATTCAACAGCGAGCCAGTGGAGGTATAGATCTCAGTGGAGCCACAGTTCATATCTTACTATATGCAGATCACATTGTGTTGGTCTCAGAATCAGCTCAGGGATTACAGCAGCATTTATTAGCATTGGATGATTTTTGCATACAGAGAGGCATAACAGTGAACTTTGGTAAAACCAAGGTTCTTATATTCCATACATTAGCTCAGATACGCAGACAGAGTATTTTCATGGTAGCAGGAGGGAGTATTGAGGTCACTGGATCATATGTATATTTGGGAGTCACCTTTACAGCAGCTTCAGGGACTTTCTCGATGACACAGGTAGCTCGTGACCGCCTCACTAGAGGATACTCAGCATTGGCTCTTATGGAGCGACAGTGTCATTAGGCACATTTCCAGGAGCCCTGCACCAAGGGGTGGCTCTTTGATACTCTAGTCACTCCAGCACTGATGTATGGAGCAGCTATATGGGGGCTAGGCCTTGCCGATTATGTATGGACATTGATGGAGAGACCTCAGGTGATCATGATATCTAGATTGATTCGCAGCAAGGCCTCAGTCCCACATGACATTGTGCGAGCAGAGCTTGCCACACCGCCCATGCTAGTTGAGGCATTATTTCAGACAGTCTGCTTCCTACACAGATTTCAAGATATGGACAGAGATCGCATTGCATACAGAGCATATATGGCATCTCAGGAGATGGCTCGAGCGGGGGATACCACATCATGGTATGCACAGACTAGAGCTTGGTTTGACAGACATGGGCTGGACATTGATAGACTCCCACCTCTTCTATATGATACTCAGGCTCCCACTTACACCCTCTCTCTCTTTGAGAGGAACAGAGTCATCAGACAGGAGATATGGCATATTTATATACAGAGGACATGGGTCAGCCCTGCACAGCCACTGCCATCGAAGATGGCACATTATTATACACAGTTCTTGAGCATATCAGAGCAGGGATTCATAGAGATTCTGAGATATATGCAGATCTATATGCCACATCGATTGAGAGTTCTTATTGGACAGCTCAGGGTATCATCACATCAGCTTATGATTGAGAGTGGCAGAGCCAGTGGCATCCCATGGGAGGAGAGGATATGTCCCCTTTGTAGATCAGAGGTGGAGAGTGAGGAGCATTTTGTTCTCAGATGCACGGCATACTCAGAGTTGAGATCTAGATACACATTGAGCAGCTCACTTCAGGGATGTATGACTGATATGGATCAGAGATCATTTGGCCGTTTTCTAGGAGAGGCATGGCACATCAGAGAGCAGAGCACACAGCGGGTCCCAGTCAGAGAGGGACCCACCTAGACGACTATTACACAGTTCTTTCAGACAGACAGAGTGAGAGCTACTGTACCAGCCTCCAACCAGACCTCCGGGCTCACATTACAGCAGGCTGAGGACCAGCGTACCCGATGCCGCACGAGGATCCGTGGGTTTCGGACCCCACAGCCACACCGACAGGAGATCCGGAGGATTCTTGATCTACATTGACAGCAGACTGAGATCCGATGACACTCGACACATTGGATCTCAGATCTCCAGTTTGCTCTTTCTCCACCGCCGATGTACCACATCCTGCATCCAGGAGGGATCGCCTGCTATTAGCGACTTCGACGACTGCTACTACATCCCAGGATAGTATATCTCCCTGCATCTATTACATATACACATCCCACCACTTTATCACAGCCGACAGTTGTTCCCCTATCACAGCCAACATTTGTTCTCCCTTTGTAGCCATTATCTGGCGTACCAGAGCTACATACACACATACACATACACGACACTTATCACACTCACAACACCGTATTTTCAGTTTCCAGTTTTTAGCTTTTCATTTAGCACTTTTATTTTGGATAGCTGGACCTCATCAGTTGTATCACAGTTTGTCTCATAGGCCAGTTTTGGTCTTTAGAAGACGTTAATATAACTTTCTTTCTTTCTTTCTTTCTCTCTCTCTCTTTAGGGATCTAAACTCCCAATCTGTGACTATACTTTCAACTATGAATTTTATAGCTAGACGTTCAATTTCTCTCTCTCTCTCTCTCTCTCTCTCTCTCAAAGCACAAAAGGATTTCATAGATGTGTTACATTATTATAGTACATAAGAATAAATAGAGTGGGTGAGAGATTTGTTGGATGTTAGTTTCTTATTTTTTGAGCAAGTTGACAAAATTTAACTTTTGAAAGATAAATAGAGGGATATAAAATGAACGGAGACATATAGGGAGAATTTAGGGGGGACACACACACACACACACACACACACACAGAATTTAGGGGGACACACACACACACACACACACACACACACACACACACACACACACACACACACACACACACAGAAGTAACTTCACATAAGCATTTATTTTTGACAACCTTATTTATGAGCACAATTAACAATTCTAGACTTGAAGACAGACAAATGACAAGAAAATAAAAGAACACTCTAGCCATGGAGTATGTGGCATATCTTTGCTTGAGTTGTGGGAGAGAGAAAGCTACAATTGCTCTGAAGACCCTCATTTCACCATGATCAACCTTAATATGAGCATTAAAAGCAACCAAACCACTATGGAGTTTCTTCTCAATCTGTAAGAAGCTGGGAATAACAAATTAGTGTTAATAATATTGATATTATGCCATGTCACACTGACATTGGTATAAAAGGAGAGAAGATGTAAATTTTCACATCTTTTTGACACATTAATACAATTACAATCTTTCTCTCCCTTCTTGCTCACAGCTTCTATGGCTTTCCCTTCTTTCCTGTCTTTCTCTCTCTAAATCTAGTCTTTCTCTCTCCTCGTCACTCTTCTTCTCTCTCTTCTGCAGTCTTCTCTCTCCTCTTTCTCTCTCCCTAGTTCTCTCTCTGACAAGTGGTATCAAAGCTTGAGTCTTTGATTCATTCTTTTCTTTCATTTTCAGTCCCATTTTCCTATTTCAAAATCAATTTCAGACAAAAATGGTACAAGACAGTGACTAGTGGAGTGCTGCAGGACATCTACAGTTAGTAGAAGACTACATTTGGAGATATCCAAGGTCAGATATGGCGGATAATGGCTTAAATGGCTGGACGTCATCAAATTTCATGCAAAAATGGAGGAGGAGTACCATAGTGAAGCAATGCTGTAGATTACCAGCTTGAAATAGCCCGAAAAATGCGCCGAAATTTGCGCTGAATTTCCTGTTCTCTCTCCCTGCTCAGCTTGCTCCAGATCTTCAACCCATTGATCACAGCTCTTGAAGGCTTCATCAAGCACTTGTTGACAAAAATCTTCAGCCTCAGAAGCATCTTGATCAGCCATTCTCTTGCTCAAACCCTAATACACAGCAGGGCAGCCATAGCCACAGACCTGGAAGCTCAAATTTCTCAAAATTTTGGACTTCCCCGACCTCCAAAGCTTCTCTAAAGCTAAGTACAAGCTGGATAGACTCCAAGATTGAAGACATTGAAGAGATTTCAGCCCGTGCATGACATTGGAGCTCAAATGGAAGGATTATTTTGGGGCTTTTTATCAAGGAGCTTGAATCTTTGATGTTCAAGTGTTCAAGCAAGGCTGGATCATTGATTCTTCAAGGATTTCATCATATTGGAGCTTGTATGGACTGATTCTATGGAGATTTCAAGCTTTATGACGGATTTATGATGGATTATGAAGAACTTTTGCATCAAGGGGATTGAAGCTGACATCCATCATATTCTTCAAGCTTAATGGAGGTATTCCCTTTTACTAATATCTGAAATCTCTCAATAATCCAATTGCTAATGGCTTTTCCACTTGTTGAAGGGAGATTATTGATCAATTAATTCACTGGATTGATCAATAGATCAGAGATTAGTATTAATTGTCCTTAATTCCAGCCTATTTCATTGAATTTCTTTTTTATTCAAATCATTACTTCATCATAGGTATCATTTGATCAGCTTGATGCATAACCTTGATTTGTTTTGTTGAACTTCTCTCACCCAAGCTGAAATATTGTAAAAGGGTAAGTACTAGCAATCAGTGAGTCACTGAATTGCATCGGTAAGACCCTTCTCCTATCCCAATTTTTCCAAATCTCATTCAATTGCATTTCATGAAAGGCTGAATGAATATTTCAGAAATGCATATCATGCTGATTGCTTAGAACACTAGCCTCTACCATGTTGATATTCCCACCGAGGAAAAGGTGGATGCCGGGGGATATAGTGTGACAAAAGAGAGGTGATCCTCCCTCACTATCAAAGATCCCGAAGGGGTGCAACCAACCGACCCGGGGGGAACTTTGCCCACCTCTCGGTGATTCAGAGCCCGTGTAGGGAGCCTGTCATGCCATTTTATCCCTCACACAGATACAACGAGTAGAGAATTGAAGATTGAAGACTTTCCAAGGACTCAAGTACCTACAGGACCAAAACAGGGTAAAATAGGGAATTTACAGGTCACTTACAGGGTATTTACGGGTGGTTACAGGTACACCATTTATTATTGAAGCACAGGTGTAGGTACTACAAGGTACCCACAGGTCCTATATACCCTTTTGCAGGGTTTGGTAGCCATTTGGGGTTACTATCTTGTATCATAGGGTCAAAACAGGGCACTTACAGGTCTAGACAAGGTGCAGGACTAGACAGTTTAGACTCTAAAATCTAGCTACAGAATTTTCTTTCCTAAACTTGTTATAGCGTGCTATAGCTCATGTCGAAGAGGGCATTCTTAGCTTTGATTCGCACAAAAAAGTTCTGAAATCGAAGTTTCCTAGCCAAAGTTATAGCCGTTTTTCTGACAGGGGGTACTGCAGGACTGCACATATGGCATGACATAAAGGCAAAAATAAGGTCCATGAGGATTATGCTCAGCAAATCATGGATTCCATGATAGATAGCACACTTCAAGAGAACCCTCAAGAGCTTCAACAACAAGGAAAAGTCAGTATACTCAATAATACTTTGTGTGCCAATGAACAAAGACATAGGGAACGACATGAGGCCATCTTGTCAAGAATGGAGCAGATGGTTCTATCTACTGATCAGACCAAGGCTTTTATTGATAAGTTGGTAGAATCCAATGAACAACTCATGGCACAAATCTCAAATTTATGCAGTTGCAAATGGCATCAAGAGAAGTTAATGAGAAGGCTTGTTCAAACAGTGGCCCTTCAGTCCCACTTCAACCATCTAACCAAAATGGTAATGGAAATGGGATTATTGGAAGAAGAGGCATTCCAAATAGTCTGTATAAAGTAGGAGAAGCTTCACAGAGGCATGATGACTATTTGGGCAGTTTGAATGGGGCCAATACTCAAGCTTTTGGACTGCATACTCAAAATTCTAGGGGTACTCTACCAACAGGAAGATTACATAGTAATTCTTAGCCACCTGTTGGAAGATTTCAGTCTCAATTTGGAGGCTCTGTACTTGGTAATCATGATCAACCAATTTTGGGACAGCAACCCTTTCATATATGGGAGTTTAAGGAAAAAATTGTTTTAGCAAAATTTAATGGCCAATCATCTTCACCATCAAACTTAGAGGAATGGACCTCTAAGATGGAGTCCTACTTTGATATATACCCTAAAACTGATGATATGAAGATTCACTTTGCTTCCTTGCATCTAGAAGGATTTGCCCATACTTGGTGGAGGTATATCAAGAAAGAGAATATACTTGTAGAGAATTGGGAAGCTTTCAAGGCACTTATGGATGAAGTCTTTGTTTCGCCTCTTGAGAAAGAGAAGTTAGCACGGAGATGGTATGGTTTGGAACAAAGGGGCCTAAGTGTAAGAGAGTATACAAACCAATTCCTCAACTTGACCATGTATGTGGAAAGCATCAATGATGAGGCTAAGCTTCACAAGTTTATGTATGGTTTGGAGCCATCTTTGTCAGCTGATGTTATGGCGCAAAATCCTACTTCACTTTTCAAGGCTATTGAGCTTGCGGAGCGCTATGGAAGAAAGTATAGGAAAGAATCTTCATTTCAACCTAGTTATGGATAGCCAAGGACTGTTTTAAAGCAGGGACAAGTTGGTAACATTTATGGCAGCAATCATGTGCCTAATGGGAGCTTACGGATACCAACTTATCCTCCATTCAATGCTTTTAGGCCTCAAAGTAATTTTAGGACAGCAAACAGTCCAAAGGTTGAATTCAAACAGGGGGACAACAAGCCTAAGTCCACTTTAACTAATACAAATTCCAAATCTATTCCCATGGATCTTTACAAGGAAAGGAATGACAAGGGCTTATGTTTCAAGTGTGGAGAAAAGTATACACCTGATCATGCTTCAAAGTATGTATACAAAAATGTCAAGCCAAAGCTTCAGAGTATGCTAGTTTTTGAGGACTTTGAAGATGACATAGATGAAGCTAATGCAGTGGCAATTAATGCTGAAAATGAAGATCTTGAGGAGGAAATTGGACAGGAGTACTTTTATGATCCAGTCGACTCTTTTCCTTTTGATCTAGGTGGAAATGTTCCGTTTGACTCTGGTGGATCTTGTGATGAGTCGCTTGCTGCCACTAATTATTCTATCTCTATGGATGCTTGGACGGGATCTAAGAGCCCTAATACACTTCGTATGAAGGGAAGCATATGTGGAAAGCCAGTGTTCATCCTGATAGACAGTGGCAGTACTCATAGTTTTATCAATAAGTCCATCATGGACAAGTTAAATTGTGTTCCCACAGACTTACAGCAGCCCATTAGAGTACAAGTGGCTAATGGTGAAGAAGAAATCAGCACACAGATTTGCCCACAGGTTTCTTTGCAGTTGGCTGAAAATTTTGAAGCCAAAGTAAACCTGATCACTCTGGAAATGGGGCCCATAGATATTGTACTTGGTTGTGATTGGTTGATGACATTAGGCAGGATCACCATGGATTTCTCACAGTTATATATGGAGTTTATCTCCAATGGACAGCTTATTCATTTACAGGGAATTCCTAGTAGATCTGATTTTCAGCTTATCACCATTCAACAACTCAAAAGAGAGTACAAGAAGCGCTCACAAATATTTATTTTGCATTTGAACAAAGAAACACAGGATCAGCCCAATAATTCAGCAAACCATCCAGCCTTGATAGCTCTTCTTGAGGAGTATAGAGATTTGTTTGAAGTACCTACTTCATTGCCTCCTAAGAGAGCGGTGGATCATCCCATTGATTTGGAGCCCAACTCAAAGACAATCAATAAGCCAGACTGCTTTTAGGACTGATCGTGGGCTCTATTATTTTTTAGTGATGCCATTTGGGCTTACAAACGCTCCAGCTACCTTTCAAAGCCTGATGAATAAGATCTTGCAACCTTTCCTCTTTCAGTTTGTCTTGGTGTTCTTTGATGACATTTTGATCTATAGCAAGACTTTACAGGATCACTTGGCACATATGAGGAGGGTTTTTTATGTATTGAGATATCATAGGCTTTTTGCTAAGGAGAAGAAGTGCTCTTTCATGCAGACTAAAGTGGAATACTTGGGACATATAGTCAGTGAAAAAGGAATACAGGCTGATCCCAAGAAGGTGCAATGCATAAGAGATTGGCCAATGCCTACTACTACTACCTCTCTTAGAGGATTCCTTGGTCTATCTTCATTCTATCGCCGATTTATAAAGCATTATCCGGCAATTGCAGCTCCTTTGACTGACAGGTTGAAGAAGGAGGCTTTCTTTTGGGACGCTCTTGCAGATAGCAGCTTCAACCAGTTAAAGGAACTCCTTACTTCTGCTCCTATCTTAGTATGCCCGGATTTCTCCAAAGAGTTTACTATACATTGTGATACTAGTGGCCGTGGCATTGGGGCTGTTTTGCATCAAGAGCATGGAGTAATTGCATTTGAGAGCCGTAAGCTTACAGATAAGGAGATGGCCATGAATGTTTATGACCAGGAGATGTTGGCTATCTTGCATGCAATCAAGAAGTGGCACCATTACTTATATGGCAGCCGATTCAGAGTACATAGTGATCACTGGGTACTCAAGTATTTCCTTACTCAGTCAAATCTCACTCCAAAGCAACGTCGCTGGGTAGCTACATTACAGAATTATGATTTTGACATCACTCATACAAGGGGAAAAGATAACATAGTGGCTGATTCTCTCTCTCGTATGGGGGCCTGCAAAGTGTCAGCTATGACAAAATTACATAATGATTGGATTGAAGAACTACAGGAGGCCTATCTTTTAGATGAGGAATTCAACCAAATCTTTCAGAAATTATAGCAAGGTCTTATGGAAGAAAACTCGCATTACTAGCTTAAAAATGGTCTTATTTGGTGGAAAGGTAAGATTGTTATTCCCTCTACTTTCTTTTTTAAGCGGAAAATTATGGAGAAGTTACATTCTTCACCTTTAGCTGGACACTTGGGAGTTTTCAAGACTTATGACAGGATTAGCAAAAGCTTTTATTGGAAAGGATTGTGGAAAGATGTCAAAGACTTCGTTATGAAGTGTATGCCTTGTCAGCAAAATAAGGATAGCACCCATAAGCCAGGAGGTTTGTTACAGCCATTGCCTATTCCTATGGGTAAATGGACTCATATTACTATGGATTTCATTACTGGCTTACCTACTACTAAGAAGGGGTGGAATAGTATTTATGTGGTGGTTGACAGACTCACCAAAGCAGCTCATTTTATCCCAATAAAGATTCAGTTTACTGCTTCTCAAGTGGCCAACCAGTTTATGGAGCATATTTTTAGACTACATGGATTACCGCAGGTGATTGTCCATGATAGGGACTCAAAGTTTGTGAGTAACTTTTGGCATGCAGTATTTACATCTATGGGCACTAAATTGGCTCCATCTACGGCTTATCATCCCCAAACTGATGGACAGACAGAGAGAGTTAATAAATGGTTGGAAACTTATCTTTGCCATTTTTGCTATGATGTCCAAACCTCATGGGATTCTTGGGTACACCTGGCTGAGTTTGCTTACAACAATTTCACTCATGTGAGCATAGGAGTTTCACCCTTTGAGGCTTTATATGGTTACAAGGTGCCCTTACCCATAGTCATCTTTAATGAAAATATCAATCCTCATGGGAAGGAGGAGTTGGAAAGAATGCAGACCCTTCTTCAGCAATGCAAGGTAAATCTAAGGAAGGCTCAAGATCAAATGAAGATGTATGCTGATGAGAAGAGGAGGCCTTTAAGTTCCAAGAAGGAGAGTTGGTTTTGTTGAAGGTGCCCAAATCCAAGTACTCTACGTTAAAAGATGGATCCAGTAATAAGCTTGCCCACAGGTTTTATGGCCCTTACAGGATCCTTAAGCGAATTGGAGATTTGGCATACAAACTAGAGCTTCCCTCTTCCACAAAGATTCATAACGTCTTCCATGTTAGTCAGCTCAAGCCCTATTATGGTGATCCAGTGGATATAGTTGATGAGTTGCCACCCATTGATGAAGACGGTCTTATTTAGTACATCCCAGAGGCTATTATAGGTCAGCGTGAAAAGAAGCTTCAATCACGTTCTATTGTGGAATATTTGATCAAATAGAGAGGTTTACCATCTGAAGAGGCTTCTTGGAGACCGGATTCTATATTGGATGAGTATCCATACTTGAGGGAGACATTGGTGGTTGAAGCCTATTGCTTATGAAGCTAGTAATGATGCAGACTGGTTCAGGACAGCACGTTGTTTTAGAACAGTTTTTATCGTACCTAATTTTCAGAATTGAGCTATCTATATGGGCTT